>NC_141540.1:56245000-56564166 GCF_021556685.1 Rattus norvegicus | reverse complement strand
GTTCCTCATGTTGCGGCAACCCCCCACCATAAAATTTTTGTTGCTACTTCATATTTGCAATTTTGTTACTGTCATGAATTGGAACAGAAATGTCTGATATAAAGGATATCTGATCTGATATGTGGCCCTGGAGGATCACTGCCTACTGGAAAGGCTGTTAGTTTTCAGGAAAAACTCTGAAGGTGTACACTGTTGGGCTATTTCCCTGTGTACACGGGAAAGGTAATAAATCAATTGTGTCTCTAGTGTTTTCAACCACACTAAGGAAAATGTTGGGAGGGTTGATGAAGGCTTTTACCTTAGTGCAACATCAGCGAAAGTCTTTTAGCGTTGAGGAGAAATGTATCATTAATTAAAGATGCCATCTAAATGCATGTTCCAACCACTCACACCAACAATTACATCCACAGGCCATACTGTACCTTCCGAACCAGTCGCAGATACTTTATGTCGGGGCCTTCCTTAGAGTCCATCGTTTTAGGACGTTATCCTAAAAAAGGTGGATTTTATGAACACAGAAAAACAGTTGTTTCACATTCATGGTGCATATTTTTTTCCATTCATTTCTTTTAAATCTGGAGTATAATTCCCTGTGTGGAATTTTCTTTCCCATGTAGAGAAAGTGCTCTGTAACAAGCTCAATGTCTGCCTCCCAGGTTCCATTTAGGCTTTGCTGCTGCTTTGAGCAGAGTTCAGTATGTAGGTTTTGTCTGGTCTAGAACTCACTATATAGATCAGGCCAGCCTTGAACTCACAGAGGTCCACCCGCCTCTCCCTCCCAAATGCTGGAATTAAAGACCTGCCCCACTACCGCCGGCGGTAATTTTCTTTTTTAGATTTGCAGAGAATGAAAGTGGACCTGGCTGCAGCTGCTGTCAAAAGTGTAGAAGATGGTAGGATGGAAGGCTGGGTTGTGGGTTGAGCTGTAGCTGTAGGCACAGTAATGTCCTTAAAGCTACAGTTACTGCCGATTTTCACCAGCAGTCGCTCCTACCTGCTTCTCTACCTTTTACCCACAAGCAGTCAGTGGTATTCACACAGGAAGCTTTCAGTTCACACAGGAAGTGTTCATGCAGGAAGTGTTCACACAGGAAGCGTTCACATAGGAAGCATTTACATAGGAAGCATCCTCAGCACTAGTGTCCAGGCAATATCTGTGGCATACAATGCTCCATGGGTCCTTCTGTCCCTTTCAGCACTGCCGTGGTGAAACTCATTTTTAAGTAAATAAATGATTGAAACAAATAAATAACCAAGTCAATGTCAGTAGGCATGCAGGTCTTAGAATGATACTTAGCATGTAGAACATCTACTGGATAGTTCATACTCAGCTTATAGAGCATCAGGACAGTGACTACCTCATTCTTTTCTTTTTTCTTTTTCTTTTTCTTTTTCTTTTTTTTTGGAGCTGGGGACCGAACCCAGGGCCTTGCGCTTGCTACGCAAGCGCTCTACCACTGAGCTAAATCCCCAACCCAACTACCTCTTTCTTTGATGTGAACATGGACACAGGACTGGCACCGGCAATGTATGGTTCAGGTATCCTGTAGTTTAGAATTCTTTACTGTTGTGACCCTGAATGCTTTTGTTAATGAGGATGAGGCAAATAGGTATGGGTCTTAACCTGCAAGACCCATCCCCAGGTCTTGAGCCACTGGAGAAGCTACAGATTCTTCAGGAATGACTGCTCTTAGCCAGACTCTTTCCCTTGGTCTCTACCTGGATAACTTTCCCTCACCAAGTCTTGGTTTTCTTCCAAAGAAAGGTAATGGTAGTGCTTAGCTTCAATGACCCTTGTGGAATCAGATGTGATATAAGCAGTGGCATGATATGCAGCCTTAAGCAGGAGGCTGGAAAATATTGGTAGTTATTATGTGCTTATATTTCACACAGAGTAACTGACTTATCTCTCTTATGAGTCAACACAAAAGACCAAACTCTAGAACCTGTCAAATTGCAAGTCATGGTGACACACGGCTATCTAAGAAGATCACCTTTAAAGATGTCTCCATGGAAGTTGGATCTGTAGGTGCAGACACAAGTCCTCTGCTATCTGTCCCTCTAGCTGTCACTTCTGTTCCCCTCTTTGTGTAACTCGGCTTTCTTGTTAACCTCGGTACCCACTGACCAGTGCTACTGTTGCCTCTCGAGATACTTGATAGCATTGTGTGCTTGTTTTGTTTTGCTTTTTTTTCCCATCTGCTGCCAAGCTGAAGAATGATCATCATTACCCCTGTATTCTGTTCCAGCTTTGGTATCTATAAATATGAGAAAAGACATTGTCTTAGTCAGGGTTTCTATTCCTGACAAACATCATGACCAAGAAGCAAGTTGGGGAGGAAAGGGTTTATTCAGCTTACACTTCCACATTGCTGTTCATCATCATAGGAAGTCAGGACAGGAACTCAATCAGGTCAGGAAGCAGGAGCTGATGCAGAGGCCATGGAGGGATGTTACTTACTGACTTGCTTCCCCTGGCTTACTCAGCTTGCTCTCTTATAGAACCCAAGACCACCAGCCCAGGGATGGTACCAGCCACCATGGGCTGGGTTCTCCCACCCTTGATCACTCATTGAGAAAAATGCCTTACAGCTGGGTCTCATGGCGGCATTTCCTCAAGGGAGGCCCCTTTCTCTGTGATAACTCCAGCTTATGTCAAGTTGACACATAAAACCAGCCAGTACAGACATAGAGGAAAATTTGGGGTAAAGTCATGATTTTAGAATATGTGAAAGTCGAGCTTGCACGTGACAGAAAAATCTCCAGGTGGGTAGGATGACCGCCCATGATGCTTAGGCAAGGATCACGATCGGAGGCACAATAACCAAGTCTGAGAACCACTCTGCCTCAGTGGTGGCTGAGGTATCCAACACTCCCAGCCACCCCACCACCACCTCCACACAAGCTCTAGAACCTAGGCGAGAAGGAGTTTACAGAACCCAGATGATTCCGAGACGAGCCATCACCTCCTACGCCAGCTCTGACTTCAGGTCCCAAGAATAGCAGTGTGATGGGGTCCTAGTATAATTCTGGACTTTAGAGCTTCTGCCTTAAGTTCTCTCCCGAGACTGTCTTTTGTCTTGCTCTAAGCAGTGCCCAGTTCTCCAAGTTAGGACCAGGATCTTCCTCTTGACTGCTAGGCGTGTGGCTGAGATCTTACGTCATGACGAAACTCTCTGACATCAATAGAGGTTTGGCAGAGACTCTGGGTCCTTGTATCTTCCTCACCTGAACCCTGCCTCTTTGGGACTGCTGAAGATGACCATCATTACCAGTTCCCACAGCCTACTCACCAGAACTGTGTTTTGCCAGTCTGGTAGAAAACCTAGTCTCAAGTCTGACTCAGCTCTCCATCAAGGAGTACTTATAGCTCCCTGCTCCTTTAAAATTTTCTTGCCAGTGCCTACCAAGTGTCCGGGTAGACAAAAGGCTCTACCCAATTCTATCACAAACTGTATGACAAATGCCAGTACTTGATAAGCCAGAAACCAAGTTACCCATAGGGAGCAAGGGGCTGCATAAGAACATGGAGTAACTACAGAAATTAGGAAACATAAATGGACCATAGGGGTAGGAAGAGGAATTGTAGGATACCCTGGTGAATTGAATATGCTTGGCCCATGGAGTGGCGCTATTAGGTGTGGCCTTGTTGGAGTGGGCGTGGCCATGGACCTTAAGACCCTCCCCTGCCTGGTAGCCAGTCTTCTAGGGGCCTTCAGATGAAGAGGTTGAACTCTCGGTTCCTCCTGCACCATACCTGCCTAGGCATGGCCATGCTCCCACCTTGATGGTAATGGATTGAACCTCTGAACCTGTAAGCCAGCCCCAATTAAATGTTGTCCTTATAAGACTTGCCTTGGTCATGGTGTCTGTTCACAGCAGTAAAACCCTAAGACATATAGATTATATAAAGTGGGAAATGGAATAATGGTGAGGGAGCTCCAACTGGGGGAGGAGCAAAACACATCAGTCCAAAAGGAGAAGAGACAAGGGACACATCACACCAAGGTTGTTTGAGAAAGACTCAAAGAGTCACACTATTTTATTTTACCTAAAATTATATGTAACACATAAATACATTATATATAATGCATATATACACCATCTATATTTTTATATAGCTGGAAGTTAGGCCACTTAGGCAGACTGTGCTCCCCACAAGAATCACAGACAATAAAAAGTACCAGGCACCTCCTATTGAATGGTTGGCCAAGGTAGTTCAAGTGACTCCCTCCTCAAATAATATTATATTATTATATATTTAATAATGTATTATTAATAATGAGTTATTAACTTAGCTCTTGATTGCCTCTCAGGGGTTGAGGGTGGGCCACTATTGTTGATGACACTGCACAGAAAGTACTGTGGGACATAGGATGTCGATGGTTTGAGCTGGATCTGACCTGAAAGTCTCTTTCATGTAGTCTAGCTTCCATGGTTCTGAAAATACTATGCACGCTGCCAAGTGAAGGAGGGTAACGTCCTATTCAGCTACAACACAAACGTGCCATGACAGTTACCAGTATGGAGAGAGATGCAGAAAGGCACCAGAAGTGTCACTCACACGTCAGTGGCAACCAACAGCTGTCTAATTGGACTTAAGACCCACTCAACAGGGGGAAAACGTTCCTGGCACCGGTACCTACTCAGTTTCCTGGGGCTAGTGAGGTCATGGACTGTAGAAAATAACCGACTGCCACCACTGTGCTAGACTAGCATAATCGCTTACTACCTTCTACATCTTATCCTTACACTGACAGATAAGTTATGGCTGCTGCCTCTCATCAAAGAAGCCTTTCCTTACAGCAAACAGAGACAGTTTAAGGGTTATTATTGCCGTGTAAAACACCACAACCAAAACAATTTGGGGAGAAAATGGTTTATCTGGCTTATGCTTCCAAATTAGAGTTATCATTGAAAGGAAGTCAGGTCAGGAACTCAAGCAGGGCTGGAACCTGGAGGCAGGAGCTGATTCAGAGGTCATGGAGGAGGGCTGCTTACTGGATTGCTCCTCATGGCTTGCTCATCCTGCTTGCTTGCTTCCTCCCTCCCTCCTTCCCTTCCTTCCTCTCTCACTCCTCTCCTCATTTCTTTATATTTAAATGTATTCTTCTCCCATACATCTGCAGAAAAGAGCAGGGTTATCTCCCAGGGATATCAACTACACATGGCATAGCACATTACAATAAGACTAGGCACAAAACCCCATAGCAAGGCTGGACGAGGCAACCCAGTAGGCGGGGAAGGGTCCTAAGAGCAGTCATCCTGCTTTCTTATAGAACCCAGGACCACCATCCCAGGCATGGCACTACCTACTGGGAAGGGCCTTTCCCATCAATCACCAGTTAAGAAAAAGCCCTGCAGGCTTGCCTACAGCCTGATTCTTATGGATTTAATTGGTTTTTAATCAAGCATTTGAATGATTTTAACTGAGATTTCCTCCTCTTAGATGACGTTAGCTTGTGTCGAGTTGACATAAAACTATCCAGCAGAGACTATCTCAGAGATCTACTGCTGTAAACAATGCAGAGAGCAACATGTCACGGGGAACCCAAGCCCAACGGCTACATCTCTGTTACATGTTACAGCTCGTGTATCTATGGCCCAAGGAACATCTCAGCTGCGGAGGCAGAAAGATTATAAGAGCCAGAATACTAGGACATTTCTGTGCAACAGTATCTCTTAGAACAAACGAGACTTGGGCAATGGTGGTCTCAAAGGACGTGGAAGGTGGAAGGGGGAAATTTCCATGGGCTTCCGATCCTCAGACAAAGAACTACAGGCAATTAATGCCGGCTGGGAGTCAGAGAACTAGCCTCTCTCTGGGACGAGTACCATTATGGGTTGTCCAATGAAGGGTGGCCATGCCTGAATCCATCCATATACATACAAACAACAAAAATGGACTCAGTAGGCTATATTTCTATGTGTTTGTGCACACACACATTATATGTATATAACAACGATAATTGAGAAAGAGAGGGGTCAGCTTGAGACAGGGATGCGTGGGAGGGGGTATGGGAGGGTCGGTAAGGGGCTGGATGGGGCAAGGGAGGGGAAAGTGATGTTTCAGTTTTAATTAAAAAACGTATTTTAAAACCGGCTGGATATAGGACACAGAAGACTAGATTTTCATTGTCATTCAATTTAGATAGTTACTGTCATAGCAGATTATGCCTTCCCGCTCCGTGTCTTCAGTTTTTAAAAAGGCGCTAGGAAACCAACCTGGGGAAAGGCGTTTGTTTCTCCTTCCTAGGATAAATATAACATTTCAGATTTAAAGGGCTTTTCCATCTGTAATGAAACTTTCCTTAGTAAAGGTATCTAGCCCAGGAATATAGCCAGCTACTCCTAAGAAACTTCTGACAGCTGAAAGACTTTTATATGTACAACCTTATAGATAAAGGCAAACTTTATTTATAACACATTTTACTTCTCCCGTTTCCACAATTCATCTCTGCCAACTGCCTCAGAACCCCAAATCTCTAGTCGTCCTTTCTTTACCTGGGGATGATGTCTAAATCTCATGGCTCTGGCTTCTTCCTTGTATGGTACACATTTGTAGGACTTGCATATGCATGTGCACTCCTGCTGGGAATGACATATTTTTAAAATATGCTTATGCCCTTCCCTTCAACTCTCAGACTGTCAAGACAATAACCTGAAGAAATCGGTACTTTCCCAAAAGTCTCTTGTTGGGACAAAGAAAAGCCTGGAGCTCTTGGGTCAGCCAGAGGAGAGGATTTGACCCCCAGGAAGAAACTTCAAGAGTGCAGACAACTTGCTCCCTCTTTCCCCCTATTTAAACCTCAATCTCACATCAGGGTGGACTGGGTGTGGGGTCACATGACCTATAGTTCCTCATTTCAGTGTGACGGCATTGAATGGCTTTCTTTCCTCTCTTATCATGATTTATCTGTTTAATTGGCTCAGTGAGGGTGGGTGAGAATGAGCAACAATGTTAGGCCGTTATCGCTTGGGTTCTGAACTCCAGTACCATGGACTTCATTAAAATTGCTTTTCTCCTATTGACCTGTCCCATGCAAATTTAATTCTTAGGCCAACCATAAAACCTAGAAGGGTAGAAGAAACCGTTGTCTTCCCTCGCAGAACCATTCATCCCAGATCAAGAGAAGCCCAGGAACAAGGGCCCAGTCTTCAAGTTTGGATTTTTCATAATTATATGAGACTGAATATGTTAAGTTTCTAAAAATAAGACTGCCTCACAGTTAAAAGTAATTGACCCCAAGAGCAGCACAAGAGCTTTTCTTTTTTCTTTAGTTGACAAGAGAAGTTCGTCTCCACTGGATAGTTTAAAGTGATGGAAAGAAACGAGAGTACTGTTGAGATCGCATTCTGTGGGCTTGCATGGCTGTGCGGTTATGTAAGTGCAGAGCAGCACCTTCCCTAAGAGAAGCCCTGAGCTAATTCTGTCTCCTGCATCCTCAGTCCCAGCTCCCAGGATAAAAATGTCTACTGGGAGAGGATCTGAAACAGCCGGGTCTGGAACTTGTCAGCTGGCAGGGTGCCGGGTGACTCAGAGCCGGGTGACTCAGAGCCGTGTAATGCAATTAAGTGACTTGCACCGTCTCTGCCCCCCCACGTGCTGTGGGAATGTGTGGTCTTGAAAGCGGTAGCCACCCTTCTCCAGAAACAACCCTCTCCTCCAAGCACCCAAGGAGCACCATCAGTCAAAAAGATAGGAAGCTCAGACACCAGCAGTACAACCTGCTGTGTTCCTCTCAGGCAGGGGAAGGAATGAGTCTAAGAGAGGTGATGGTTGACTCGAGTTCTGACCAGGGCAGAACGGGAACTCTCAGCCTCCCTCATCCCTCCGGGATGCACCTGAAACCACTCGAGGTACCTCAAAACCACCATGCCCCGTTTCTGAGAGATTCCACTTTATTTCCCGGGTTCCTGCCTGGGTATGAGGATTAATATTTTTTAAGCATACACACACACACACACACACACACACACACACACACACACACACACACACACACACAAATCACACATACCATATATCTACACACATCACACACCATGCACACACATCATACACATATCACATATATACACATACACCACACAGGCTATCCTACCACCAATGGCCACCATGCTAGGAATCTTTGGGGGTTTTGTTTTGTGGTCGTTTGCCTATTCCACTAGTTAAACTTACAAGTAGGATTAGAATGAAAAACAGATTTCCTTCCTTCTTGTGTCATTATGCACTTTTGCCCCTCCCCACCCAGCAGTCTTTTCTCTTTGATATTTTTTGTTCCTCTTAACCAAATGGTGTTCTCACTTATCCCATGCCTATCCGCCCAATCTTCCTTGAATCCATTATTTGTGATCTGACAGCTCATCCTATTATCGTTGACTGCCACTCTGCAGACAATGGCGTGTGATGTCAGAACTTTGAAAAGAACGTGTTGTTTTCTTTATTGATAGGTTGAGTAGCTTGCTTCGTGCTTCAACTTCTTTGAGCGAAGTTTAGTCAGTCATCAACATGTTGGCATCTAACAAAAACCAAAAGTAGCTTCCCAGCCAGTCCCTCTTCATACCCTTCTGGAATCCCTCATGCTGCGCTCCACCATCCCCTTCCGCCAGGTGCCACCTCACTGCATGGAGTGGCCAGGGTAATGGGTAACTCACCCTTGTAATTTGAAGTTCCGCCCTCTTCATCCCCCGGCCCCAGATTTTTCTTTAATCCTTCCTTGCATGTTTGCCTCGGTCCTGGGCCTACCTATGTGCAAAGCCAAGAGGCGCTACATCCTGCTCATCACAGTGCCTCTGAGGAAGAGCAAAGGCGGTCAGTTTGCTCACCTCAGAACAATGGCGAACTGGTTAATGAGAGAGATAAGTCCTGAAAGGAACATGGTCGTGTGACAGCTGTGTTGGGTTTCTATGGCTGTGTTAGAGCACCTGACTCAGGGCCATGTGGCCCCTGGACCACCTCTCCAGTCCCATGGCTACTTTTTTGACCTTAGGATCAGGCAAGCCTAGAAAATGGAGGTCACATTGCTGGATTCAAGAAACTGTGCACTGTGGTTATGGACCCTTAGAAAATAGGCGATGCTTACTAGAGATCCCACGACCTTAACGTTTGTCCCAGATTTAGGAGATAACGAAATTTATACTGGAAAGCACGATCCATCTAAGATATTTCAAACAGAAAGACACAGAGCACCTGCCCTGCTGCCTCCTCTAGTAGCCCCAGGCTTCCCTGACACATCCTCACAGCAACGCCAACCCCCATTTCAGGACGAATCAGAGTTCTCATGCTCCTGACTCCCTATGTCCAGTTTAGATTTTCTGTCAATCATAGATAATCCCTGAGAGGAAACTGTCACTTCCACTCAGACGAGTCTCCACAAGAGTGCCAACGTGACTGCTACCTCAGGGTCTTCCCCCTCAGTGCTTGTGAAGTCGGAGAGCGCAGAGAGGGTACAGGAATCCTAGTGGGATGCTGAGCCTGTTCTCCTTCTCCTCAAGTTTTCACCCGCACAGTGTTAGTCTAAAATCTGCTACGGGAGCTGAAGCAAATAACGAGATGAGCTGGGGTGCAGCTATGCTGCCTGCTCTGGAGTCTCAGACAAAAACACGAGGTCTGCGCAGACTCAAAGGGTCTCACTGGATCTCACCACACTGAGCGGTCCTCTCACTCGCCCTCTCAGGAAGGATGCGGGAATCAAACTTCCTGGTTCTGAGAGTCTCTTCTTTTTAATATCAGGAGGGGTGTGTGTGTGTGTGTGTGTGTGTGTGTGTGTGTGTGTGTGTGTGTGTGTGTGTGTGTTATTCTCCAGTTTTTACTAAGGTAAAAAGTGTGAGTTTACGATTTTTCAGGGTTATCTGTGACTTTAACATATTCTGTGAGGTATCAAGTATACCATGGTAGAGCACTTGCCTAGCGCACACATGGCCCTGGGCACCATCCCACAAAAGTGTGTATGCGCGCACTACACATTCCTTAAATGTAAAACAAGATAAATACAAAAATAAATCCGGACCTGGTAGCTCCCATCTGTAATCCTAGCACTCGAAAGGCTGAAGGAAAGAGATTGAGAGTCTGAGGTCTGCCCCAAGCTCCAAGGTGAGATTCTATCTCAAATCAACAAGAACATGTAAAAATCATGCATCACGGTTGTGTGACCACTGTCTCCCAGGGCTACATTAAAGAGTGGGTAGGTGACATTTGTAACAGTATCTCTTCAAACTCCCCAAATAGCCCAGTTTTCCCCAGGGAGAAGATAGTTTTCATAATACCAAGCATTTGTCAACTTTCTGGACACCAGCTGCACAGATTGCAATGTACTCATGATGCCAGTGACCCAGAATGCGTTCAGACCCCACAGGCTAACTGCTTGGTCCCATGGAATTGTCTTATACTTCTGCTGTCAAAGGTTCCAGGTCAGCATGTGTATCTCTGACCAGTTTGTTATAAACTGGAGAGACCCCCCTCCCTCCTATTAGATAATTTTCCATAATTGTTTATGGAATCGATTATTATGTCTGCTGGTATATTAATAAGGGACATAATAGCCAGCCATGGTAGCACATGACTTTAATCCCAGCACTCAGGAGGCAGAAGTAGGAAGATCTCTGTGCGTTCGAGGTCAGCCTTGTCTACCAGCCAGGGCTATGTAGTGAGACCCCCATTTCAAAAACACAAACAAGCAAAAGGCCATAAGAAAGGATGCAGATGAATAAACTAGATAAAGAAGTTCATTGAGGGAGGTTTAGAAAGACTCTGAGAAAAGCGGCTTCTAGTCCTTTGGAGTTAGGGTCTGTTACTCTCTTGGCAGGCGCCTGTGACCAGCAACTTAGCAGCCCTGGGCCCATCTTTTGAGAGTTTTTATGACACCATCACCATATAGGCATTGTTATTCTCCGGTTCCTATCATCTCCCCAAAGGGTGGGGTAGGCACCTGACTGAAACTTCCAAGCTGCTCCTAATCATGCTTGGTCCTTCTGGTAGACCTCCCGCATCCTGAAGCTGTTAAAGAATCCACCAAGAGTCACTTCATGAGAACGAAAGATGTTCCGGCCACCCAAGAAGTCCCAAGGGATTTAAGAGCTCTGAAATCAGGAATCAGAGTTAGATACCAAATATTAGAATACAGGATACTCCCAGCTTCTTTATCACTCAGTAAATAAAAGTTTTAGGGGTGCTCTGTCAGAAACTAGGGGCTGAGACTATATATATACATAAAACACATGCATGTGTATAATTATACTAAGCTGTGCAATATTATATATGTATAGATGTTGACATCAAGCGCAGTATTATGAATCCGAATGGGGTTCTGTTGCCCACTCTTGGCAGTCCTGGTTTTCTCTCTGCCATGTTCCCTGAAGTAGCAGGAGGAATTTATGTAAAAGGATTTCACAGAGTTTTCCTGAGAGAGTTGCTTTGAGTTTCTGTTGTCTGCACTGATTATCTCAAACGCAATACCTGACCTACTTTATTTCCTATTTCTTGGCTTTTTAAAAATTCCAGTCACGAAACAGCCTCCTTTCCCCCCTCTCCTTTCTACCCTGTCATTTTCATAATGGATTTGTGGAAGTCACCATGGAAGCTTTTGTAACAGACATGGGGTTAGGCTGAGCTGTCATCGGGTGCTTCAGAGAGAGCTTCGGGGTGTGGAGGTGACTTCAAACAGCCAGCCAGTAGCTTCCACATCCACTGTACTCAGGAAAGGAAGCTACCAGCGGGAAAGGGAGAGGCTTGCTTACTGTTGGCAACACTTAAGATCAAGCAAAGCAGTGGGGAAAGGGATTGACGCACAGGAAGATGGCGTCTTCCAAAAACAGCCAACGATTTATTGTGAAGCATGGAACAGAAACAGAAGAGAAGACACAGGAGCAAGGAGAGCGGAATTCTGCCTTAGCAAGTCACAATCTGACCCTGCTTAGGAGCAGCAGATCAGTATGACTCAAGAGTCAAGGGGACAGAAGACTCAAGAATGGCTGTCGGTGGGGGCTGAACACAGACAAAGCTGGGTCTCCACGACAAACAGGCAGCCTGCACAGTCCAACCACTTGTCTCTTACCTGCGTCAGCCCCCATACTAATTTCCTAACAATTGTCTATAGACTTGGTATTTTGTTTTATGATATTTATTTTATTTTATAGTTTTGGTAACAGGGTTTCAAACTGTAGCCTAGGCTGGCCTAGAATTCACTATGTAACTCAAGTTGGCCTTAAATTCAAGAGATGTTCCTGCATCAGAGTCCCGCCCCTGCTGATTTAAAACAGCAGACATTGGTGGGGTTTGGTGATGTGAATTTGTAATCTGAGTACATTGGGAGGCAGAGGCAAGGAGAGCTCATGTTCCAGGATGGTTTAGGCTACCATGGGACCTTCTCTTAAACAAAGCAAATAAAACAACATCGAACAGCCTTAAATCTATTCCTTCACAGTTACAGAAGCCAGGAGTCCAAACTGAACCTCACTAAAAATTGCTCCAGGGAGAATTGTCTCTGTAGGCTCCAGGGAGACTGTCCTTCCCTGCCCTTGCTCTGATGATACTTGGCATCTGTACCTTGTGGCCATGTCCCTCCAACTTCTGCCTTCTTAACCACATCACTTCTCTTCTGTGTCCTCTGTCACATGTGTTAAGTCTCCCTCTGTACCCCTCATAAGATACATGCAATGGCCTTTACGGCTCACCTGTACAATCCAGTGTAATGTACCTATCTCAAAATCCTTATTACCACAGTAGCAAAGGGGTTTTGTCGTGATGGTTGTTGTTGCTGCTGTGGTTTGGATGTGCTTCCTTCCCAGGCTGTGGGTTAATGGAGGAAGGAGCGCTCACAAAACATCTGGGCTGGCCCAGGGTGTCTCCTCTGAACACTCGTTTGCCTTCTGACTTTTCCCCATGGCATGACGACATGTGATCCTGGAACTGTCATCCTGCTTGTGGACTTTATGGCCTCCAGAACTGAGCACATAAACATCTTTCTTTTAGTTATTTTTGAGACAGGGCCTCGCTGTGTAGTCTGTGGTAGCCTGGAACTTATTATGTAGACCAGGCTAGCCTCAAACTGAGAGAGAGAGAGAGAGAGAGAGAGAGAGAGAGAGAGAGAGAGAGAGAGAGAGAGGGAGAGGGAGAGAGAGAGAGAGAGAGAGAGAGAGAGAGAGAGAGAGAGAGAGAGAGAGAGAGAGAGTTGCCTGCCTTGGCCTCCTGAGTGCTGGGATTAAAGGTACAAACAACCACCCCCAGCTCCATACATCCATACATTACTTTCCTTTATAAAAACTCAGCCTTTTCTGTGATCGCTGGGACAGCAATTTAAGCCAACACACATGAGTGTTGGAGGTTAAGATGTAGAGGGGACCATTTTTCATTCAGTCCCTGAACTTGATACACAATCAAAGAGAGCCACAGATTCAACCTTCCCAGGGGTTCTTCAGCAAGCCACTGTAGCAGAGTGAAGCAGTTGAGGAAGTGAAGGCCTTGTTGCCCTTCGTTGACTCTTTCTCTCTTCTGTTCCCTTCCCTCTCCCTTCCCTTTCTCCTTCCCTCCTCAAATCCTTACCTCTCTTCCCTTTTCCTTTCTCATCCCTCCTCCTCTTCCTGTTCTCCTCTTTTCCCCTTCCTTCCTTTCTTCTTCTCTTTCCCTTCCCCACCAACCCTTTCTTCTCTCCCTTTCTCTTTTCTTAAAACAGAGCATTGCTGCACTGTAAAAGTAACCTTTATTCATGAGATGCGATAGTCATCTCAGAGTACTACTGAATAAAATTGCTCTTTCTTTCTAGCTCTTTCTCAACTCTGGCTGGCAGGTTCAACTCAGTCATTCTGGCTCAAACTCCTCTTCAAACTGACTGACTCAACCTGGCTTCTCTCAGCTTCTGACTGAATTACTATGCTTGGCCTCAAACTAACTGTGGCAATATGTTCTAATCTTCTGGCCCCCTTTCACTCTCTGACTCCCTCTGTCTTCATCTGTGCTTAGCTTGTTCTATTTCATACACACACACACACACACACACACACACACACACACACACACACATATTTTCTCTCTTGCTTGCTGCCTTAGTAGCCTCTTTTCCCCGTGTTGTTCTCATCAGAGTTGGGTGTATCTTATCTGTGACTCATTCCGTCAAATCTTTCTCTGATTTGTCGCTTTGTCTACCCCCTCAATAAGATGTTACTTTCAAACATGTCTTCTTCTTTTGGAATTAAAGGTGTTTACTAAGGGAATTTCTGCACTCCAGCTGGATCATATAGACCTAGAAGGTCTCTGGATGTGATCTCTGGGCTTTCCAGAATGAGTTTGTACTTTCTGCCTTAGGTTTCAAGGGCTGTGATAACAAGTAAGAGCTACCATGTCTAGTTTTTTGATTTGTTTTGTTTGTTTGTTTGGTCGATTGGTTTTTTTGGCTTTTGTTTTTTTGTTTTGAATATGGAGGCCAAAGGCCAATATTGGATGTCTTCCTCAATCACTCTCTACCTTTTGTTATTTTCCTTTTGAGATAGGGTCCTCAATGGGGCTGGAGCACTGATTTTGCTAGATTGGCTTTCCAGCAAGTCTGAGGAATCCTCCTGTCTCCACCTCCTCAGTGATGAAATTACACATATTGTTTTTACATGGGTAATAGGGATCAAACTAGGGTCCTCACAGTTGTCAAGCTAAGCCAAATCTCCAATTCTTCTCCTTCTTTTCCTTCTCTTCCTCCTTTATTCTGTGATTTTAAATGAAGGTCTTGCTATGTAGTCAGCATATTTTCTACCAAATTCATGACAGTCCTCTTGCTAAGTCCTCCTAAGTTCTGGGATTATGGGCATGTACACTCCTTGTTGTAGTGCTTCGTCTCATGTTTCCAATTGGCTTCTTAGACTGAATTGGGTTGGTCTGTTCTTTAATGTGTATTGTCTTAGTTAGGGTTTTACTACTGTGAACAGACACCATGACCAAGTCAAGTCTTATAAAAGACAACATTTAATTGGGGCTGGCTTACAGGTTCACAGGTTCAGTCCATTATCATCAAGGCAGGAACATGGCAGCATCCAGGCAGGCATGGTGCAGGAGGAGCTGAGAGTTCTACATCTTCAAATGAAGACTGCTAGTGGAAGACTGACTTTCAGGCAGTTAGGATGAGGGTCTTAAAGCCCACATCCTCAGTGACACACCTACTCCAATAGGGTCATACCTCCGAGTAGTGCCATTTCCTGGACCAAGTATATACAAGCCATCACATGTGTCTCAGTTGCTCTTCTATGATTATGATACAATACCACGCCCCAAAACAACTTGGAACAGAACAAGTATCTCTTCTTACAGTCTGTAGTCCCTCATGGAAGGAAGTCAGGGCAGAAACTCAAGGCAGGAATTATGCAAAGGCCCTGGAGGAGGACTATTTAGTTGTTTGATCCTCATGGTCTGTTCAATTTGCTTTCTTACACACCCCAGCACCCTAGTGACCTGGGCCTTCCCACATCAATAGCCAAGAAAATGTCCCCCCAAAGCTACCTACAGGTCAATCTTATAGGACATCTTCCTTTCTTTGTTTCCTTTCTTTCCCTTCCTTCCTTTTTTCTTTTTTTCTTTCCTTCCTTCCTTCCTCCCTTCCTTCCTTCCTTCCTTCCTTCCTTCCTTCCTTCCTTCCTTCCTTCTTTCCTTTCTTCCTTTTTATTTTTCTAGACAGGGTTTTTCTGTAACAGGCCTGGCTGCCCTGGAACTTGCTTTGTAGACCAGTCTGGATTTGAACTCACAGATATCTGCCTGCCTTTACCTCACTAGTGCTGGGATTAGAGGTATATGCCACAAAAAAGGTATATGCCCAGTGGAGAGAGACATTTTCTTAGTTGAGTTTTCCTCTACTCAGATGACTCTAGCTTCTGTCAGGTTGACACATAGTAACAAGGACAATGGAGTTCTTCAACAGGGGCGATTACGGAAAGTAACAGAAACATGCAAAGGGTGTGTTCTGTCTTAAATACACAGTCCCAGCTTGGGAAGTAGACACAGGAGGGAATAACTCAGGGCTTCAGCCTTATAGTTCAAGACCAGCACGGTCAATGCAGCAAGACTCTGCTTCAAAAAGGAAGTGAAGAAGAAAAGAAGGGGAAGAAGAAGGGAGGAGCAGAAACAAGCCAGCTTTTCTTATGTTGAACATCATTCTATGGATTTATCATTTTTACATAGCTAAGAGAAAGCCTTGTTTTTTTGGTCTTGGTGTTTTGTCCCAGTAATAAAAACCCTAAGACAAGTGTATCAAAGCAAAGCAAAACAAGACAAAACAAAAAACACCTTGGTGCTCTGAGGGTGGTAAACTCCTGACTCCCAGCATTTCAAAAGCTGAAGCAGGAAGTCAGGAACTAGAGGTCAGCCTGGTCTATCTAGCAGGTTTCAGGCCAGCTTGGGGTGTCAATCAATCACTCAGTCAATCCTTAGACACTGAAGTGCTTACTGCAGTGCCCCACTCTTCTTTTCTGGGTGTGTTGGGGGGCCGGGCATAGGAACACTTTTATTTTTTTAATTCCTGAACTTGGATGTTTCGTTTGGAACAATAGATGATGACAGATTTTTTTTTTTTTTTTTTTGTGATTCTCTGAACCTTAAACTCCAACTGATCATGTTGCATATTTTTGGTTAAATATTTATGATATCTGTGTGTGTGTGTGTGTGTGTGTGTGTGTGTGAGAGAGAGAGAGAGAGAGAGAGAGAGAGAGAGAGAGAGTGTTAGCATTCTGTCTAAGCTCCATCCCACAGTTACCTGGCAACAGCCAGGTATGCCTGACACTATAAAAGGGGCTGCTTGCCCCCTCCTCACTCCCTTGTTCTCTCTTGCTCTCTTGCTCCTCTCTTGCATTTGCTTTCCTGCCCCTGCTCTGTCCCCTCATTCCCTTCCCCCCATTCTGTCCATGTGCTCATGGCCAGTCTCTACTCCTCTCCTCTCCTCTCCTCTCCCCTCCCCTCTCCTCTCCTCTCCTCTCCCCTCCCCTCCCCTCCCCTCCCCTCCCCTCTCCTCTCCCCTCCCCTCCCCTCCCCTCCCCTCTCCTCTCCTCTCCTCTCCTTTCCTCTTCCCCCCTCCTGCCCCTACTACCCTCTTAATTCCCCTCCCCATGTCCTGAACAAACTCTATTCTATACTATACCATCCTGTGGCTGGTCCCTCAGGGGGAAGGGATGCCTCAACAGGAGCCTGCTGAGACACCTCCTTCCCCCATACCTCATCACACCTCCATAGAACATAGCCCCCTTTATCTTTTTATAAACACATCACAGAGACAGAAAGACAGAGAGAAAGAGTGACAGAGAGACAATGTGTATGTGATGATGCACATGTGTTTATGATGTATGTGCATGTTTGTGTACACATCTATGACACTGTTTGGGTGAATGGCGCGGAGGAGCATGCCCAGTTTATGGTCTCTGGGGATGAACCCAGGGCTTCATATGCTAGGCAAAAACTCAACCATGTCTACAAGTCTACATACCCGGCCAAGAAAAATGCTTTAAAGATAAATACATACACACACACACACACACACACACACACACACACACACACACACCAGCAAGAGTGACACCAGGAACGAGAGACTGTCAAAGCATGTAAGCACAGCTCTCTGGATAATCTCTGAGAGCCTGTAGCCACCCACTGTCTTTTCCTTAAGAAACCACAGCTTTGCCTGACAGGGACTCCTCTGGAACTCTTTCTGCTGCTTAAGCCAAGATCCTGGCTGTATCTGAATAGAAGTCTCTGGACTCCTCGGCAGCTGACAGCAAGGGGTAGTGCCTTCCTCTGGCAGTAGATTTCTCCTTGAAGGGGTGTCTCACTCTGACTGCTTGGCAGCAAGCTATTCTTGGCTGTAGAGGGGTCTCTGTCGCACACTGTGTGATGGACAGTTAGCTGTACCATGGCCTTTATCTATTTGCTGCCCGTAATGCCACCCTCCCTATGATGTGGCAATTTAATGTCTCAGCCTATTATCACTGTGACCCAGTGGGAGGGTGGGGATTGGCAAAAGTACTCCCTGTCTGAACACCCTACTTAATGGAAGACACCCCAGTCACCCCTTCCTCTCTCCCCCTCCTCTCTGTTGAGGCAGCATCTTCTTATGCAGCCCAGGCTGGCTGCCCTCGCCTCAGCCTCCCAGAGTGCCTGGGATTACACACGTATGCTACTGAGCCTGGAAGAAGAGCTATTTCTAAATCTGGGACAAGAGTCCCCTGGCAGGACGAGGAGGGGGAAAGCCAACCCTCAGCCAAAGCCCTAAAATCTTTTCATGGGAGGCAGTCTTAGTCAGTGCCCAAGGATTCCCGTCCAGTCTGCCGCCATGAATCTCTAAGAGAGAAGCCCTTGATCTTACTGTTTTGCTCTTTTTATTTTAGGTATTTCTTACTTCTTTACTAGAAACACTTGAAAATCTCCTACTGTACTGATGTAGAGAGAAGAGGATTAGTATATTTTTGGAGTTCAGCAGGACCATTCACTGAGGTAGAGGGAAGATCACAGAATAGGGCCCCAACCACCTCACTCTCAGTGCTGGCCTGTTTCAGACCAGCAGTTAGAAGTCCAGCTAGGAAGTGCTTAGTAACGTTGTCTGAATCATCTGGTTTCTCAAAAACAAAGCGTGTATTGTGTGTGTGTGTGTGTGTGTGTGTGTGTGTGTGTGTGTGTGTGTGTGTGTGTGTTTGTGTGTGCATGTGGTGTCAGGGGACAGCTTGTAGAATCGGTTTTCTCCCTCTCCCCTGGGTTCTGGGTGTTTAATTCAAGTAGTCAGGTTGACAGCAAGTGCCTTCACAGGGCGAGCCATCCTGCCAGCCATTTTTGAGTTTTTCTAAATAAAGCCGAGAGAGCAGAGGAGTTTAGGAGGAATCATTGGCTATTTTTATAAACTTAATTATATTTGCTTCTGCTCCTTGCAGGCGTTCTGGAATTCTCCGTAGGAGACCCATTCCTTTCTCTTTCCCTTTTGAGAAACAGGTGAGGGAACTGAACAATTAGCAAGCGATTGAATACAAGTTTAAAGACTTTACAAAGCATGGAACCCTGTCTCTCTCTCTCTCAGTAAAGCACTTGTACCTCGTGAACTCCCACAGCAAGCAGCCAGCTTGAGGGGAGGGAAGGAAAATGTTCTTTTACAATCAATGCTTAAACTATTTGGATGAAAGTACTTTGTGTCAGCTAACCGTTCTCATTTAAAAGTTGACTTCCTAGTAGAGCTGGGTTTCTCCCCTTTCCTCCTCTTCCCAGGATGGGGGTCTATGGAAGGGGTAGCTTGTTCCTTAGTGGCACTGGAAAGGTGGGGCTGAGGCTCTGGTAAGCTGGTGTGCTGTGTATGTGTCCCGTGCTCCCTGTGACAGCTGTCCACCCCGTCAGTTCGGTGTGGTAGGTTGGTACCCCTGGGATGCGGGAGGATCTTGAATCTGCTCATCCATGCATCTTGCTGGCCATGGCTGTAAAGTCTACAGCTGCGTTCTTTTGGCTTGGTGAACATGGCCTTCCTCACCCCATGACCTGGCTCAGGCTCACCTCCTCTGCTGGTTGTGACACATTCAATGAGACATTTGTCCACTAATTCCATCTCTTCTCCATCTTACCTCGAGCCCCCCTGTGATAGAATCTCTTTGCCTCCCACCCTACAGTGATGTCACCCATAGGGACATTTTGGGACTGTTAGACTCACCACAGGATTTAAGTTCCTAGTGGGGTAAGAGGTATTTTCTGATTTTCTTTGGGTTATTTTGAGTTGATTATTCTAGGTGATCACTAACACAGGAGAAACAGCTAAAAGAAAGGTAGAAGGCTCTTTTCATCAGGAAAACTTTTATCTGTGAAGGAGACCTTACTCGTGGGTGTCACTTTCTCTGTGCACACATTCCTTCACCGCTCAGCTCTAGACCAGTGCAATAAAGTGAATCATGCAAGTGTGCTCTGGCTTCCCCATGCATGGTAAAAATTATGACTGTAATGTGTAAAGAGTATTGTGTGTAAAAATAATAGATAGCCTTTCATCAAAAATATTTTATCACTTACAAAATGCTAAGGATCAGGCTGGTGGGGAGGCTCAGTGGGTAAAGGCGCTTTACCACCAAGCCTGACACTTGAGTTCCAGAATCCAGATAGACAAAGAAGAGAGCAACTCTCGTCATCCGTCTTCCGACCTCCACACCCATGTGTGCTCGCATACACGTAAAATAAATGAATGGATATAATTTTAGATTAAAAAAAAAAGAATCTACAAAAGTAATTGCCAAGGATTGCTTGGGCCACTGGTGTCTTATGGGTTGTTTGTAGCTGAGGGTTTTGCCTTGATGTTGAAGGCTGATGACTGTTCCAGGTAATAGGGGGGCAAAAGTTGGAACTCTATAGCAATTTCTTAGAATAAGATAGCAAAGTAGTTTACCTGACTGACTGGATCTTGGATGGTGGGTTTCCCTGTGGCATGTTATGCTTGACACACCAGGACTTCCAAAACTAGAATCAGCCCTCCCAAACCCTACTTCCATTTTATCTACCACATTTACAGAATGTTCTAGATCATTGTCACTATTCTAACAGCACTCACAGCCTTTTTACCGAGAAGCCATCTTAAGAAACTACTTTTTCTTATCCCCCTAAAGAGTCAACTCCTTATTCATTGAAGTTTTACCACTAGACTGTTGTGGTCCGCCCCACCCCCCCCCCCCCCCCACCTCCAAACTCCAGCATAACTGCAGCCATTTTGTTCCATGCCTGCCAGCTATTTCATATTGTTGCTGTAACATGCCTGCCAATCACTGACACAGAAAAATAACTTTGACTCAGAGCAGGGCTCTGCTGACCACACCCCCCTGCTATGTTCTGTATGTCCTAAGGAATTCCACAAAACTTTGGGTAGGACCCATCATCAAGTTAAAGGTCAATGTGAACTGTTCTGTCTAAAATATCTTGAGTCAGAACTGACCACTGTATAGCACTTCCTGCACCTGCCTATGAGTTCATGAGCTCATTGTGGGGTGTGCATGTGTGTGTGTGTGTGTGTGTGTGTGTGTGTGTGTGTATGTGTGGGGTGTGTGTGTGTGTGTGTGTGTGTGTGTGTTTCTTTATAAGCTGACAGAGAAAGATGCTCATTTAGTGTCGTGACTCAGTCCCAAATTCTGAGCTATAGTCCTGATCGATCAGCATCAGGGTGTGCATCCAATAAACCATCCTTGTCTGACTGATATCGGCGTTCCAGTGGTTTGTAGAGCACAGCACCCCAGCAAGACTATGCAGTTTGGCCTCATTTTCAGGCTGTACCTCTTCCCCTGGTTCTCTCCACAGGTCCTTTCTCATCTTCAGATACTTATTCTGGAGTCACAAACCCCTGAAAGTCATGAATGGTAGCTGAAATCACCTTCTTCCAAACTCTTTTTTTTTTTTTTTTTTTTTTTTTTGGTTCTTTTTTTTGGAGCTGGGGACCAAACCCAGGGCCTTGCGCTTCCTAGGCAAGCGCTCTACCACTGAGCTAAATCCCCAACCCCTCCAAACTCTTCTTGATGCTGTCATTTTACCTCCTCCTGTGAATTTTAAATGCTTTTATGGACATCTAGAGTGGTGAGTCCTTTCCTGAAGATTTTCCGTTTCCCCAGATCCACCAGAAGAAACTTTTTCCATGGCAGCTAGACTTTACAGAATATCATTCTTTAATAATAGGGCTGAAGCATTGAAATCATCCCTTGATCTGTGGGGCTGTAGAGTGGTTATTACATTTCCAGATACAGAAACAATCTCTCCATGCAGCTCCACCCTGATAAATGACCAGGAAAATTATCAGCGAGCAGTATAGATTTTGAAAATAACCTCCCCGCCCCGATTTTCAAATATCAAAAAAAGGTGCCTGATATATTCAATAATCCATGCTGTATCCAGGCAGGCTGTCCCCACACCTGGTTGTTCTGTTCAGAAAGCACAGGCAGGGTAAGTGTAACAACGTTCTTAAGGGTTCCAGAACCTTCAGAGTAATACCTCCTGAGGAGCATTGGCTCGGACTTTAGGTTACCAGCAGCATTAGCCCTGAGCAGGAGGCAGTCCTGGCATTTTGAAGGCCTAGCATTGCCTTCTCCTATCTAACCACCACAGTGTACCAGAAGGCTGTTTTCCAGGTAGGGAAGACCATGCCTCTTGACTGGATCTTCCGGGAGAGCACCCTGCTGCTTTTACATGACCTCTCACCTCCATGTTGCTACTTTCTTGTTCACAGCAGAAACACTTTCACTTTCCTCCAGCAGCTTGAACCAACCGGTGGCACCTAGTTTTCCCTCCTTCTCACTTTTTCTGTTTGTCTTTCTCACCGAGCAAAATCATTTCTAGCTTTTGATTTAGTCTTTCTCACTAAGTATTATCATGTCTATCTGTTGATTTAAAGTGAGAAATGCGTGATTACTCCTCTTCCTTGGAATGTAGGTCTGAAGAGTTGGTAACTGGCCTGATTTCAAAACTGTGTCTCAGAGGACAGAGAGCCTCGAGGGCAAGGAAGAGAGAGGTGGGCAGGTCAGGAGCACACATAGCATTTAGGGCTTAAGTTACATCCTGTAGGGCTTGAGTGTGTCCTTCTCTGAAGTTCAAGTGGCTGATGCTGAGACCTTTAAGGGGTGTTTAGGTCTTGAGGGCTCCTCCCTTCATTAAGGAGGCTGAGTCCTTTAAAGGAGAGTTCTCACAACACCCAGATACTTTTGTCACACAGACAAATGGAATTTCTCCCCCCTCCCTCCAAGACTGTGTAGCCAGCTGCTATCTTGGAAGTAGAGATGGGGCCTGCACCAAACACTGAACCTGCTGGCACCTTAAACTTAAATGTCCTTGCCTCCAGAACTTTGAAAAATATTCCCCACACAGTGCCTACTCTAGTATTTTGCAATGGGGCCGGTCAACAGACTCAAATGAAGGTCTAGTCACATTTCCCCGCCCTGAACTTATTAAGTCCCCTTATTAGCACCTAGAGGCGTGAGAGAGTGGCCATGTTAGCCACTAATGTTAGCTGCACACTCGTAACAACCAGAGAATGGATAGGGGCAAGGTTATTTTGCTTGGATCAAGGAAGAAGAACCTGGAGGGGAAAAACAGGACCAATCTTTGCATGCCTATAAAGAAAAAATCAAAGCAAAACAACAAAAACAAAACAAAACAAAACAGAAAACAAAAAACAAACAAACAAACAAAAATACAGGTAGAAACCAGCTCGTATTTTTCATTAGCCAAAGCAAGTTGCAGGGTCACCCTTAACTTCCGGATGGGACACGATGACCACATGTGATGTCTACAACCCCCTCTCTAGCAGGGAGGCTGGGGAAAAAGAAAGTTTATGTGGTTTGATGTGTCCGATCACAGTGCATTGCCTAAAGAAGCAGGTGACGGAGAGAATGCTCAGCCTGGCCTTCTACTTTCAATGGACTGTGTGTGGGATGAGTGTGCAGGAGAAAAGGAGAGAGAAAATCAGGAAGAGGACGAGGGGGTGGAGACAGAGAGGTGCAGCGGCTCTGTTACTGGCAGATCAAGGGAGAAGGGAAGGGCTCCGGAGTCTGCCTTTGAGCCCTCCTAGAGCTTCTCAGAGAAAAGCAGAGTTAAGGTTTACACAGAGACATCCGAGAGACAAAAGGAAAAGAATGTTTTAAGGAGGTGTGAAAAGCCCCGCATTCTGGGTGGTCTGATTAAAGCAGAGCCAATAATGTTCTTGTCAAGTTGTGCTTGAGCGGGGAGGGGATCCTTCAGACATGGAATAGAACATTCTGCTCCAGCCTTCACACCTTGAACACAGGAGAGTAGTCATCGCTTTGTTCTCCACTTGCATTTGACTCTCCCAGAGCAGTTCACAGTCAAAGTCAATTCCAAAAATAATAGCCTCCTTTGTCACTCCCAGTGTGGTGGTGGAAGATTAAATTCTAGAAAAATGCTTCGTCATTTCCATGGACTTCTTCCGGGGTGGGGATGCAGCTCAGCTGGGAAAGCACTTAGCGCGTGAAGCCCGGGGAGGGAGTATCTAGCGTCACCGGAGCCAGCGAGGCGGTGCGCACAGTCTCATCACTTCAGGAAGACCAGGAGTTTGAAGTTATCCTCAGCTATACAGTAAAATCAGGGCCGGCCTGAACTACATAAAAAACAGAGGGGGGGGGAGGGGAAAGGGGAAAAGATCGAGAGAGTGAGAGAGCGAGAGTGAGAGAGTGAGGGAGGGGGACCGGAAGGGGACAGGGAAGGGGAGGGGAAGGAGGAGAGGCAGAGGGAGGGGAGAGGAAGCGGGAGGGGGATGTCTGGTTCAGGAGCAGCCTCTGTTTATGGCTTCTGATGTAACTGCCTTCAGTACCTTCCCTCTAAGATCCCTTTCTCTCTACTCTCATGTGCAAATGGCCTCTCTATACTCCCACCTAACAGCTACGGGTTTTCACACCTGTGGAGATTTTCTTGATGTACATAATTAATCTCCCTCTCCTCCATTCTAGTCTGTCTCTTTTGCACAGTCATGCTCACGTAAGGCTCAGTCAACTCTGATTCCCTGGTGATTCTTACCAGAGATATTTTCTCCTTCACACCGAAGCATCAGGGTTCACCTCCTTTTCCCCTCTTCCCTGCTGTCCCTTCCATCGAAATACCTTCAGGTAAGTCAGATAGATGACTCACCACAATTCTTAGGTCTTGAGTAAACCTTGACAGCCTGACCCTCCTTCCTCTCTAATCGTCAGGTCCACTGCCCTGCTCCTTGGTTCCTTGGGACTCTGAGGCTAGTGACTGTTCTCCCTTTGTCCCTATGGGTGACTCAGAGCTTCTCTCCCAGTCTTACCTATGTCTACACTGATGAACTCATCATCCAAGAAGACTCTAGAGATGTTGAGAGTGACCGTGGTCATCGGTCTACTGTGTGTGAGCCTCTGTGCTAAGCGCTTTCCGTAGAGGATTATAATTACTCTTCCCAAGAAATCCGCACTGAATGGGTAGAGCTGGGGACAGGGTCGGGGCACCTCCTTCATGCTTTGGGAAATCTCTGGCTATGCCAGGCTCTACACCATTATTGCTTCACCATCACACCACGCCTAGAAAGGAGGAGACTAGGGATGAAGGGAGTTAGTTAAGCAGTCTATGAAGTAGGTCATCTCGTTGTCAGCTCTGCAAGCCTGCTTGCTCTCCTGCTTTGAGAGCTTTGTTCTGCTTACATCCATTATCCAAACACTCTTCTCTCACAACCACACAATGCCTAAATATTGCCTTCTCCTTGGTTATAAGGTACACACCTATCATCTTGATCATCTTTTCATCTTTGCCCTCGCCTGCCTTACTTTTCTCATCCATATATACCAGTAGCAGACAGGCCCTCTATTTTACTGAATTTTTCTTGTAATTTTGCAGAACTGGAGCCTGAACCCAAGGTCTCCTTCATTCTAAGAACTTGCGCTGCCCCTGAGCTACACTGAGAATGTACGGTTGTATCTGCCGGGGCTCCTTATTAGATTGGTTCCTTGGGGAGTGTACGGTCTCTGTAAAACAACAGCAAAAGCCTGGTCTCTAGTCACCACAAATACTCCGATAATTTATGACCGTACCCACACACCCCCCCTTGTTTCTGGGTGAGCCATTAATTCAGGGATAGTGAGGGGAAGCAGAGGCAAACTCAGTCTATGCTGACAGCATAGATTCTGGCTGTAGCCAAGCATGCCCTGCTGTGTGTAACTCCCTACTCAGCATTGTGCAGAAATGCTTACGTCCAACGCTATCCTCCTGCCCCAACCAAGAGACCCAGCACGGATGCAGAAGGTCAAAGGGGCTGTTTACTCTTCATAACGTAGACCCAAAGCTTGGGTAGTCAGGAACTATTTCAGGACAGTGAGAGAGATAGAGAGATCAGCAGAAGGAGAGGGAGAGGAAGAGGGAGAGGAAGAGGGGGAGGAAGAGGGGGAGGAAGAGAGAGGGAGAGGGAGAGTGTTCCAAAGAGAACCTGCCATCCTCCAGGAAGCAGTTTATCCTGTCAGATCCCCCTAAGTATTCATCATTCACCTCCCAAACATTTGACTGCTAAAACTATAACAACTTAGAGTAACCTAACTAAAAACTACAAGAAGCCCAGAACCCTGCTGTCGGCCTGACTGCCTCTGCATGACGGGAACATCTGATTAAGCAGCTCCCCTTGAGACCCTCAGTAATTGTAGAAGATAAAAATTTAGAGGGAGCGGGGAAACTGAGAAAGTCGCCCAACTGATGGCGCGCTTACTTTAGCATGCATAGAGCCCTGGATCCCCTCCCAGGGCCTGGGGAATCAGCCATCAGTGGCACACAGCTGGTATCCCAGCCTTCAGGGTGTGGAAGCAGGAGATTCATAAATTCAAGCTCATTTTTGGCTACATAGTAGGTTGAAAGCTAGCCTGGGCTACATAAGGAAACAACAGCACAACAACCACACCTATTGAAAATATTCTTTGAATTTGATACATTTGATCTAATTCTTATGCAGCATTAGATAACTACTTACCTTTTCACTCAAAATTCTGCCTCTGGGTTGGGGATTTAGCTCAGTGGTAGAGCGCTTGCCTAGCAAGCCCAAGGCCCTGGGTTTGGTCCTCAGCTCCGAAAAAAAAAAAGAAAAAAAAATTCTGCCTCCACCGGTACACATGACCAGTGCCAATTTCAACATTCTGGGAAATGAGACAATTTGTTTGAAAACATAGGGAGGGTGCTACTGCCAGCACTTGCTTACAAACTCAGTTTTTTCCTGAGATCCTGGTTCAATTCCCAGCACCCACATAGCAGCCCATAACTATCTGTAACTCCAGTAGTAGGGGATCCCACCCCCTCACACCGATGCGCATAAAAAACTAAATAAATTTTTAAAAACTTAAACGACACAAGCTGGTGATGTGGCTCCGTTGGTAGAGTCCTTGCGGGAAGCCTTAGGCCCGGTTCCTCATATCACATAAACCAAGAGTGGTGGCTCACACCTGTAACACCAGGCAGAGGTAGGAAGATAAGAGTTCAAGGTCGTGCTCATCCACAAGGCACTCTGAGGCCACTCTACAGACTGGAGAACCCATCTTAAAAACCAACCAACCAACCAACCAACCAACCAACCAAGATACATGTCGTGGTGATTTTTCTACTTCCCATCTGCTTCAGCTCTGTCTTGCTTTAGTTAACAGTCTCCTCCCAGCTCTTTTCACGCCTGTTCGCCTGCTGGTTTGCTGACTGCCCAGCGTTCTAAGTTCTTGTTAATCAGTGGATGGACACAAACAAACCACAGGGTTGGCTTCTCCCCCAGAAGATCACACTTTTTGCTCTTAACTTTATGACAATATGACTTCTGAAGACCTTTAAGTGGTAAGTTATTAAACCTTTATCTTAATTCAAAAGTTAAAACAGCATCTGTGGGTTTTAGGAAGTAATGTTAATGGAGCGCTTGAAATGCTTCCTTCCTAACAGGTAGGGACCCAATAAATCATTATTTGTACAAACATACAGGCTGACCACCTATTAAGCAGATAAATAAGTATCTAATATGACTTAGAGAACAACTGGAGAAGAAATAGCCACGATACAGCTAGACTCGTGGCAAATGTCAAATTCACAATAGCTACAGTAATTCCTGAGGACTCTCTTATAGCATTTCTTTCCAAACAGAGCAGAATTAGAAACAGAGTCCAGCCCGAGCTACATTAGACCTTGTCTCAAAAAACATTCATAACTTAATCTCTTTAAAAAGCTTTTCAGAAACCTAGGCCTTGTGGTGCAAGCCTGTAGTCCCATCTATTCGAGAGCCCGAGGCAGGCAAACTGTGGAATTCAGGGTCAGCCTGAGCAACTTGGAGACCTTGTCTTTAAAAGACCTGCTTCCTGATGCGTCAGAGAAAAGTCATCGCATAATGACATAGTAAGAAGTGACTTAAACACCCAGGAGGACAGAGGCGTTACTGCTGTGTCACTGTGCCTTTGGGCAAACACATTAACTTAGAACCGCCTGCTCTGTACTGCGGAAAGCCAGGAACGCAAGTCTGTGAAGATACTGGCCTCGGAGAGAATGCTAAATCACCGTTCTGTCAAAGATACAGGAAGACGGGACTTGCAGAGTAGTCAACGATACAAATGCTGATTTGCATTATTTTAGACATTACTAGACTTACACACATAAAACATCTGCCAGAACTTAGTGCTTGATGATTCTCCATGGGAGATTTGAGAGCCGTCTCGGGGAGAGACAAGGACTCTACAGGGGCCATGAATCGGAAAAAAGGGCAAGGGAAGTATTAGAGGCAAGGGAAGAAGAGCACCAAGTAACACACCCATGCCTAGAACCATGCCAACTGGAAGGTTCCAGAAAGAGCTTGTGCTTCTAATGTCCCTAACATTTTGGTCTCTTGAATCTAGACACTTAGAGAAAATGAATGGATTCACCCAGAAGAAATCTATGCCAAAATCCTAATTCCAGATTCTGTACATATTTAGCAGAAATCTGATGGATTTGTGGCCCAAACGTTTTTTGTTTTTTTTTTTTCCCCTTGACCCACAGTGATGAGACACAGAAAGTGAGGCTGTATGGCACAACAAGAACCTCAGACAACCGTGGCGTCAAAGGAAAGCGCAGTTGTGCTGTAAACTACTCCCTCAAGATTTTACAAGGGAAATGAAGACGAACCATAAAAAGACCGAAATCCCAGCACATTCCTGGGGCAACTGCAAGCATTGTCTGGACCAGCAGGAAACGGTACTTCTGCTCATTTTGCACCTAGAAAGATGGTATCGATTTTCATGTGGCAAACGTCATCGAAGGTGGTTCCATTTGTTTGTTTGTACGAGTGGAAAAGGTAGCTAGAAATTTGTCATAAAACATACATTATTATACGACAGCATGAAATGCCTCGTTATGAAACCGAAGGGCTGTGGTACCTCAGGTTGGTTGATTATGATCTTGACTGTACATGATCACTTGTACCCAATTGAATATGCGTGGTCCATTGTGCTGAAAACGTGTGACCCTGTATCAGAGGGATGGAGCCCTTATTGGTATTTAGATAAGCTTGGCTCAGAAGTCGTGGTGCCAGGCATCCACACAGTTCCTGGAGATCATTCACCCAGTTAGTGGCCTTCTGGGTTCTTCTCCTTTCAAACCGGAAGAGTACAATTTACACAGCACAGAGGTGAGTTTCAAAGATGAGATTTTTATAATAAGGAACTTAAGGGAAGAAAGAAGGCAGGCCCCTGGGCAGCTAGAGGGGTCCCAGGAGGCAGACATCATTGACCCGTGACTGAGTGAATCAGGCTTTACCGGATGGAAAAGGAGTGGGCTGGCTAATCCAGTTCCAGGCGGAAAGGTGTCTTGAACTTTCTGTCACGTCTTCAGTGCCCTTTCCAGGAAAGGATTACTTCTTCAGGGGGAAAGAGCTTAGGCAAAACCAGACACCCTTTCTGGAATTCCCCAGCCTCTGGCCACCGTGGAACCAGAGACAGTTTAGTTAACACTTCTGGCATCTCTGGCCTCCGGAGAGGACAAGTCTACTGACAGACTCACCGGCATTTCCAGCTGTTAGCCAAGATGGAGATGGAGGGTGGGGGTGGGGAGGAAGTACGAAGTCTCAGCTTGGCCGAGAGGCTCGTCTCAACTGTTAGTTGCCAGGGAATGTCAGTTTTCTTCAACGGAGTGATAAATGAGAGTATCAGTCACACTCCAGGACAGACCTCATACTCAGGAGAGGTTGGGCAAAACGAAATTCACTGCAAGTTTTTTAAGAGGGGAAAGGACAAGAAGTTGGATGGGTATGGATGCAGGGAAAGATCTGGGAGGAGTTGGGGAAGGGAAAAAAAATTGATCAAAATGTAGTATATGAAGTTCTCAAAGAATAAATAAAAACAGAAAAATATAGCTATTCCCATCCCCAATACCACTCACAATCTCATCTCTCAGGTCTTACCTGCTCTGTGAAGAGTCCGTTTGCAACCAAGACCTCGGATCTCACACTGAACTGGGGACCCCTGTTTATGTCGTGGAAGCCCCGCTTGTCCCAGAGTAAGGCTCATCATAGTATGTCAGTGTTTCTCACCCAGGACAAGGATTTAGAATCCTGTTTACTCCGGTTCCCTGGAGACTTACCCAGAAAAGACCCTCAGTAAACATGTGCTATTTGAAAAACAAAAAAAGTAGATTAAGATTTATTAGATTTGAGATGTGATGGATATATATTTAACATAAGTACTAACGAGGCAAAGAAAGTCGTGAAAACTGGTGGCTACTCCCTCCACCCCCCAAACACCCTCATCGGTTTTTTTTTTTTTTTTTTTTTTTTCCCCGGAGCTGGGGATCGAACCCAGGGCCTTGTGTTTCCTAGGCAAACGCTCTACCACTGAGCTAAATCCCCAACCCACCCTCATCGGTTTTAATGTGCCTGTATGCTCTCAATCTGGTTTCACAACCTTCAGGCGCTGGCTTTTCACAAGTAAGAATGTTATCAGCCTGTGGGTCATGGGCAGTGCTGAGCAGGTGGTGGTGTCGACAAAAGGGATGTGGCAGCCTCCTGATCTCTGCACTTTCCCTCAAAACAGAGCTAGACGACAAGTGTGGTAAAATGAAGCCACCCAGGACAAGATCTAGCCTAGAAGCAACTTAGACCAGGCCACTACCTGATCCACACAGTTTGGTAGCTTTAAGCAGAAGCACCATGCCAAGACAGTGCTGTGTGCCTGTAATTCCAGCATCCGGCAGCTGAGGCAGGAGGATCATCAGTTGGAGGCCAGCCTGGGGTGCATAGCAAGATTCCCCGTCTCAAAGAACAACAAAAGCCATGGTACCCATTACTTAAGCTCACAATCCATTGTCTCACAACTGAGTGGGGCTCAGCTGAGCAGTTCTTGGAAGCTTTCTGGGGCTCACTACTAAGCGTAATGAGCTCCCATCTTGGCTAAGTGATGCCTCCTGTGGGAGTGGACTTGTGTGAATACATTCCCCTGGGAGATGTCGTGACTGCTTCACTTTGTCACATTACCTCGAACAGTTTCTGCTCTGGTCCCCTCTACTAGATTTCCTTAGCTATTTCTCTCACTCACACCCAAAAAGTCCACAGGTACCTACAGCCACAGCTCTACCGTTACAGCAAATTTCTTTTTATAAATTTTATAAATGTGCTCCCTCCTTCCTTCCCTCTTTCCTTCCTTCCTTCCTTCCTTCCTTCCTTCCTTCCTTCCTTCCTTCCTTTCTTCCTTCCTTCCTCCTTTCTAAGATATTTACTACCCAAACTTTCAGTCCCCCAGAACATACCCAAACTGTCCTGGTCAAGACTACTTTTGTACTGCTAGGTCCACAAACCAATTCCCAGTCTTTACCTTTCCTAACCTCTGAGCATGTGACGCAGGTCACCGTTCCCTTCTTAACCCCTCCCCACCCCCACCTGGCTTCCCGGCTTTCCCCCACCCCACTAGATTCTCCCTCTAGTTCTCTAAGGGCACCTCCCGTCTCTCTTGAGATCAGAGTCTCCCAGAATTGGCCTGATCATTCTTTACTGTGAAAGACCCCCAGAGTGGGGAGACCCTCACTCAAGTCTCGGGATGACGCAACCCCCCAAGAACTCACACAAGACCGTCTTTGTTGTAATCACATGAGGTTTATCGATAGCAACCAGTGCACTGGGGTCGAGACTCGTATCCCACGAAGGGGCAGTGGAGTTCGACCCCGAGAGGCTGGGAGAAGAGGTATTTAATTAAAGGGAGAAACCACAGCCCCAGGGGGCAGGGATGGCGTCATAGAATAACAGTGAAAAATCACAAGGAAGAACTCTCTGTCTCCCAAGATTGTTTCCTAGGAGAAGCTGTCTCTTACTTCTCAGATTGTTTAACTTCATGGTCCGCTAGTTCCTAGGAGAAGTTGTTTCCTGCTTCTCAAGATTGTTCTCTAAGATTTATGGTCAGCTAGTTTCTGGGAGAAAGCTGTTGAGCTGGCCAATGTAATTATCCATTCTATAGCCCTAGGAGAGGCTTTTTGGAACATACAATTCTGGGGCCTAACCTGTTTTTTTTTTCTGCTCTAAACTTTGTGTCTAGGGGGGCAACTTTAAAACTTTTATCTTTCAACTGTCTTATCCCCTCCCTAGCTCTCCTCCCTTTTTGTTGGGTTTCTTGCCAATATCATCAGGCATTTGGTTTTAAGTAGTGTCGTATACTAATAATTCACAAGTTTACACCTAGCCTGGACCTCTGTTCCAAATCTAAGCCTATTTCTTTTGCAACCCACCAGATATTTCATGTGGCTCTGGGGTCTGTATAATGCTGATGTACCAAATGAATGCAAACAAAATTGCTTTTAAGATGGCTTAAGATGGGGACTGGAGAGATGGCTCAGTGGTTAAGAACACTGGCTGCTCTTTCAGAGGTCCTGAGTTCAAATCCCAGCAACCACATGGTGGCTCACAACCATCTGTAACAGATTTTGGTTTATCTGAAGACAGCTACAGTGTCCTCTTACATATTAAATAAATTATTTTTAAAACATGACTTAAAACAAGACAAGTTTATTATTTCGTGGCCCCGGAGCTCCAAAGTATAAATGATCACTGGGATGATTCGAGAGGTATGAGCGGGACTGTATTCCTTTCCTGAAGGTCCAGGAGAAATCTTCCTTTTGTTTTCTTGCTTGTGTTTCCTCGTCCAGCTTTGGAGGCAGCCTGTATTGTTCAAATGTGGTCCCTTCCACCCTCAAAGCCAGCAATGGCTGGCTGAGTCTTCTCTGCATCACCAGCTCCTCTGTAGCTTTATCCCCCAATTAAAAGCTTGTGACTATGCAGGGAAATATCTGAATTTTAGGTTAGTAGCCACCTTGTTTCCCTTTTGCCATGGACTGGGCCTTGGGAAAGCTTAGAGCCACTGATCTAACGGATATCATGCTCGTGTCAAACACACAGTATTAGAATTAGATCCCTGAGCTGGCTGAGCCCACCCACTCCTCCCTGAGTCTACACTAACCTCAGTAATGCTGACCTCGCCCTTCTGTCTGCTTAGTCCAACAGCCTCGCTCCCCTCTCCCTATCTCACATCTAATTGGCTAGGAAGTTCTGTGGCCCTTTCAGGATGTCATTAGGCTCTGGTGAATCCCATCAATCCAAGCACTGCTGTCATAGTTCCAGCTTCCCTACCACCCCCTCAGGTTGTTAACAGCCTCTTAGTCATTTTCTAACCCCTCTCTGGTTTCTGCCGTAGTCCAACAGGATTGAGAGGAATGAATACAGAGAGCCTGGGGGACTTGCAGGGAAGTAGACTGCCCCCCACCCCGTGTGTGATTCTGTAGTGTTGGTTGTGTGTCTTTATTATCGAGATATATATATAGACAGGGTTTCTCCATGTAGGCCTGGCTGTCCTGGAACTCACTCAGTAGACCTGACTGGCCTTGAACTTACAGAGATCTACCTGCCTCTGCTTTCCGAGTGCTGGGATTAAAGGTGTGTGCCAGTACCACCCAGCATTACTTGGGCATGATGAACAGATGAATGGTTCAGAATGGGAATCTCTTGAACCCTGCCTGTCTTTCCCACATTCAGAGAGGAGATCTCTCTCAAGTTCCCTTTTCTGACTAAAGAAACTTCCTGCAAAAGAGTTTCCCTTTCTAGGAATTCATCGAATAACTAAAAAGGATTAGCTATCAAAGTCACCACCATATCCCGACAGACTTTACATCCGTTTATCTGAGGGCAGCTCAGGGAGACTGCTCAGGTAGCATAGACAAGCTCTGTGTACAGTGATGCTCATGGCACCGCTGTCTACCTTTGAGCTTACATCCAGTTCTAAAACTAATTTCTTGCCGCTCAAATTTCTCTACATTAAGTCACTTACTGTGTATCAAAACTCCTTCAGTCCTTTATTTCCATCTCTGTGAAGGGCTATTGGGTTATCAAGTCTTCTCTAACACTACCGTGCACATCAAAGAATTTATATGCCTTTCTCTCCTCTTCGTCCGACTGCTGTCATTTCAGTGACCTTTTGTAGGGTGGAGGGCAAGCTCTGCTGTCTCTTTATTTCCTGTTTGTTCAAACTCACAGGATGGAGGTAGGACAGCAAAAGTGAACCCCTGAGAGGAAGTTTGGGCTTCAGGTGGCAAGCACAGGTTAGTGTAGGCTCTCTGATCATAACAAATGTATCGGCCGAGGAGAGAGCGTTGATTGTCGGGGCAGGGGGAACCATGTCTGTGTGTGGACATTTATGAGCACTATCTGCACCTTTCTTCCAAATGTGCTCTAAAGAAACATTATTGTTGGACTGGAGAGGTGGCTCAGAGGTTAAGAGCACTGACTGTTCTTCTAGAGGTCCTGAGTTCAATTCCCAGCAAGCACATGGTGGCTCACAACCACCTTTAATGAGATCTGGTGCCCTCTTCAGACCCGCAGGGATACATACAGATAGAACACTGTATACATAATAAATAAATACATCTAAAAAGGACAGAAAGGTTATTGGGTTATTGTTGTCTTGCTTTGTGATAGGGTTTCACACTACAGCCCAATATGCCCTAGAAGTCACTGTGTAGTCCAGGCTGGCTTCAGAGTCATGGCAATCTTCTTGCCTCAACTTCTGGGTTGCTGGGATTACAGATGTGAGTCAACAATAAAACAACAGTCCCTTCCTGAGATGCCTCAGTTCCATAAAATCCAGCTTTTGCCAAATCCACCATCTCTACCAGTCCTCCCTTGTCTGTGACTTCTTTTCTGGTGTCACCTTCCCCACTAGCCTTTCTCCACTCCCAAGGCCTTCCTGCTTTCTTTAGAGCATACCTGGGGCCCCTGAGCTGAGACGCTTGGCTGTGTTCTTTCTTTTGTAGCGCGTTCTTTTGCCAGGCGTTTGCTTGGGCTTGCCCCTTTCCCTGTCAATCATCCTTCAGCGTAGATTCACACCCAAGCATCCCCAACGGAACCACCCACTCTCCCCTCTCACTCTACTTCATCTTCTAAACTTGTGTGTAATTTACATATTTTGATTGTTTACTTTTTTTGTCTCTGGGGAATCAGAATATGCTATCCCAAAATATTCCACTTTGGCATATGGATTATTTTGAGAAACCAAAGGCATGGGAGTCTGAAAACAGAGTAGAGTTTTTCTTTTCCTATGGGAGATTTACATCTAGGAAGGAAACCTCCATTTAGGAAGTTGTCTCTGAAGCAAGAGGTGGGGAAATGCCTGTCAGTTACAGGAACGTCAATGGGGAAGTCATGTCAACAGAAATCACAGCAGGGTTATTTATAGAGAGAAATGTAGCTTTTATTCCCAGCTTTGGAGGCCTGGGAAGTCTGTACAAACCCAGGAGCATCTAATCAGGGGCACATGGCAGAAGGCATCAGTTGAGGGGCTGTTTCCTCCAGTTTGAAGACAGTCCATCCTGGAGAAGGTTCCCACCACTCAGAAAGTTTGCAAATCTTAGAAGACTGTGGATGCTCACAAAAGATAGGAGGCTATGGCGTTCTCTCCCTCAGATTATGTAAGCAGTTGCTGGTAGAGCTGCATGCAAATTGCAGGGAACTCCAGTGACAGCTTTGTTGAGACCTCAGCCATGCTGGGGGTATGGGGGCAGGGTTAGGGAATGTTTTTCAACAATATCTCTCATGCAAGTAACTCTCCTTAGCCATATTCCTGTAACCTCAGTAAGCCCATTAGTTCTTTGTCTTAGTTAGGATCTCTCTTGCTGTGTGATAAATCACTGTAGCCAAAAACCAAGTTGGGGAGGGAAGGATTTGTTTGACCTATACTTCCAGATCATAATCCATTATTGAAGGAAGTCAGGACAGGAGGTCAAACATGGATGAAACCTGCTAGAGGCAGGAGCTGATGCAGAGGCCATGGAGGGGTGCTGCTTACTGGCTTGCTTCCCCTGGCTTGCTCAGCCTGCTTTCTTATGGAATCCAAGACCACCAGCCCAGGGATGGGACAACCCATAAAGGGCTGGGCCCTCCTCCACTGATCACTAGTTGAGAAAATGCCTTACAGCTGGGTCTCATGGAGGTATTTTCTCAGCAGAAGCTCCTTCTTCTCTGATGACCCTAGCTTGTGTCAAGTTGACACAAAACCAGCCGGTGCAGTCCACTAAGCTAGACTTGTGGGATTGCGTCTCTGGCATGTTGCCAATGAGCCATTTGGGGTGAAAGGACATTTGTTCATGTCTCCCTAGGAAAAGTCATACAACAATATCACAGGATAAAACAGCAAGCCTGCTAGCTCTAGTGTTTCTTCCTGTTTTTTTTTTTTTTTTTTTTTTTGTTCTTTTTTTTTCCGGAGCTGGGGACCGAACCCAGGGCCTTGCGCTTCCTAGGCAAGCACTCTACCGCTGAGCTAAATCCCCAGCCCCCGTTTCTTCCTGTTTTTAAAATGCCACTAAAATCACTACAGGGGCTCCATGGATCCTCGTGATCCATCATTTGTGCAGACTCTCTAACTCCACCCTTCTTAACGTCCCCATCAATGAACTTACAGCTCCTCTGGTGCCCACTGTAGCGATAAAGAAGGTGTAGTCGAGTTGTTATGAACTAAGTTGTGTCCCCCTCAAAATTCGTGTGTTTATATCTTCAACACCAGCAGCTCAGCATGGGACCATCTTTGAAGAAAGGATCTTTAACCCCTGCAAAGCACTAAATGCGTCCTCACTATTAGTCTTTCAAATCACATTCCTTGTTCTTCCTGTAAGGCCGATGAGAGCAGAGAAGGAAAGACAGACAAGAGAACAAGCTCCCAGCAGCACAGGCTAGAGTCATCAGAGAGGAAGAAGCCTCAATTGAGAAAATACCTCCATAATACCTGGCTGTGAGTAAGCCTGTAGGGCATTTCCTTAACTTGTTATTGAAGGGGAAGGGCCCAGCCCATTGTGGGTGGTGCCATCCCTGGGCTGGTGGTCCTGGGTTCTATAAGAAAGCAGGCTGAACAAGTCAGTGAGAGCAAGCCAGTAAACAGCACCCCCTCCATGGCTTCTGTATCAGTTCCTGCCTCCAGGTTCCTGTTGAGTTTCTGTCCTGACTTCCTTTGATGAAAAACTGTGATTTGGAAGTGTAAGGCCAATAGAGCCTCTTCTCCTCAAGTTGCTTTTGTTCACAGTGTTTCATACAGCAAGAGTAGGGCTGGAGAGATGGCTCAGCGGTTAAGAGCACCGACTGCTCTTCCAGAGGTCCTGAGTTCAATTCCCAGCAACCACATGGTGGCTCACGACCATCTGTAATGAGATCTGATGCCCTCTTCTGGTGTGTCTGAAGACAGCTACAGTGCACTCACATACATAAAATAAATAAATAAATATTTAAAAAAAAAAAAAGAGTAACCCTAAGACATTTGGGAAAGACCTGTGAAGGGGGCAGTTCTAGTGTAAGACCTGACCTCAAGAGTTCTCTTGCAGGAAGACTCAAGGTGTTCCTCCTGGGGGTTTATCAGTCTTCTGCTGTCACTCCCTAAAGCTTGTAGCACACAGAATCCCAGAAATTCCAGGAGACACAGGTCCATGTTCACCAGCAAAGGCAAAAGAATGAGAATTAGCTTCAGTGGGAGCAAATGTCCGAAGTGCACGGTAGGATTGGCAGCGTCTTCTCCCAAAGACAGGAGAAAGGCACCTCTCTGTGGCTGTGTGATCAGCCTGGCTTCCTCTCTAAGGCATGGAAAACACCCAGGACGTTTTGTAATGAAGAGGGTCAAAGGGAACTCCTGGCTACTGATTAAAAAATCCAGTCACCTCAGAAAGAATTCTAGCATAACTGACTCTTCCCAGAAATAGGGGAAAGGGAGTGGGAGCTGAAAACTTCTTTTTATTCTGGCCTACAGTAGGCAATGGCTAGGGGTAGCTGTGGGAATGACATGACAGGTGGATTAAAGAAACTCAGCTGCTCTCACGGCTAGCCATTCCTGAGGATAGGGTTAAGAATCTACAAAGCACAGTTGCTTTACTTCCGGGAACTGTTTGACCAAAATGGAGGGGCTGCTCATGGAGTGCCCATGGCTGACATTTCCTGTCCCGGGGAACAGTGTTAGGAAACCCAAAACAAAAAGTCATGAATGGGATTTAGAAGTACAAAGCTAAATAAAATGCTACGCGTTGAGGATATGCAATGAAAACATGCGGATGTTTGCAGTTTTAGATCTGGATTAAAATCAAACACTGTTTACTGCTGGGGCTCCAGGAATACGCTGAAGTTCAGAATACTAGAATGTGTTTCCCTCATTAAGCTTGTACACGCTGATTTTTTTTTCTTCTTCTTTTCTTTCTATGGTGCTGAAGATTGAACCCCAGGTCTATGCAAGCACTCTATCCCTGAGCAGTGTTCTCTGACAACACCCCCACCCCCTCCGGGTGCACAGATCTTACTCTGGAAGCAGCAACCCGGCAGGCTCTTGTCTGCTCAGAACTAACACAAAGGGCAGAGGAGATTAGCTAAATCCTCCTGGCTGCCTTGTTTCCACATGGCTTTGTCAATTAGTCCTGGGATTGGAGCAGGGGCTGCTGAGTCCAGAGATGCCCTATTCTTTCCCAGTTCAAATACTGGCACAAGCAGACCTCACTGATCCTATTTCGAAATGTCAAGTTCCAATGTTCAGAGCATTTGAAGCTGTACAAACATCCTGCCTAAGCAGAGGGAAAACTCAGGGTGTTCCTCCTGTGGATGTGTTAGCCTCACGCTCTCAATCCTTAACGCTTCTAGCCAACAGAATCCCAGAAACTCCATAGGTCCACTTTTACCAGTGAGGACAAAAGAGAATAAGATTTGTTATCTGGAAGCTGGGAGTTAGTGGGAGCAAACTTCCAACCTGCACAATAGAAATGGCAGCGTCGGGGGCTGGGGATTTAGCTCAGTGGTAGAGCGCTTGCCTAGGAAGCGCAAGGCCCTGGGTTCGGTCCCCAGCTCCGGAAAAAAAAAAGAACCAAAAAAAAAAAAAAAAAAAAAAAAAAAAAAGAAATGGCAGTGTCTTCTTCCAAAGACAGAAGAAAGGCACCTCTCTGTGGCTGTGTGGTCAACCTGGCTTCCTCTCTAAGGCATGGAAAATACCCAGGACATTTTTGTAATAAACGGGGACAAAGTGGACTGCTGGCTACTGATTAAAAATCCAGTTACTTCAGACATCATTCTAGCACAACCAACTTGGAAGTACACGCTTTCTCACCCATTTCTGAAGGTTGCTTTGCCAAGTTATACAAATAATTTGCAAAGACATAGGTATTTAGCCAGTGGGATAAGGGAGGTTGGAAGAGAATTTACTTCTGTGTTGAAACAGTCTTTCTTACTAGGTAGCCCAAGCTAGCCTTGAACTCAAGGACTGGGGATACAGTTAAGTCCCACCTCGCCTGGTTTGTTTGTTTATTTATTTATTTACCTATTTTTTTTTCTTTCTTGTTCTGTTTTGGTTTTGTTTTTCAAGACAGGGTTTCTTTGGGTAATCTTGGCTGTCCTGGAACTTGCTCTATAGACCAGGCTGGCCTTGAACTCAGAGACCTGCCTGTCTCTGCTCCCCTAGTGTTGGGGTTAAAGGCGCATGCCACCACAGCTTAGCTATCTATTGTTTTTTTTTTTTCTTTCTTTTTTTCAGAGCTGGGGACCGAACCCAGGGCCTTGCGGTTGCTAGGCAAGCGCTCTACCACTGAGCTAAATCCTCAACCCCAGCTATCCTGCTTCTTCTTGGGTTTGCTCAGTGGCTGGACTGATGGAGACTAGGGCTGAACAACAAGTTTTCCTGACTCCCTGTCCTGTATCCATGACATGTGTTTGTTCCTCTCTTAAAGGTCCCAGCTCCTGTCAGTTATCTTCAGATTTCAGGTCTCTCAGCCATAAGCATGTCTTCCTTCCATAGACCCCGCAGTCACAGGATAGGGTGGAGGCCGCCTGATAGTGCCTGTCTCAGAATGCTGCTGCTGCTGTTGCTGCTGCTGCTCCTCCCCCTCCCCCCATCCTCCTCCTCTCCATCCCCTCCCCTCCCCCTCCCCCTCGACCTCCACCACCACCACCAATAATACTACTACTAGTTTCCATAAAACTTTTGCAAATAGTGCCTTTCCAGGTGCCTAGCTAGAATGTATCCTTTCCTTCTATGACACCATATACAAGTTCAGAAGCAAAACAGAATAACGACTTCTCCTAGCCAGATGAGGTGGCATGCGCCTTTAACCCTAGCACTCAGGAACCGACAGGTGGATCTCTGAGAGGTCCACCTGGTCTACAGAGTGAGGTCTTTCTGATCCTTATTATTGTCTTCTTAGTGTCTATTATTGGTGAGACCCTTTGTCTCAAAAAACAAACACCCCTCCCACCCCCAAAAAAGGGTAACAATGTCTCAGAGGCACTTCGCCCTTCTTTGGTCTCATATTTAACGTCTATCAGAGAGAGAGTTTTCTGTGTTCTTTATGCTCACACTAAGCTAGACCTTTATAACATCCTGATTCAACCTCATTTGTTTTTTGTTTTTTTTTTTTGGTTCTTTTTTTCGGAGCTGGGGACCGAACCCAGGGCCTTGTGCTTCCTAGGCAAGCGCTCTACCACTGAGCTAAATCCCCAACCCCTCAACCTCATTTGTAATGGTGATGTGGTTTGTTTTTTTGAAGACTCCTCTGCGATACACCCAGGGACAGGTCAGGGCGCTGCATCTGAAGACTACGTGGCACTCTATTGAGCAAAACCTTTTTGCTTGTCCTGTCAGAGTGTGCTATCTTGTGGTTGGTGTGCTTTAAAAGGAATAGGAAGGGAGAGGGAGCAGTTGACAGTACAGCGGCAGAGCAGGAGGGCAGCCACTCTTAATCCGTGGAGACAGAAACCCCGGCTCTGCAGAGAACAGGAAGCCTCTTTGCCTGCAAAGGCTGGTCTTCTAATTAGAGGTGGGGTCAGACCCTGAGCGAGCTGCTCAGCAGCACGAGAAAGGATGTCTGTCAGCTAGCCAATGTGTGTACAGCTTTGGTTTGTAGGTGCATTTGATCTTCCAACCGCAGCAAGGTTTTTTAAAAGTGGTTTCCGTGTATTCAGTCCTGGGGCAACACAGTGAAAAAAAAATTTTTTTTTTGGTTCTTTTTTTTTTTTCGGAACTGGGGACCAAACTCAGGGCCTTGAGCTTCCTAGGAAAGCGCTCTACCACTGAGCTAAATCCCCAACCCCAGTGAAAAAAAATTAGGGGGAGAACCCACGCTTACCTCAAACACGTCACCAGCCTTCTCCATCAGCCCACGCATTTCTACCACATTGCTCTGAGCGACATCAGTGGATGTCACCTGCACAGGGCTCCTTGAGTCCTGGAAGGAAGAATTGAGTAGAGGTAACCACCCGAAGGGGCAACAGAGACCACCGATTAGGACAAGATGTAGTTCCCAGTGAGAGAGGTCCGCCAAAGTATAGGGAAAGGTCCACATCCAACATGGGTTTTATGCTACGCACCACGGATTCTCTGGGTCATTTACATAGTGTAGGCTTGTCTGCACATGCTCTGTCACAAGTAATCTTATACATGGTTTCATGTGGTGGCAGGCATTGGTGTCTCACTATTCTCTTGACTCTTCACAATGTGATTTTTAGTATTACCTACATTTTGGGGCTCCTCTGGGCCAGATTCAGTTAGCCTGGGGACGGAAGTGGGAGCCAGCCTTCATCTGTGCCAACTTGTTCTTTCCGTAGTATGATGTTTTCCAGATTTCACACATGCCTTATAGCCCTCTGTCTGCCGTAGCCTCTTGCCTCATTAATAATAGTGATCATATTAGTGTGCGTGATATTGGTTGCTAAATAATAATTTTATTTATTATATAGTTGATTGTCTTCTCTCAACAAAGGGCTATATAGGTACTATGGAAATACCAGAGCTTGGATTTTCTGTAGTAATATAAATATTATATTTCTCTGCCAATAAGATAGCACCTAGCGGGGCTGGGGATTTAGCTCAGTGGTAGAGCGCTTACCTAGGAAGCGCAAGGCCCTGGGTTCGGTCCCCAGCTCCGAAAAAAAAAGAACAAAAAAAAAAAGATAGCACCTAGCACACTGAGACCTAGCTAATGCGACCAAGAAACTAATTTTTTTTTTAAAGATTTTATTCGTTTATTATATATAAGTACACTGTAGCTGTCTTCAGATACACCAGAAGAGGGCATCAGATCTCTTTACAGATGGTGGTGAGCCACCATGTGGTTGCTGGGAATTGAACTCAGGACCTATGGAAGAGCAGTCGGGGCTCTTAACCACTGAGCCATCTCTCCAGCCCCAAGAAACTAATTTTTAAAGTGTTACTTAATGCTAATTTATTTCTATTCAGTTTTAATTAACATGCCAACATTTGTATTTAAATAGCCGATAGCTACTGGGCTTGCTCTTACATACAGAAGAAGCTCCTCTTCTTCTACAGAATACAAACTCCAGAGAGATAACATCATACAAAAGAGGTCCCAACCCACATTGGGAGAGCAATCACAAACTGTGGCCTACAGCTTAAATCACACCAAGAGCATCTATATGTTGTTGTCATCCAGTAGACAACCTGAATGCTAAGAGATCATTGAAAGGAATGGTCATAATTGGAGCTGACAGTTCCGAAAGGTTTAGTCCATCATCATTGCGGAAAGCTTGGTGGAGTGCTGGTAGGTATGATGGTAGACAGGTAGCTCCGAGTTCTACATCTGGATCAGCTGCCAGGAGGAAGAATGATTGATGCTCAGTGGCTAGAGCGTCTGAAACCTCAAAGCCCACCCCCAGCGACACACTTCCTCTAATGAGGCCACACCCACTCCAACAGAGCTACACTCCTAACAGTGCCACTCTCTCTGGGCCCATGGGGAGAGTTTTCATTCAAAGCACTACAGAAGGCTTGTGGAGGAAACAGAATTTCAGGATGGTTGCTGGAGGCAGGAGAAGCTGGGAGCAGAAGAAGGAAAGGATGGAGGGGCTCAAAGATGGAGATCCATCGGAGAGGGAGGGAACTGGCTTGTGTTCCACCTGATGAAAGGCTGGGATGCAAGGGAGGCAAATGTGAATTGCTAGCCCTGATTGGTAACATGAGATGTCACTCATGAATAATGTGGACACTGGGAGGGATAGTGAGCTAGGGAAGAAAACAAACCAAGAGAGAAGGATTCTGCAGAAAATGCTATGTGCCGGGAGGTGGTCTGAGGGGAGGGTCTTTTGTAACTTTCCTCATTTCCTTAGATGTTTCTGCATATTAGGGGATCAGCCAACCAGTTTGTTGGTTTGTGGGCCTGTTCTCCTCATGGGTAAATAGTTGGGGCAATAGTAAAATACACAGTTGCCATTTAATATCAGAGGTAGCCCAACCCTGTCACCACTGATACTTTATTTGCTGTTGTAATTTTCTGCTTCCTACCTCTTCATCTATACACACACAATACACACACACAACACACACACCATACACACCACATACACACCATACACACCACATACAGACCACATACACATTTACCACACACCCACACCCACACACACACCCCCACACACCCCACACACAACACCACATACCACCCACATACACCACATACACATACACACCACACACCACACACACAGACACACAGAGAACACACAAACACCACACACACACACACCACACCACACACACAGACACACACACAGAAAACACACAAACACCACACACACACACACACACCACTCACACCACACACACATTTACCACACACCCACACCCACACCCACACCCACATACCACACACACACACACCACTCACACCACACACACACACACACACACCACTCACACCACACACACATTTACCACACACCCACACCCACACCCACATACCACACACACACACACACACACACACACACACACACAACACCATTTCTGCCAAACACCATTTTTAGGACACTGCCTTTGAAACCACCTGAGGGAAAGAACTTTCTTCTTGTCTGTCATGAACATGTGTTTCTAAAATCCAACAACAGTGCGATTCTAGAGAAATGAAAAGAAATGAAAGATTCAGGCCAAGTTCTCTATTCTTAGACTCAATACAAAACAATAATGTCATGCTGCTTTGAAGCCTTCAGCATCTTTGGCTCCAGTTTTATTTCCATGTATACTGGCAATAATAGGTGTCTGTCTGTCTGTCTCTTTCTCTGTGTGTCTGTTTCACTCTCTGTCTCTCTCTGGTGTGTGTGTGTGTGTGTGTCTGTGTGTGTCTGTGTGTGTCTGTGTGTGTGTCTGTGTGTGTGTCTGTGTGTCTCTGTGTGTATTTTTCTCTCTGTGTCTCTCCTCCCCTTCAGTCCCCTCCCTTCCTGTCCTCTCCTGAGGGTTGGATCCTAGGCCTCAGAAGGCATGCTGGGCAAGTGAACAGCCACTGAGCACCATACATCATTGTCTGTTGGACATTGAGTAGCTTAGATGCATGAAGAGTCTCTCAATTGGTGTATCACATGTGTGTAGAAATATATGTCTTATTTGATCTTCTATCCACTCACATATAGCTTTAAAATAAACCTAGTCACTTTGTACTAATCTTTAAGGGAATGAGATTTTGTTTGGGAAAGCATTTGATTTTTTTTATTTTCTTATAAATATTCATATGTAAAGGAGATTCCCTCCCACACTCCTGCAATGAAGACAGAACACTATTAATCTCTCATACCTAATATGCACCTAAGGGGTCCCAGCCAAAGAAGGGCACCATCGGGAGAGCAGTCACACACTGTGGCATAGCAAACACGTCCACATGTTGCCATCACCCAGTAAGCCATCTGAATAGTAAGAGGTCGTTGTAAGGAAGGCTTGTTGAGAAAACAGATTTTCGGGATGGTTGCCAGAGGCAGGAGCAGAGCAGGCGACATGAAAGGGACACTCTTGATGGGTTTCCTATCAAGAACATCCAGTGTGCTCCTAAACGGAATCCTGTAAGACAGATGCGACCCAGGCTTACAGTACAGCCCAGGTTTGTCATGTCAGATACCGAGCTGTGAATGGGTGGCCAATCTTCCACACACACTCCTGTTCACTGATACACGGAGACGCCGACCATCAAAGCTGGCAGAGAGGCAAGGAAAGCCGTCTTTAACCCTGTGCGAATCGACAAACGTGTACAGGTTTAGACTGTCGTCACGAAAGGCTCATAAACGCAACCTCCTTAAAGCTTTGTTCACTTCAAACTTTTCCGTATTTGAATTTCCCCTTCTTGCGGTACATTTTAGGAGAAAGGTAAAATCGTAGCGGATGCTTAGGGGAGGAAGGCAGGTGCGTGCCATTTGGGGACAGATTAGGGGATCGCTGTGAACCAAAGCTGGAAGGCTGGTGACACTACCTCTCCTCGTCTCCTTAGGACTCAGAGGAAAGTACGTTTTACTTGGTGGCCTGCCTCCTCGTTTTAACATTTCCATCTCACACCACAAAATCAGACTCGACCTTCAGAATATTCAAGACAAAGGCTTTCTTTTTTTTTCTATTAACTTTTTATTGGTGTGAATTCCATATCATGCACCCCAATCCCACTCTTCTCCCTCTCTTCTCGTACCCACCTTCTACCCTTGCACCTCCCTACCAACTGGACAAAAAGATCTCGTTGTGGAAGCTGTAGTGTGTCACAGTGTGTCCTTGTGTCACAGCGTGTCCTACAGTACACCCTTTTGACCACACTTCTTTGCTTGCAAATATTCATTGCAGTGTCTCTTTGGCCTGGTTCTAGACCTCTGGCTTCTGTTGCATCATCAATACTGGGTCCTCGCTGGGCTCCTCACAGATATCCTGTTATTGCCCTGTATCGTGGAGATCCTGTAGATTTGGATAGGTAAGGCAGACCCCTTGATGTATCCAGCAGTTCATGAATGGGATAGATGTTGGGGTGGGCAAATTCAAAGTCCTGGATCTGGGTGTTCTGGCTGGTTTTTTGTGCCACCTTGACATAAACTGGAGTTATCACAGAGAAAGGAGCCTCCCTTGAGAAAATGCCTTTGTGAGACCCAGCTGTAAGGCATTTTCTCAATTAGTGATCAATGAGGGAGGTCCCATTGTGAGTGGTGCCATCCCTGGCCTGGTAGTCTTGGGTTCTATAAGAGAGCAAGCTGAGCAAGCCAGGGGAAGCAAGTCAGTAAGTAACATCCCTCCATGGTCTCTGCATCAGCTCCTGCTTCCTGACCTGCTTGAGTTCCTGTCCTGACTTCCTTTGGTGATGAACAGCAATGTGGAAGTGTAAGCTGAATAAACCCTTTCCTCCCCAACTTGCTTCTTGGTCACGATGTTTGTGCAGGAATAGAAACCCTGACTGACACTGGGCTTGAGAGGAATCTGAGCTGGTCAGGCCCCGGCTCTCCTGCCCTCACGTTCTTGGAGCCAGCTCGCCAGCAACCCCCTCAACCAGGGCCAGCTCTGTCCTCCTGCCCAGGTGAGGTGCAGGGCATGCTCTCCAGAGTGTTGCAACCAGTAGGGACATGGCCAGTTCTCCCACTCTCAGAACCCCAGGGCCAGCTCCTCTGCCTGCCATGGATGTCAAGGGATGGGGACAAGGAGAAGGGCATCTCTCCCTTGTCTGTACCAGGACAACAAAGGTACAACAGGTAAACAAGAGTCAGGATCGGCTCTCCCACACTCATGCCCTTGGGGCTGGCTTACCAGCAACCTCCAGGACTGGCATTTCTAAGGCAATGGGGAAACTTTGGACATGTTATATGTTAGACTACTTCATTGTGTCACATGCAACTTCTTTGGGAGTGAAGATGGTCCTCGTTTTTAGGAAATGGGTCACATGATACGTGTCGGGGGACTCACGTTGCAATGTATTCTAAAATGGTTCAGCCTTAAAATGGTACACATTGGCAGAAAGTCACTGTGAAAAATGTTGACAATTGGTGGAACTAAAAACAGGTTACTTTTAACTCGTGCGGGGGGCCTGGAGCAGATGTGCAGATTGAGGTACATAGACTATACTCTGATATTTTAAATTCCAAGACAACCTTTAAAAACAGCAGGATATCCTTACGCCTTTTGTTTTAACAATGCATCTTTACAACGATCTACAAGCTGAATTCAGATTCATCATTTACAAAATCCCACACGTTTTGCCCTAAATAGGGCAGTGCTGGGACAGCCAGCCCCCTCTCATCTGACCGGCACTCAGCTCCTCTACTTTCCACTCCTGTACCCATTTTAATATAAGAGAGCACCCAGCCTGTGCATCCAACATCACCCATATCATCCCTCCCATTCTCGTATCCCGTCCTTGGCTACACCAGGATCTGGGCGGTCTACCCTCAGGAACAGACTCCAGAATATGAAAGCAGCAGTAACTTCGTCATCTGAGATACCCAAAACTCTCAATAAAATAAAGGACTGAGAACGGAAGATGGGGACCAGCAAGACATAGCTCAGTGGGTGAGGGGACTTTCCATCAAGCCTGACGACCGCAGTCTAATGTCCAGGATTCACAGAGCAAAAGGACAGAATCAATTCTTGTGTGCGGTCCTCTAACGTTCAGACATGTTTTGTCACAAGAACACGCCCATACATACATATCGTGCACACACATATAAATAAACATAAAAGAGTACACATAAATTAAAAAATTGAAATATCTTTAAAGAGTAGAAGGTGCATCCCAGATGGGCATGTGTCTTGGTTCATAATTCTCCTCATTCTTTTGTGGGAGGCAAGCTAGAGAAAGGATTGGAGGAAGAAAGGTCAGTGGGGGGAGGGGTATGAACAGAATATACACGAATCAAAACTTTCTAATGAAACCATTATTTTTGTATGCTAACAAAAAAAAAAAAAAAAGACTAGAGGAAAGCAGCCAGACCTCGTTAAAGTCGGACCTAGGCAAAGAGATCAATTATTTTCATTGCACTTAAATCTTTCAAAAAAGCAAAATACATTTTAAAAATTCCTAAGCCGGGTTTGGTGATATATACTTACAGGCCAAGCACTCAAGAAGGCGAGGTAAATGACTGCCATTATTTTCAGTTCATCCTGGACAACATAGCAAGATCATTGTAACCAACATAAGAAAATGGGCCTGCAGAAGTGACTCAGCTGGTGGGTGTGCTGATTGGGCAAGCACAAGGTCCTGAGTTCAAATCCCTAGCAACTACATAAAAATCTGGGTGTGACCCAACATGCCAATAACTCCAGTGTTGTGGGAGTTAGAGACAGGAGGTTTGCTGGGACTGCTGGATGGCAGCCAGGCTCCAGGTTCAGTGAGAGACCCTGCTTCAAAGGAATAAAACAGAGAGGAATAGAACATGACCCTAACATGCTCTTCTGGCCTCCACAAGTATGAACAGGCACACGTACCCATCCCACATACATGCACATACACCACACACATACACCTTCCCACACACACACACAAATTGAGAATAAAAATAGGAAATTTTAGGTCATATGAAAATTCATGTTGCACTTACACCATTTTACACACATTAGCAGTCACTGCTTGTCACATGATTAAAAAACTTTCTATAGATGCTGTTTTTAATATTTATAATCCAAAAGCTAAACATCATTTTGACACACTATTTCTAAATTCTGTCAAGGTATTGGTTTTAATTTTTCATCAATTACTAATATCATCATGACAGTCTTTGTGTTACTACTTCAGGGGATTCAGTCTTTCACATGGAAACACAACAAGGCTCATGCCATAGATGACCAAGTACTTTGTAGCAATTTGTCTATGTTTGTGTGTGTGTGTGTGTGTGTGTGTGTGTGTGTGTGTGTAGCTTGTCTATTCACTTATGAAAGAGTATTATTTGCTAAACCTTTCCAAGCACACATTACACTATTGGCTGGCTTTCTTCCTCCCCCTCAATAAAGCTTGCTATTTATTTTTTATTTAAGATTTATTTATTTCATGTATATGAGCACACTGTAGCTGTCTTCAGACACACCAGAAGAGGGCATCAGATCCCATTACAGATGGTTGTGAGCCACAGTGTGGTTGCTGGAAATTGAACTCAGGACCTCTGGAAGAGCAGTCAGTGCTCTTAACTGCTGAGCCATCTCTCCAGCCCGTATGTATGTATGTATGTATATATGTATGTATGTATGTATGTATGTATGTATGTATGTATGTATGTATGTATGTATGTATGTATGTATATGTATTTGTAGTTCTGGAGTATCTGTTGTAGGTATACAGACTTTCACTGCAGTTGACATCAGGCTACTAAAGGCTCACTGAGCATTAGAAAGCCCTAACCCCGGGCTTTCTGAGTTGGTTGCACCTGGCTCCTACACACACTGCATTTCCCTTGCTAAAACTGCCCAGCTCACTCACTGTGGATGCTAGAACTTCACTGCTTATTTGCACGTACCTGAGACTCTAGTGGTATCTCCTTGCTAGCACAGATAGTGACTGAACCCAGTGGTTCTGAGGCCAGCAGGCCCCTGTGTGACATCCATTATGGGAGCAAGGACCTTCTCCAGTCAGCTGCACAGCCAGCAGCTCCTTCGTCTGGCATCTGTGGGGGCTGCTCAGTGGCTTCCCTCACATGATGTCAAGCGCTTCATGAGGGTTCAGCCTGGAGACCAGCGACAGCCTTCCTAGGCTCCCAATCCTCACCCTGGGTCAAATCCTTTCATTTGGGTGGATTTTGTCGTCTGCAGTTGAATCCTGTTCAACACAATCCTGGTTCCTTACCACAGACCCAGGTAAAACAGCTTCGAGAACTTTCTAAAGTGGGAAGTTAATAGTTTCTGCGTATAGTTTTCAAAGTAACATATTGAATGAATATAAAATTATTTTGCCTCCTGCTTAAAATTTGCTGGAGCAGGCTGTAACCTATACATTAAAAATTCAAATTTAAAAAGAATACTATAGGAACAGTGGGATGGCCCCATGGGTAAAGACGTCTCTGCCGACACTAATGACACGCATGTGACCCCCACGACCCACAAGGTAAAAGAGAACTTGGTGTCACGAGATGTCCTTGACTCCCACACACATATCATGATACCCATATAGACACACACACACACACACACACACACACACACACACACTTTTTTAATTTAAAAAATACAGTAAAATGCTATACAATATAAATAGTACTAAAAGTGAATTTTCATGTAGAAAAAGTCTTTAGAGATAATAGTTCAGCATATTACAAATCAGAGGCCTTGCCTCTTTTACAACCACTGTGGTTTGTGTAATGAATCTGAATCATTATAGATAGTGAATCTATATAGATATGGGAATCTCAACTGTATTCACACTCCCCAGATCAGAACCTGAGAACTAGAGAGTCCCTGGCGCAGTATATTCAGAAAGTTGATCTGTCACATCCCTCAGCAGATCTCAAGCAAGTGGGCCCAGGGGCCGCTTGGGCACTTAACACCGTAGCTCATGAAGCACTATGTTGTGTTTCTTGGGTTCTATGGTCAAGTGGCTTTAAACTCTAGAAAGCCATTTTATTATATTTTAATTGGCATACAAGATTATTTCTGAACATCACCCCAGCAAACAGTAACTGTTTTTAAAAAGACAAAGACAAAGACTATGGACAGGAAGGTTAGCGCACATCAATAATTCCAGCATTTAGAAAGCTGAGGCAGGAGAATTGCAGTAAATCTGAAACCAGCTTGGGCTATACATAGAGAAACCATCCCAGAGAAACAAAGACCAGAAGAAACAGGGCTGGCAAGATGGCAGACAGGGCGTATGCTCTTGCCACCGAGCCTGATGGTCTGAGTTCTGCCTCACACGGTGGGAGGTGAACCCCAAGCCCTTTGCAGTATCTTCTGACCTCCACACGTGCGCTGTGGCTCTTCATGAGAGCACATATGTGCATGCACACATAAACATACATGCAAGCACAATACACATACATACACACATACAAATAAATAAGTAAACAAACATAAATAATAAAAGTAAGAGCTGGAAGGATATGGAGAAATGAACCCTTCCTGGTAGAAATGTAATGTACCCATATTGATGTGTTTATAAAAAGATAAAGAGAGGATATGTCTCGGGTTTCAGTACCAATGCTGTGTTTATTGGGGGGAATTAGAGGAAGGATCGAAAGAGTTGAAGGAGCTTGCAACCCCATAAGAACAACAATGCCAACCAATCAGAGCTCCCAGGGACTAAACCACTAACTGAAAGACTATACATGGACTGACCCAGGGCTCCAGCTGCATATGTAGCAGAGAATAGCCTTGTTAGGGCACCAGGGGAAGGGAAAGCCCTTGGTCCTGCCAAGGTTGGACCCCCCAGGGCAGGGGAAAAGGGAGGGCAGTAAGGGGGATGGATGGGGGAATACCCATATGGGGTAGGGGGAAAGGGAGGGGAAGGGGGGGCTTATGGACAGGAAACGGGGAAAGGGAATAACATTTGAAATGTAAGTAAAGAAATATATCTAATAAAAAATTAAAAAATGTAAAAAGGATAAAGAGCTGGGGGGTGGATATATTCTATGGAGGTCTGGGGAAAGGGGGTGCCTCAGTGGGTCCATGCTGAGGCATCCCTTCCCCCTGAGGGACCAGCCAAACGATGGTATAGTACAGAATAAAGTTTATTCAGGGCATGGGGAGGGAGTTAAGAGGGTAGTAGGGCAGAGAGAGAGAGAAAGAGAGAAGTAGAGAAATAGAAGAGGCCAGGGGAGAGGAATGGGGAGAGAAGGGACAAAGGGGGAAGAAGGCAAGAGCAAGAGGGAACAAGAGAGAGAGGAGGGGGCAAGCAGCCCCTTTTACAGGGTCAGTCATACCTGGCTGTTGTCACGTAACTGTGGGGGGAGGAGCTTGGACAGAATGCTAACCCATATGATAAACAGTACAGAGGGCCCTCAAATATTTTAAAGTAGATTTGCCATATGATCTAGCAATTCCACTATTTCTATCCACTGTATATGCATATATACTAAATGTATATAGACACTATATATGTACACACACACACACACACACACACACACACACACACACTCATTGGAATATCCATGGTGCGCTGTTCCTATGGACAATACATCAGTTAAAAATAGAACTCTAACAGGTGGCACTGGAGTGGATACTTTCTGCCAAGTTCCTCATCTGTCTCAAGGTCTCTCTGGAAGACGCTCCACCGTAAAGTCTGTCTTTGGATATCAACAGAGAACACTGTGGAAAGATTAGGATTGATTGACACCAGCACTCAGGCTAACTGGGTTGGGGGCCGTTGCTCCCCCATCCTTCTCCCCTATAATGAGAGGACATAAACGTCTAAGTCTGACGGGCTATTGAACCCTCACTTACCATTCTTGTAATGGTTTCCCTGCCTGTATAGATTTGTTTTTCTCCTGCTAATCTGTCTGCTTGTCAGAATCTTTCATTAGGTTAGGTCACCAAACCTTCATTAGATAAAGGGGACCCCTTTTGCCCCTATACCAGATATTAGAAAGCGGTGTCCACCAACCTAAATGAAGAGGGGCAGATGCTGTCCTACAGACAGTTCAGGCCTTTCCATTCTTGGCTATTCATTTGCCTTTCAGCCAAGACCTTCAGGGGAAACGGGGTTTCTACGATTTTGCCGAGAGAACATCTGAAGGGGCCATTGAAAATGAGCCGCTTAAGATAGCCCTGTTGTGTGCTTACCATCTCAGACAGTGATTTAGTCCATTGTGGTCCCAAGTGCTTGCTGGGAGCCGTACTCTGTCATGGCATGGCTATCAGTCAACTCTGGTTCCTGAAGCTACAGGAAATGACCAGCTTAGCCTCAGATGCCGACAGTGACAGAAAGGAGCAAAAGAAACCAATTGGCACAGATTGACTCCCTGGTCAAGAATTACAGTGATCAAGGTGGTAAGCCCGGGGCATTGTGGGTCATGATCAGGATTCATACTTATATGTTGGACTATACCCATGATGCAAGGTGGTGGGGCAGAATCTTTGGGATTTGAAGTTATCTTAAACATTGTTACTTTCAGGGATTACAGACAGACTTTGGGCCAAATGTATGATACAAATGTGTGGCCGAAAGGGATTTTAAAAAAATTGTAGTTTTAAATGTGATTTGGCCAGGTGTGGGAGCACACAGCATTAATCCCAGTTCTCAGGGGAGGAGGCAGAAGCAGGTGTACCTCTGAGTTCAAGGCCATCCTAGGGTTTACATAGTAAGTTCCGGGCCAGTCCTGCTATGCTTTGGATGAGAATGTCCTCCCTAGGTTCATGTGTTTGTATACTTGGTCCCCCATTGGTGGTGATCATTTGGGGAGGTTTAGTAGGTGTGGCCTTATTGGAGACACCGTGTCATTTGGATAATTAAAGACTGGCGCCACTTCCAGCACCCTCTCTGCTTCTTGGCTTTAGTTCTCGGCCCCCAGGTCCAGCCGCCATGTCTGCTCCTTGCTGCCGTGGCTCTCTGCCACGATGGCACGTGTCCCTCTGGATTGGCAAGCCCAAGTAAACCCTTTCTTCTACAAATTGCCTTGGCCATGGTGTTTCATCACAGCAGCAGAAGAGCAACTAAGGTAGACTGAGGGGGAAAGTGTGATTCGGTAGCATATTTAGGAATCAAAAGGTTTTACGAGAATTCCCAGTTTCTTTAAAAAAAAAATAGGCTTCTCAACATGGGTCCCACATTCCTTCATAAAATCCATCTAGTGGTTCTGAGTGGCAATTGTGCTCCACAGAAGGAGTACGTACTAGTGCCAGGTCCAAAGGAAAACTCCATTTCCCCAAGTTCCAAAAGGCACAAGGGACAAGCGGCTCTGGAGCAGATTATCACCAGAAAAGTCTTCTCGGACATCAGTTTAAGCCGATTGAAAGTGTTTATTAGCCGGCCACAGACTACATTGGGCATTAGAGATCCCAGTATAGCCCCAAGCCTTTCTTGAGGTGAGCTTTTAAATACAGACACCATGCTCTGGGTTGACATACTTTGGTTTCAAGAATGGTTAGCCAGAAGCAGAACTATGGAAGCCAAAAAAAAAAAAAAAAAAAAAAAAAAAAAAGCAGAGTTTGTGAGCATCATTTAGAAACTTTCCCAGAATTATGGACCTGGATGGATTGGGTCTTTGTTTTCATTATGGCTGAAGGTGATGTCCGTGTGATGGGTTTTATGCCCTGAATGGTACTGGGTGAGCTTTATGCCCTGAATGGTACTTGTGTCATGGAATCAGTTGCCGGGTCTACTAAGGTCTGCCGCCCTGTTACGGTTTAGTCAGCTCTAAACATTAGGACTGTGATAATTTTGAACTGATGTATACCACTTTCCAGCATTTTACCACAGAATACTAACAAATGCTGCTGTAAAATTTGCTGATCCCTTAACCCAGCTCTGGCATGTACGGACAGGTATGGGTCATTTCCTCTCTTCATTTTTTTTTTTTACTTCTTTTTCTCCACAACAATATTTCTTTTGTAGCAAATATTAGAGTAACTTCTATGTGTAAGACATCACATTGCTGCAGGGAGATATGGGGGGGCAGTAAGGTGGATGTATGGGGGAATAACCGTATGGGGGAGAGGGAGGGGAAGGGATGGGGAAGGGGAATAACATTTTAAATGTAAGTAAAGAAATATATCTAATAAAAAAATTTAAAAAAAAAAGAAAAAAAAAGAAACCCACAGGACACTGGAAAAAAAAAAAAGACATCACATTGCAAACTAGAAATTCAAACATGGATACAACACAGACTTTAGAGGCTAGAAACCAAAGTATTTGCAAGTTAGCTGACTAACGTAGCTTCTGTTGCAGCACTGGGCCGGAAGTGCACATCGGATTCCCACAGTTGGGTGGGCCAGCCTACTTGTTAAAAAGCAAAGCAAAACAAAACAAAACCATGTTGTGGGGCATCAGGAGAACACGTGCATGGTTTGGAAATGGTAGAATGTAAAGGTGATATGTCCAAAGGAGCTGAATAACCAGCTATGGCTCAGTGGGGACCTGTGAGGAATTGGCTTTTGTGTTACGGATAATGACCTAAATTGTCTTTAGACCATTAGTGTAGCTGAAATATCACTTTGAGAGCCTGCGGGTTTTACTCAGCTGGTAAAGCGCTTGCCTAGCATTCACAGAGCCCTGGTTTGATTATTGGTACCACATAAACATGGTGTGGTGGTGTATTTGTGAAATCCCAGCACTTGAAGGGTGATGCCAAAGGATCCAGAGTTCGAGGTTATCCTAACTACATGATGAGTTTAGGGTTAACCTTGGCTACGTGAGACCCAGTAAAAACTATGCGAGGAAAAAAATGGCTTTGAGGATTCTTCCAATATTGAAATCATTTTTTCTGCAAGTAAGTTCTTCTTAGATTGTATTGAGAGAGAGAGAGACTGAGATAGATTGAGAGTTTTAGTGGGAGAGAAAGAGGAGAGAGAGAGAGAGAGAGAGAGAGAGAGAGAGAGAGAGAGAGAGAGAGAGAGATTTAATGCACACACCCCTGTGTCATGTGGAGACAGAGGACAACTGTTGGGACTGGTTCTTGTCTTCCACCATATTTGGTCCTTCTGCCGTTGGCTTCTCCAATCTCTCTATAAGAGTTCTGGCATCCAGATTCGCACCACCTCATCCTGGTTTTTATGTGGTGTGATGGTTTACATATGCTCGGCTCAGGGAGGGGCACCATTAGAAGGTGTGGTCCTGTTGGAGCATGTGTGGCACTGTGGGTGTGGGCTCATCCTAGCTGCCTGAAATCCAGTATTCTGCTAGCAGTCTTCAGATGAAGATGTAGAACTCTCAGCTCCTCCTGCACCATGCCTGCCTGGATGCTGCCATGCTCCTGCCTTGATGATAACGGACTGAACCTCTAAACCCCAATTAAATGTTGTCATTTATAAGACTTGTCTTGGTGACGGTGTCTGTTCACAGCAATAAGACCCTAACTAAACATGTGGGTTAAAGTGGGTAGAACTCAGGTTACAATACTTCCACACCAAGGGCTTTGATCTGCTTGAACTATCCCCCTGCCCCTCATTTTGCAATCTTTGGTTTCTGATCATTTCCTTGCTATTTGAGACAGCCTGGATATGCAGTTCAGACTGGCCTCAAACTTGTGATTCTCCTGCTTCCACATGCCAAGTGCTGGGACTGTTGGCATGAGCCACATCCTTACGTGTTCGTGGATAATCTGGCAGTGAAAGGTGGACAGGCATGGAGAGTAGAGACTGGGAAGATCTTCTGGCACCAGAGCCCAAGGACGGAGCTCAAAGGTTTTCTTTACCCTCATTTGGCCCCACCTTCACTGAACAGAGTAAGGAGGGCCAACTTCAGTTTCTGAACTTGACAGGGCTGCTTTAGGGAGGATAACTTACTTCAGCAGGGCCTTCCCACAAGTGCTTGGAATAAGAGGATTTTGGGGATTTACACAACTCTTGGCTCCATTGTAAGGAAGGAGAGGAGGGAGTTCTCTGTTTCACTTCATCTGCTGGTCTATACCAAACACTCCAGTAAAGACACACAAAGACTCCAAGCTCCATCATTCTGCAGAACAAATGCCAGGCAAAAAGGAACTTGTTGGAACTGCAGGAGACAGCAAACCAGACCAGGTATCACAGCTATAAACCATGTCCTAGGCTGATTCCCACAGTGTCGGCCTGCACAGCCCCAGCCCCTGGACTCCTGGGCAGCTGTGCTCGGTGCGTGGCTGGAACAACATCTCACAGGAGCACAGCCAGACCCGGAGGCAAGGTGAATCGTGATCTGCGACATCACCCCTTGTTCCACGTTTCCGCCCCGGATAGCTCATGAAACGTAAATTTCATAAAATTTAAAATTCAAGGTCACAGATGGGCCCTGTCCTGGTTAGTTCATGTTGGCTCTCTTGTATGGGTAAACTCCCCAAGCTTTTTAGATAAAGCAAAAAGTTATCCCAGCCCAGAACCTTTTTGTCATATTTACGATTTCAAGTGTTGAGATTTTATTATGAATAAGACTTATACACATAAAGTGAAATCAATCCTTAACCACCCTGAAACAAAAATATAGACATATAACAGGAAACACTTGAAGTGAGGTGTGGCTGTGTCCCCCTCAAATTGCCCCCCAAGATCCTATGCCCAGTTTAGTGCTCTATCTGACAGGGAATTTTAAATTACTGTTTTCTTCAATCTGTCCCTTTTCAAATAGGGTCTAACTTAATAGAATAGGACACACTCCCACACTATGTAAAGGAAACGGAATGTGGCTGGTCTTTACCTGGCTGACCAACCTGACATCCTTGTTACAGAGAAGCAGCAGCACTTATAAATGGACCTACAGAGATGATTCTCAAGGCGTTATTTTAGGTAAGCTTTTTATTATGTCTGTGTGTTTCCACAATCGATAGAGAGTCTTCATTTTATATTTCTTATGTTTTATGTAACAGATATTTCCAGTCCACATACTTTTTCTCTCTCAAGGTTGTTTTTTACGACCCGAGTGACATGTTGCCTGTGAATCTTGCCTAGTAATTTAGTGTTGGTCTTCTGTATGTGACGGCATTGTGAACCGATCCCCAGATTAGGAAGCATGGTCTTTCCTTGGAAATAACTGGAGAGTTACAAGCCTGTCTGCAGACAGAGAAGTGATGGGATAGGGAAGGAGGTGTGCCCGGCAGAATGGCAGAACGTGCTGTTAGGAAGAATCTGAGAGGTGCACTCACTCGGGAAGATGTCCAGGGTAAAAGTACTAAGCACATCGAAGAACGTTGGTTTCGTTTAGATATCTAAAATATTAGATATAGAAACGTGTGCATTTACTAGCTGTGCACGGGAGAGCCCAGACACAGTGAGCACAGCCAGTCAACCCAACAGAAAGCAGATAAACTGATTGACACAGCAGGGGGACCGCGTGGGATCCGAAAGCTGCAGATTTTCGGCTGAATGCCTCTGAGGAGTTAGATTGAGAACGGCCATTCTAACCCAGAACAATTGTGAAACATTAAACTGAAAAAAGAAGGTGACAAATTCTTTGCTTCAGACTTGCCCTTGGTGCTAAGTGTTAAAATAACACCTTCCAAACACCCCCTTTCTCTCCTCTCCCTCAACGTGTCCCAGAGCCTCAAGTGCCAAGCTAATGCCTCACTCCTGTGCCAAATGACGGACCAGTTCACACGGCCTCGTGAGTAATTGGTGTCATCTCAGCCTTGCCTCTTCCCGGAGATGTTAGTGCATTTCGAAGGGCTGTGGACTATGTTAGCTCTGGGTGCTTCTGCCACCTTTCTGATTAGATGACCCAGGAGCAGCCCTGGGGACAGAGGGTCCTCTGGTGGCCATCACTGCTTCATCTTAGTGTCCCATAGGTGCAGGGACTTCATCAAGTGCATAGGTGCAGGGACTTCATCAAGTGCATAGGTGCAGGGACTTCATCAAGTGCATAGGTGCAGGGACTTCATCAAGTGCATAGGTGCAGGGACTTCATCAAGTGCATAGGTGCAGGGACTTCATCAAGTGCATAGGTGCAGGGCAGGGCAGGGCAGGGCAGGGAAACAACCGCCACCCAGTCACCCACCAACCCACTCACCCCCAGCCCAAGCCCTTTAAGGTCACACCGGTCCTTTCACTCTCGGTGAAGAACTAGATGAGGGGCTGGAAAAAGGGTGTCCTGGACTTCAGAGTTCAGGCAGCTCACATTTGCCAGTACCTCCAGCTGCAAGGAAGCTTGACTCCCACCTCTGGCTTCCTCAGGCACTTGTACATTCGTACGAATCCCACATATATGCAGTACGCATCACGTACTTAAAAATAAAATCAAGCTAAAGGCATTTTCCTCTTCTGTTTTCTCCCTGCCCACTATGCGAACTCCCTGGATCTGCCTAGAAACCCACGGTTACTAACAAATCTTTCGCCATGTTGAGCTGGCTACCAGGATCTATTCTGCAGAGACAAAAGGGTCTGGGTTAGTCTGCTCTGTTCATAAACTCGGGGCTGTTTATTAGTGTCTGCAATGCAGCTCGGCTGATAACTTCTCACGTCACTTCCCTTGAAGCCTCCGAACTCCTGCTTCTGACACTAACAGCAGTCGCTGTCCTGTGGTAGCACGACCACATTCCCACCGACCCCCTAGAAACTTCACGTAGCTCATTACCGTCATTATCAGGGACCTACCTTGGGGAATTTCAGTTTCGATCCAAGTGTGAAAAGATTCCACCCGCGTTTTTTTGAAGAAAATACTTAAGATTTTTCCATTCCCCAAACCATGCCAAGATGTTCCACATGCGTGAACTCAGAGACTACAGGATGTCTGGACTCATGTAAGGAAAGGTCCTTACATAAAGAGCAACATCAGCTCCCAGGAAATGCCACTGGCACACCCTCGGACCATTAACTTTGCAGTAACCAATGGCACATATCAATTTGGTGTTGTGTTTTCTTTTTCAAGACAGTGTTTCTCTGTGTAGTCCTGGCTATCCTGGAACTCACTCTCTTAAGCAGGCTGGCCTTGAACTTGGAGCTCAGACACAGAGCTGCGTGTCACCTGAACTGTTACTGTACACATCTGTGCAGTAAGAAACAGTAAGAGAGACGTCCAGAGTTCTAGGCATATAATAGATGACAATTTTTTATCCCTATTCTAAGCTGCTCTCAAGGTATTCATCCTTAGCCGTCATTGAAACACAACGAAAACTATACTGGAACTAGAGACATGGTGGTACAAGCCTCAGAGGCTGAGGCAGGAAGGTCTCGAATTCAAGTCCAGCTGCCGATGAGGCTGGGGAGTAGAATGCTTGTCTGACACACACGAGGAGGTGACGCCGTGATTTCCTGGACCTCGTGAAGGTACAGTTTCGGGAGTGCTTATGGCAGATAACTTTTTACACAAACTTTATACAGGTGTGTTAGCAGCATTCAAGAGACTCACACTTTCGATCCCAGCATGCTCGAGGCAGAGGCAGGCAGATCTCTGGATTCAGACTAGCCTGGTCTACATATCAAGTCCCAGGATAGCAAGGGTTACACAGAGAAATCCCTTCTCAAAAAACAGAGGGTGGGGGAGGGAGGAGCGGGGGAGAGAGAGAAGGAGAGAGAGGGAGAGAGAGGAAGGGAGGGGGGAGGGAGGGAGGGGGAGGGGAGGAGAAAAGAAATGTATGGTACCAGAGAGGGCAGCATAATCACAATCACACGATCACAGGACTCTGGGGCTTAAGTAGCTCATTTAGCTTCAGAAAAACAATAAAGGGAGGGGAAAGTGTTGGGTGGCCAGGCACAGGTGTTGGGGTTGATGGTGTAGATTACTGTCATAACGAGCTGGGTGGAAAGATACGGTTGGCTGCAGTCGGTGACTATGAGTTGTTACGTGTAACATCCGGTCCACAAAGCAGGGCGGTTCTCCTTCTGCTACTGTAGGATGGTTGTTTGTTTGTTTGTTTGTTTGTTGTTTTGAGTTTCTTGAGCCAGAAAAAAAAAGCAGTAGACAGCATTGGGTTGCTTCAGGTTACCTTCTTATACAAACTGAAGCAAAAGGCATTTCCTTCTGACTGACTGGGTCTGTCTTAGGGTTGACTGCTAGGCATCTTCTGAGGAGATAAATCTCTGGGTATAGAGTGAGGATGTAGGAAGATCCATCCTAGTTGTCGGTGGTAACTGTACCATGGGATTCCAGGCAGCATAAAAGGAGGAAGGGAGGGGAACCCAGCAACCATCCAACGGTTGATGCAATGTGACCAGCAGCCAGGTCGTGTCCCCATAACCTCCCACCGTGATATACTGTGCCTTCAGACTTTTAGATAGAGTAAGCCCTTCCTTCCTTAATTTGCTGTCCAATTTCGGGATTTGTTGCTGTGAGAAATGCCAGCCAAAAGCAGCTTGGGGAGGGAATGGTGCATTTGGCTTACATTGCTATGTCTCAGACTCCATTGCAGAGGGCTCCAGCAACGACTGAAGCAGGGATCGTGAGAGTATATTACCGAGTGGCTCTCTTTCTGCTTCTGCTCAGCTAGTTTCTTTAAACAACCCAAGACCACCAACCCAGGGACGGCATTATTTCGTTGTCCTGACCCCTGTCTCTCCCTTGTCTGTGAAGATGCAAAGAGAAAATAGCCATCTGCAGACTTGGAAGCATCTTCTCCAGAAACAGTCAGTGGTAACTCCAATTGGTCCCTCAGAACGAGGAGGAGCACACGTTTGTTAATTTTACCACTTGGTCTGGGGCATTTTGCTATGACATCTCGGAGCCAACAAACTCACAAGTCAAACATGCTAATACTATTTCAGTGAAATTATATTTAAACTAAGTGCGCTAAAGACAATAAATACTATTCTTATTTATAATAGGTCGCTTTTAAAAAGCAGTTAGATATAGATTTTAAAATATCCTAGTGCGTTTTACTCTAGGTACTACGATTGAAAGCTAAAGGATCTTTCTCCTCTATATGCTAACACACTGTACAAATCTCCTTGTAGAGTAGCATTTGTCTATTACGTCAGTTACCAGTCACAGATGGACAGCCCGTTAATGCACCAGGGGAAGAGACAGGTAGGTCCCTGACAAACAGTCCCTTATCCTCAAAGCCAGTAATGGAGAATCAACATGTCAAATCTCCCTTCCTGGACAGATGGCCTCCTTTTCATGTGTTCATATGACAAGATCAAATGACCAGACATGGTCTCTCTTTCTTAGAGAGATCTGCACCGTAGGCTGTCACCTAATTCCAGAAGTGCTTGGCCCATTATAGTCACAGTCCGTGCCTCAGTGAGGGAGTCTACAGAGATCTACCCAGAAATATCAACAGGAACTTCACCATTGACACTATAAATAGTTCCACAACTAACAACTACCTAAGACAACACCTGACAAACGTGTCAGGTCTGACGCTTCACCATTACCAGGAATGATTACAGGATGTACTTTATGATGACTGTAAAATTCAGTGGGTAGCTGTGATAGGTTAAATGTTATATGATGTGTTATGTAGTGGCTGCTTGCTTGGTCAAACTCTCTCTGGCATTGTGACGTTATCTTGTAAATGTGATTGGTGTGAACCTTAAGTAAAGGAAATTAGCTTGTTATTGTGCTATGCGTTATGTATATATCCATCAAAGATATCCAATTGATTTTGTTTGGATGAGAAAAATCCAACCTAGTATGTTGTGCTGGCTAGTCTTATGTCCACTTGACACACAAACTTGAGTCATCTGCAAGGAAGGACTCTCAATTGACAAGATGTCTCCACGAGATTTAGCTATAAGGCATTTCTCCAATTAGTGATCAATGGGAGAGGCACCCAGCCCATGGTGGGTAGTGCCAAATCTGAGCTGGTGGTCCTGGGTTCTACAGGAAAGCAGGCTGAGCAAGCCATGGGGAGCAAGTCAGTGAGCAGCACCCCTCCATGGCCTCTGCATCAGCTCCTGCCTCCAAGTTCCTACCCTGTGTGAGTTGTCTTGACTCCCTTCAATGTTGGACCACAATATGGAAGTGTAAGCTGAATGAACCCTTTCCTCCCCAGCTTGCTTTTTGATCATGGTATACGCCATTGCCACAATAGAACCCTTTACTAAGACACACACTAACTTTCTGAATGTTCACACCGTTCTCACTTTTCGATTTTATTGTATTTCGTAAGTTGCTGCTGATTGGTGGCATTTGCTCACTTCCTTGGTGTGAAAAGCACTAACACATGGTTGGGTGACAATGTTTTCCTGTTTCCTATATGCTCTTGACCCGCCTTTCACTGAACATCTCCTGTGAGTCACCACTCGGGTTTGAAGTCACACACCCTGCTTTGACTCTGATGTACTACTCTGCATTATGACAGATGTCACCATCCATGACCCATGTTCTATGGTAATGTCACTCAGTGCATCGTTGATTGCAACAGATACTCCCTCTTCACTGGTCTGTGCAGGTTCAGCATTAACACATTTTAGGATGGATTGGACTCCAGATTTTAAAATAACAAAGGCACACAGCGGGCACATGGCGGGCATGATAGCAATGGGCAGCAACACTGAGTCAGGGACAGTGGGATTAGCAGTCAAGACTGCTCTGTCCTCATAACAAAAGGCTCCTGCTTTTGGTGCCTTGGGGATTTTGTAATTACCGGGAATGGATTATGGACCCGTACCTGCCTCCTGATGAAATGTCACATGTTTTGAAATGGGCTTGTCCTTGTTTGAATAAGTATTAAGACAGAGTGTTCTCTGCAGGGAGAGTTCTTCCTGCCCCCTCACTTTTGTTGCATGTGGGACATTAATAAGATGCCAATGATCTCATCCTCCTGGCTTGACTTCCTTGGCTGAAGCTCCACAGAAGTGGCAGCAAGAGGCTCCAGATGCACTAGGCAGAGCTGGCTGGTGAGGTGCCCAGGCTCTCAGAGCTCTTAGGTCTCTTCCGAGACCTATACACTCAGAAGGCATCTGTCTCTGCTAATGTCACACTCTACAAAGCTTTCTTCTCCCTCTCTGCCCTCCCACTTCTGTTATTACCTTTTCTTGTTAAAGGCTCAACATAAATACATAAAGTAGGAAAGGCTCCAGAGTTTCAGTCCTCCATGGTCCATTGATGCTAAGCCTGTTGTAAAGGGGAATAAAATGGCGGCAGGAATGCTCAGTAGAGGAGGGTGCTCACCGCATGCCTGGCAGGAAGCAAACAGCAGCAGAGAGGGTCTGGGGTAAGGTAGAAACCCAGGATTCATCTTTAGTGACTGATTTCTCCAATCCAGGACCCACCTCCCAGCATAGCTTCTACTAGCTTAGAGCAAGCATTCAGCTTGTGAGACGGCAACAACTCTGACAAACATGCTTCCTTAGTCCACTGAATCTAGTTCATCTGCCAGGAAGATGGAGATGGACAGACTGACGGCCCAGAGACTCCCAATACCCAAGTTCCGTTTTGAAACAGAACATGCACAGAAAACAATTAGAAGCGAAGAAACATGTTCTCTTTAAATGGGTTTTGATACAACCAGCAGTGGGCCACATAGACTTGAATGTCCAAGTCTAGTCTGGATAAAATACATTCAAGTCTATGTGGCCCACTGCCGGTTGTATCAACCCTGTAGGCTCTGAATGCTGAGTAAGAGCTAGAGCCTACAGCCCAGCCATAGGAGAAGTAGAACGAAGAAGCTGGGGCTGTCTCCTTGCCAATGGCATCTCTTGAGTTTGGTCCTGTTTATTTATTAACCATCCCTGTTATGCAACGGGTTCCACATCCATCCTTATCTAATCTGACTTTGGGGGGAATCAAAAGTACCCAAAGAGTCAGCCTCAGCAGAACATCTCCCCACAAACTGTTAATCATGTAGAGCCTTTCACAAGAGCTGGCTCTCCAGAAACCTGCCTGAGGGGGTCCTCCTGCTTTTGACAGAAGAGCAGACCGTGCAGGAGGGTGGAACTCTGAGCTGCTCACAGCTGACCCAGTGGATGCTGTATGAAATACCATATGAAGATGCTGTCTGAAGACAGAGTACGGAAAAACAAGCCATCTTCTAATCGGGAGCATCCCCTTGCATAGACTATAGTACAAAGAACAGTGCTCAAGGGACTGGGGACAGAGCCTCCTGGCAAACTCTTGCAGAGCATGTGCACAGACAGCCCTGGCTTCGAACCCTAGCACTGTAAGAACCGTACCCAGCAGGATCAACTGCAAACGTGGATGCTCAGACCTTTTTTACCTCCTGCCTCAGAGGAGGTAAATCTCTTCAGCTTGGGAAGCAAATTAAAGACAGTGGATATAGGAATCTGCAGATCTCAGCAGACCCTCTCGGGGTAGAGGTTACCCTCAACACCAAAGCACAACCCACAAAGTACCTTCCTCGTCCTGTTTTCCCCAATTAGAATCTTGGCCCGATGCACTCGCCCGTTTGTGCCTTTTCCAGAAGTGTCTAGACCTGAGATCTGATTGCCCTGCGTGTGAGAACACCCGCACTGATGGCATTACACTAGGCCCTGTCATCTCTGACAAGCTGCATCCTTTGGCCCAGATTTGTCTCAGTCATCTCACTTGTGCCTGGATCTGTCTGGGGGAAAGGTCGTTTTGATATCTGGTGAGATCCGAGCATACTGTCAAGTCACAGTGGAAAGTCACAGCTAACATAAAAAAAAATCGTTTGTTAATTAACTAGACTTCTATCTCTGATGAGCTAGTGGCACTCTCTTATTAATTATCATATGCTAAACAGTCTGAAACACCACCCCCAGTGTAGTTAATACAGAAGCTACTTTGGGTACTAGTGTAAGTAAAGGCTTAATACTTCCCATAAATAACAAGTTCAAGCAAGGAACAATCTAATTTAGTCTCCACCTAGAAGCCAAGAAATGGCTAAGACTGTGTCCAAGCCTGTTTGATGCCATTAATTTGAGGAAACTGAGGCACAAAGAGATAAAATGTGTGATAAATGCTCCGGATTACACAACTGAGAAAGCTAGCCTTTGAACTTCAGACATTGTATACGACTGCACCTCATCACCAGCTCCACTTTTCAAGGCCATGAGGACTTCTGGGATCATTCTTGGTCAGGATTATTCTATTCTAGCCAAACAAGACTTCTTGCTAATCCTTGAAGGATCTCAGCAGACCCTTTCTTTAAGGGACCTGAAACCCTTGTCCTCACAAGCCTTTGTCTCTAAATGGCCTCAGGTTTCCCCCTAATACTTCTTTTGGAATCTAATCAATTATCATCTCAATAAAGCAGCCTTTTCCTTTCTCTACACATCATGGCCCTCCTCACCTTCAGTCGTTCCTTCTGGATTATATCTCCTTGTGGCACTTACTAAATGATCCAGTGTCACCAATATATTCATGCTTCGTACAGATAAACTGGACTGCCATGTTCACCACTTTTACCAGCTCCTAGAATAGTAGGCTGAGCACATAGTAAGCACTCAATAAATTTTCGCAGAAAGCAAGGAATTGAGGCAAGAGGTTGATTAGTTCAATACGATTATGATGTCGATTATCTGATCAGTAAACCACCACCCTGTGTGATTTTCACCACATTCTTACCTGTAACTCCAAGATTTGCTGTGTCATTTCTAGAGTTAGCTAAGAATCCTCGCTCCAGCATTCTTAGTGCCTGATAGTCGCTTATGTATCGATTACAGCACTTAGTATTGGTATTTATTAATCACTTAACTGGGCCAGCTTCAGAGTGGTGATAGATCAGATCTGTATTGCTGGCACACAGTAAACGCACACACACACACATACACACACACACACACACACCAGATACACACACATACACACACACCACACATACCACACACATACATACACATACACACATATACACACACACACTCACACACATACACACACATACACACACATACACACACACCAGATACACACACACACACACATACACACACACCACACATACCACACACATACACACACATATACACACACACACTCACACACACTCACACACATACACACACATACACACACACACTCACAGACATACACATACATACACACACTCACACACTCACACACATACATACATACACACACACTCACGCACACACACACACACACAGACACTCACATACACGAGAGAGAGAGAGAAGAGAGAGAGAGAGAGAGAGAGAGAGAGAGAGAGAGAGAGAGAGAATAAATAAAGGTAAAAAAATTAGGAACAAAAACAACAAAGAAAACAAGCCAATAGCCGGGCTCTGACCTACATGCTTCCTCTGGTTTATCTCATTAGGGTGTATACATTTTACATGTTGTGAGCCGTGGGGGTTAGTAAGCCACAATTAAATGTTTTCCTTTAGTAAGACTTGTAATGTTCATGGTGTCTCCTCATAGCAATAAAACACTAAGATGTCCCCAGTACCAGGAAATATGCTCTACCTGGGACCCCCAGTGGCCACACGTGGCAGAGACTCAGAAGCACTACCCATCAGGAACCCACAGCCACCACACTCCTAAGATCTACAGAACGGAAACCAATGGACAGAATTTCATCCAACAAAGATAAGGCCAGAGAGCAACAGCTAGAATCACAATCATCCTAGACCCAGATGCCTAGATACAGGCGCAAAAACACCATCACTAACACTGAAGATAATATACCTCCACCAGAACCCAGCAATAATGTTCTGCTCTACCAATGGAAGGGGAAGCCCTGGGTCCTGCTAAGACTGAACCCCCAGTGAACTAATCTATGGGGGGAGGGTGGCAATGGGGGGAGGGTTGGGAGGGGGACACCCATAAGGAAGGGGAGGGGGGAGGGGGATGTTTGCCCGGAAACCGGGAAAGGGAATAACACTCGAAATGTATATAAGAAATACTCAAGTTAATAATAAAAAAAAAATAATGTTCTGCTCTACTCATAGGTCGGTGTCTTGACCAGCCATCATTGGACAAGCTTCCTCCAGCAGGAGACAGGAACCAATACAGAGTTCCTCAACTGGACAGTGAACAGAAAATGACAGTCCTTGGAACACTCAGCCCTAAAAGGATGTCTTCACCAAATCCCTTCCCTCAGGACTCATAGCTGTGGAAGAGAAGGCAGAAAGACAGTAAGAGCTGTGGGCAACGGAAGGCATCAAGGGAACTAGCCTTCGAGAGAGGACAGGACTGACATGTGTCTGAACTCAGACAGACTGTGGCAGCGTGCACAGGGCCTGCACAGGTTCAAGCCAGAAGAGCCCAGTCCTGACAGGGGACAAAGACAAAAGCTCCTACCCCTAGCCAAGAACGTATCTCCAACTGACAACCTCTCCCAAAGAAAAGAGTAATTTCTCCAGGGAAGTTCTCTGCATATACAAACCGCACTTAAGGTCAGGCCCATGCCCAACAGTACATGGTCAACACAAGATGAACCCAGGGGTGTTTTTGGAGGGTCTTGCTTGATAATGCTTTATCTAGGCTTCTTCCCTCCACCCCAGCAGGTTTTTTTCCCCTTAGATTTTTTTTTTTTGCAATTTGTGTGTGTGTGTGTGTGTGTGTGTGTGTGTGTGTGCATCAATATATGTTCCTTTTACTTTTTCTTTGGCTCTTTACTTTTTGTTGTCTCTAACTCTATTTGTTGTTGTTGCTGTTTTTGCTGGTGTTGTTGTCCGCACGTTTTCTAATGAGAAAGAAGAGGGATGTGAATTTCGGTGAGCAGGGAAGTGGGAAGGACCGGGAAGAAGTTGAGAGAGGGGGAACAGTGATCAGAATATACTGTACCAAAAAACCAAATGCTGTTTTCAATGAAAATGAAAATTGTTAAAACAAGAAAAGTCAACAAAAGACACAGACAGGAATTTCACGAGAGGTCACCAAGATGGCCAATGAAATTTGCATATGTATTTAAATCCGGAACATGTGAAGAGCTCTCAATTAACATCCCAAGGTTAAAAAAAGTCCAGAAGAGTCATGGTATCGGGATGAAGCGTATATAAGACAGAAATCCCCGATGTAGTCAAGTTCCAGTTCCCAGACGTGGAGCTAAGGTTTGAAGCACGAAGCGCTAACATAGCTTGAGTCTACATAAAAGAACGAGAAGGCTCGGAAGAGGTTGTGCGTGAACTGTGTCCTGAGGGACGCACACAGGTCTGGCAGAGGCAGCTTCTCCTTAGCGGCTGGGCTGGTGGCATTCTTGATAGCAGGAAGGACAGAGATCAATAGGGGGAAGTCTCAGCAAGTCTCCCAAAGTGGCTTAATGACGGATAAGGCATTGTCAGTAAAAAAAAAAAAAAAGAAAAGAAAAAAAAAAAAGAAAAAGCTCAAGGTTGTACTGTGAGTATTCAAAAGAAAATTGATCAAAAGGAAACGCCTCTGTGGGTCATCGCTCCACCCCTCCCTCCACCCGCGTGGGGCAGCCCCACTCCTGCCCCGCGCTTACGCACTGTCAATCATTCCGACTTCCAGGCAGGCCTTTTCTTTCAGACCACTGAAATTGAGGCTTCTCTGCAGCCTGTATTGTTCCCCGTTTTCTCCAGGGGCTCAGGGCCGAGTTCACACCACTACAACTCATTTTTCCGTTTCCTTTGGTCTTCTGTGAACTCACTCCTAGGGGTCTTTGATCCGCAGACGCTACTGGACCCGGGTTTCTGCTCATTTGTGTGAGAGCCAGAGTGGCCCCTTCACACAGTTTCAGTGCTGGGCTTCACAGAAAGGACGAAAGCTCTGTCTGACACTGAGATGGCTGACTTCAGAGCCCCTTTATCTCTTCAGCGAGGGCACCCAGGGTCAGAGTCCTTTGATGTCAGTCATTCTAATACAGCAGCTCTCTACCTTCCTACTGCTGCAACTCTTGACACAGTTCCTTGTGTTGTAACAATTCCCAACCATGAAATTATTTTCGCTGCTACTTCACAACCAAATTTTTGTTAATGTTATGAATAGCAATGTGAATATTTTTGGAAATAGAAGCTTGTCTAACGGGTCCCGACCCACAGACTGAGAACCTGTGCTTGTTACTATGTGCACACAAGCATCCCTGTAGTCCTCAAAACTGTGAGCCTCTTGGAATCTTCTAGTGAAGAACTTTAAGAAGCAAAACAACAGCATCCCCACAACAAAGAGCACTTTCCAGAGAAAATAATTTCCAAGTGATTTTTCTGTTGTTGAGAGGTTCTCACTATGTAAATCAAGAAAGCCTCAAACTCACAGAGACCTATCTCTGCCTCTGCTGCTTACCAAGTGCTGGGATTGCCACTACTCTCAGTTCTAAGTGAAATTTTTAAAAGATATTTTATAATCTCTCATGTCATAGATGTACAATGTCATATATATATGCAGTGTCATATATACATTTATATATAACATTATATGTATAATCTAGAATCCATAAATCAGAAATGCTGTTGTTCCTTCCACATTGGAAGACCAACCACACAGCTCCAGTGTCCGTGAATAAGGAGAAAGGCAGCAGCAGCAGCAGCAACAGAGTAGACGCACACACCAGCTAGGGGTGAAGGGAGCAGGTAATAGCAGCATGGCTTCTCCCTTGGGCCTCTATATATGTGTCTTCTTGGGGACAAGGTGCTGTCCACTGTGGGGCAGGGTCTTCCCCACCTCAGTTAAGACTTCCAGGAACACTTTCTCAGAGCCGCCCGGAGGCTGAACTCAGTTCCAACCAAGCTGACAAACAAGACAGGCCGTGTGGCAAGGCATCTTCCTTTCCTAACACTCTGCTAAGGCAAGGCAGTGGCTCTCAACCTTCCTAATGCTGTGGCCCTAGAATGCAGTACCTCAGCTTGTGAGTCCCCCAACCATAAAACAATTTTCTCTGCTACTAATTCACAGCAGTAACTTTGCTACTGTTAGGAACTGTATGTAAATCAGATGACATTAGGTGACCCCTGTTAAAGGGCTGTTTGACCCCTCACCCTCAAAGGTGACATGACCCACACATCGAGAACTGCTGTCCTAGGATCTGTGGAGGATTGTGGGAAGTGAGGGGGAAATGAACAAAGATTCTTGAATGTGAAAAGAAGTTCTTAAAAGTTGAATAGGGTTTCAACGGACTTTCAAACAGGTCCTCTGATAAACGTCTTCTGCCATCCTTCATCTGAGGGTGATCTACTCTCCCGGTGTCTCTTAGGCCATCGAGATGAGGGATGGACACGTTCTGAATGAACGGCGGTGTTTTCCAAACAAAACCCACAGGCTCCCTCCTGTCCACCTGGAGGTGGCAGCAACTTAAAAAAAAAATGAGAACATTCTAGGAGTGCAGCGATTATGACCCAGAGAGAGTAGAAGTGGCACAGTTGGAGTATGTATCATTTTATGTCAGGGACTGGCACGCATGGAGTGCGTGTTAGTTTTACATTTGCAGCGTAAGAATATGGATCATAAGCTTCACAGGAGGCTGAGACGAATTACTACTCCCTGAGTGCCCTGGGCTAGACTTGTGTTCCTGTTAATACCAATAACGTATGATGGTGGTCTCCAAGAGCATCTCTGGTGGACGGCTTCCCAGGTCATGGGATGAAGGAAGCACCATGGAGGAGCTAAGAGACCAGGAAACCCCCGTGTCTCCCCATCTGAGTAATTTATAAAGCACCATAACGGTGTGAGAAATAACCCCATTGCTACCTTTCTTCTTGCAGTAAGAAATAGGAATTATCCAGGGACAGCATTTAACAGCCGAGGACATGAAGGCATTTCTCACCGACCTGAAGGGAAGCAGAGGGGGGCTGGACACCTTCACACACTCAGTCACTCTACGTGCTTTCTGAGTCTTTATCAAACAATCAGCTTTCATAGGCCCATAAATATTTTTCATTCATTTTCATTCATTCATTCATTCAATTAGCTGACTAGTTTTTGTCTGTCTGTTTTGAGACGCTTTCATTATGAAGACAGAATGGCCTCAAATTCATGATCCTAGCTGGCAAGTGGTGGGATTGGAGGCCCACGAATTCTATAATACATTTTAAATCAAGTTGTTTGTGTACATAGCCACTCCCAGTTTGCCCTCATGGGCTGAGAGAGACACCCCAGAAACAGCTCTGCTAAGATTTTTGTATTAATAACCTAATCAACCTCTGCTTTTGTTTTTTGTCTTCATTTTTTAGTACGTCACCCAAGCTGTCAAGTGTAGGGCATGTGGGACCGTGCTACCAGACAGGCGTAAGAACTGGTAAGGTTGCGTGAGCCCAGACTCCTCTCTGTGCCTGCTGTGGTACACGTAACCATGACACCCTACCGAAAGGACCATTGGCAGTCAGTCACGTAAAACAGTACCTGGAGTCCTTCCCCGTGCAAATAGAGGATCAGTAACATCTCAAGCTCAGCCGATGGAAAATATCTACCCCCTAAATCCCATCCCGCACCCCAAGATTTCTCTAGTCCCTGTCCACGTGGTGTAAAACACACAAGGATTATCTGAGAGTGGCTGTCTTTACTGAGCTGCAACACTTGGGGAAGAGTTCTCTCTCCTGAAACGTTCATCCCTGGATCTCGGACCTACCTGGCTGTCTAGGCTCACACCACCACCTCTGCTGCTGGCGTTGGCTCTGTCACTGCAGGTGATGGGAGACCCAGGGCCCCGGCTGCCTGTGCCTCACAGGCTGCCCAAACCTCTTGCTCTCTTCTAAGATCTATAACACTCCCAGCATTTCCAGCCTGACTGGAGCCCCATGGAACCCGCTTTGCCCCGTCTCAGTCTAGATTGGCATACGGAGGCTTCTGCTGCCCCAGAGGGAAGTGGGCAGACAGCAGAAGACAGTCAAGGTACAAATCTGATAGAATTTTTACTTCTTAAAGAGCCTTCAGTACGTAGGAAAGCAAATACAAATTCCTTGGCTTGGTATATAATTTACGATCTGGCTACATCTTGCTTATTTTAACCTCCCCCTCTGTGTTGAAACCACACTATTAGAAATTTCAAAATCCTCAGTGCTCCCAGTAATCTTCCCACACTCACTGTGTCAGTCAGCTTTCTACAACTTTAAAAAATACCTGGGGTTGGGGATTTAGCTCAGTGGTAGAGCGCTTGCCTAGGAAGTGCAAGGCCCTGGGTTCGGTCCCCAGCTCCAAAAAAAAAAAAAAAAAAAAAAGAACCAAAAAAAAAAACCTTAAAAGTAAAACTGATCCTGTGCCCTCCCTTTCCCCCTTTGCTAGTCCCCTGCATTGTTCCAGGTCTCTTACATGTCACATATGACACATGTGGTTTTATGTATCTATGCATAATCTATGATCCCATAAATGAGGAAAACACATGATACCTGCCTCTTTCTCTTTAAAACTACTATAAATCACAATGTCTTAGTCAGAATTCAAAATTGGTGGAAGTTTAAGTCCAGAACAAGTTAGCTTTATTGTTCTGGGCAACATCTTAGCTGTAATGTGTGGTATAATAAAACCAGTCCTCTCATGGCTTAGATGGAGAGAGGAAAGACTGGGGGAGGGGGAGGCAGACAGACACAGACTGGGGTCCGCTCTCCCCTTCAAGTTCACAGTCTCAGTAATCTGAAAGCCTCCAACTCTGCCTCTTCCCAGAGGCTTTACCACCTCCCAGTAGTCACCTGGGGAGCAAGAGTTTCACCATATTGTCCTTTGGGAGTCACTGAAATTCCCTTAGCACCACTTGCATTTTCAGTGACTGTAATCGTGACACTTACAGCCTTACATAGTCTCTTTCCAAGCATAACCTAACACTCGGCCTCTCATTCCCCAAAATAACGAGTCCGAGACTACTGAGTTATTGTGAAGAATTGCCTAGACCACGAGCTAGGGCTTGCTCTCTGACTGGATTGTAACTCAATTAACCTGTTTATTCTAGCTGGTCACCTTCCTCTCAGTTTTTATGTGACCATCTTCCTCAGAGTTTCAGGGCCAATCTCTCACACCTCAGACTCTCTCCCAGAATCCGTTCTCTCTACGGGAACTTCTATCTCCCTATTTTTCTGCCTCAGCTCATAGGCCAACAGCCTTTTGTTGACAGGTGAAGCTTCTACACATTGCACATTCCCTCTACAAGTGACCCTGCATGTCTAGCAAGGCTTACTTAGTTCCCCACCGCAGCGTCCTCTCTCCCAGAGAGAAGCAGAGGACGAAGGCCCAATATAGCTTGAAAGCAGGGGGTGGGGTAATAGTTGAGGTCAGAGGAGATGGGGTGCCTGCGAGGCCTCAGGATGTTTTGCGCAAAGACATTAGGAAGTCATTGGGTGAAACCTCTACCAATTTTGTTCCCCAAATCCCCGAGCTGTCTGTCTCTGTGACAGTGTTCTGGATCTATGTCACAGAAAGCATGGAAGCTTCCGTTTTTGCCCTCTGAAGATTCCCGATATTCAGCTACCCTGTGGAAAGGCCATGGGAGGGGGACCAGTTGGAGAGAGACAATCCACAAGACCATATGGCCCTAGGAAGAGATCACGTCAACAGAAGCTTCTATCCATCCTTGGCACAGGGCCAGGCATGCGGTGGAGCTATTTTGCACGTTCCCACCCCATCCACAGCTGCATGGGAGTTCTGTGAGAATTCTACCCAACGGATTGGAGACGGGGCTCATTGAGGTGCATACTTCTCTTACAGAGGCTCTGTATGTTGTCAGCACCACATCCGATGGAACATAACCTTCTAGAATTCCAGCTCCAGGAGGATCTGACGTCTCTGCCCTCTGAGGGCACCTGCATTTATGTGCACATAACCAGACACAGACAGATAGTTCAAAAGCAAAAACAAAAACAAAAGGAGAGAAAGAACCTGCCTGAGCCCAGTGAACCCATGGAATCATGAGAAAGGATGCGTGTGCCGAGCTAGTAAGTGAACTGGTAAGCAAACCCAGAGCCCACAGCTGAGAGAGAGCTTCCCTTCAGGCTTCTTTCCATAAGAGTGTGTCAGGTAGTTGATGTGCAGCGACTGTTAATGAGATTCGTGTCTGGTGTCATAACGCAGGATTCAGTGAAGACAGGTGGGCAGAGGGCGAAACTTCACATCCAGCAAGGGGTCATGTACACACTTGTCGACCTAGACAAACCTTGCTCCCTCTCATCCAATCAAGAGCTGTTAAAGATGCACAACTTGAGCATGACCTCTTCCCAAAGCTGGGACAGGCGGGAAGGGAAGGCAGCCATCCAACTAGCAAGAATGGGGGAGGACAGGGAGCCAATATCTGATTAGATGCTGCAGCAGAAATGGCTGACGCTGATTACCAGCTAGCCCTCTGAACTTCTGGTCAAGGACACAGATTCATCCCATCTCATTTGGCTTTATGCCACAGCCACGGACCAAACCTTTAGCCCTGGCCAGCTGTCCAAATTGGATGTCCTCCACTGGCCTTGAAAAAGCTAGAACAAGACACAATGTCCAATTCACAGCTTTTTTTCCCCTCAGGAAAATGCTCTACTGTGTGAGCCCATCTGTAGCACCAGCACCAGCATCTGACCAACAGCAGGATTCCAACGTCATCCACGGTCTCCTCCCTCTTTCCTTTACAGCATCCTAAAGTTGGTCCTCTATTTCAACTCCCTAATTTGGTTAATAAGACTGGTTATCCCCCCCACCCCGTTTAAGACCGTGACATTGTTTCCTCTTTTCAGTTGTGTTTCTTAAATCCATATCTATGTTTCTTAGATCCATCTTAAAGCCTTCTTTAAGCATTGATTTTTTTTCTTTTTTTTATGTATTGGATATTTATTTCCATTTCAAATGTTATCCCCTTTCTTAGTTTCCCGTCCATAACTCCCTATCCCACCCCCTCCACCTTCTTCTATGAGGGTGTTCCCTCACCCATCCACGCACCCTTTTCCACCTCTTCTATACTGGGGGGGGGGGTCCAGCTTTGGTAGGACCAAGAACTTTTCCTCCCATTTGTGCCCAACAAGGCCATCCTCTGTTACATATGCAGCCTGGAGCCATGGGTCTGCCCATGTGTGCTCTTTGGGTGGTGGTTTAGTCCCTGGGAGCTCTGGTTGTTATTGTTGTTCTTGTGGGGTTGCAAACCCCTTCAGATCCTTCAATCCTTTTCCTAACTCTTCCAGTATGTGTGTGTGTGTGTGTATGTGTGTGTGTTTGAGACAGAATCTATACATCTATACAAGTCAGGCTGCTATCAGACCCACAATCCTCCCGTGTCAGACTCCTTGGTGTTAGGAGTATGGGTGTGCACCACCAGTTGTGTCTTCACCTCCTCTTTTACATTGCTATTAACCTTTATTTTTAGTTAGCATACAAGGTATTTGTGTGCATCCTGAGGACTTCAAACATATGTATCCCTGCCCCTACCCACCCCTAATGTTTACTACTGGACACTTCTTGGCGTGTCTCCTAATTCCTACTTCCATAGCGCTTGCTTGGGTGTGCATAGCTCTTACACAGGGTTCCAATGCTTCCTCATGGCTAGTGCAGCTTCCAGGTTTGCTTTCCTCCAGTCTGAGTGTGCTCGAATTTTTCGTATGCCCGCAAGAGGCTTACAGTCTCAAGACTGCAACTCAAGAACACTGGGAGTTTTCGTCACTCCTCTGGTGAACTCAGAGCATGAATCCTGCTGGAGGCGCTTACTACTGAACCACCTCACTAATTCCACAGAACCAGAGCTAGTCTACAGCTTCAAAGCTGTCTAAGCTTTCAGTAACAAAGTCCCAACCCAAAGCCTCCAGTGTCACTGTGTAGCAAGCACTGGTGCCATGACTCTCCTACCCATGGTTAAGGAAACACCATGATTCATAGCGATCTTTCCGGTTGGGCTCAGTGCACCCTCAGTGCATCCTCCTCACAGCCCTTCAGAGAGCGACTGTGTAAGCTTAACATGTTCATTAACACCAAGCTGTCCCTTATAGCCTGAGGAAGTCCAGCACTGTACTGACATGCCATGTAGACCAGAGTCCTCTGGCATTCTGAATAAACCCTCAGGCCATGCTCCCCTCTGGCACTCAATTGGCCACCCCACAAGCTACAGGGTCAGTCATGTCTGGTGAGTAGTTCTTTCTCTAGATCATGAATTCTCATCCTGGTAGGTTACTCAAGAGATGCCTGGATGAGGGTCCATTTCAGCTAAGGCATAATTCATGGACAATCACCACGATGATTGACTAAGAATTTGTTTAGGTAGTATGGTCTTGTTGGAGGAAGTGTGTCACCTCGGGTAGGCTTTGAGATTGTACAGCTCTACCTCCAGGTCATCCTCTCTGCTCTGGGCTTTTATTTACATAATCTTTCAGCTTCCCACTCCAGCCACCAGGCCTCCCTGTGAGAATGGTTCTTTTATTCCTCTGGAACCATAAGTCAGAGCTTCCTTCCATAAGTCACTTTTGGTTGTTGTGCCTTATGCATGTTGTTTATAGCAACAGAAAGTAATTAATACAGTCCCCTCTCCCCACACCCCACAGACGAATCAAATGCTGGCTCCTGATCCCAGCACCCCTCCCCTACTTCTGATGCTTTAGGTTAACTCGTGTGCAGCCTCGCCAGTCCCCACATCCTGGATTTGGTGGGTCATTTGCTAGTATCTATGAACTAGCTCAGCTCCCCAGAAGCATCCAGTTGGCTCAGCAGTATGAGAAGTGTGTGGGAGACATAGCTATGTTACATTGTATCATGGCCATAATGGACACAGTGGGTGGTAAGATTTCTCCGTGAAGACTCATTCCACTTTGTAGACACTGGTTCAGTGACTTGTGATCAGCTCCATTTTTTTTTAGATCTCACTGAGTCAGAGCCAAAGACATCGGTTTTCCTCATTGTTTGGCAAGACTTTCATCCTCTTTTATTAAAAAAAAAAAACAACTGGCTTTATTTTTTTATCCTATAGGAGAAAGTAAGACAGATGTTAACAGTATTTCACGCTGGAGAAAGGACTGAGGTGCTGAAGTGGTTTGCAACCCCATAGGAAGGACAACAATTATCAATCAAGCAGACCCCCCCAGAGCTCCCAGGGACTAAACCACCAACCAAAGAGTACACATTGACAAACCCATGGCTCCAGCTGCATATGTAGCAGAGGAAGGCCTTGTTTGGCATCAATGAGAGGCGAGGCCCTTGGTCCTGTGAAGGCTGGTTTCCCCAGTGTAGGGGAATGCCAGGGTGTTGAGGTGGTAGTCGGTGGGTGGGAGTGGGAGCATCTTCATAGAAGCAGGGGGAGGGGGATGGAAGGGGGGAAGGAATAACATTTGAAATGTAAATACGTGAACTATCCAATTTTAAAAAATTGGGGAAAAAAAACCAAACAGTATTTCACGCACTAACTCAGAACTTCAAGGGTAAGGACGAGAAAAGAGCCACTTATTTTATGAGTTATTTATGTGTGGCCACTTCATTCCCAATAATAATGATAGTAAATAAAATAAAAAAGAATCACTCTTATTTGCTTTCCTATATGTATTTGGTTTTGTTCAGGAGCAAATTCTGCTAAGGACTACATATATGTGTCCCTTCCGTCTATAAGATTTGTGACAAATGAGCACAAACTCCCAAAGAATTAGCTACACCCTAAGACATGGAATGACATGAGATCCATGCCAAGGACCATTTCCAAAGGCTTTTTTCCAGGAGAGCCATTAATGTCATCTACACAAAAGGTTAAGGGAACAACTCACAAGAAGTACCTCCCAACCAAAAAGGAGGTGCCTGTGTCTGCTTCTGTCTTTACTAACGACAGAGATACTGATATGGATGCTGGCCACTGTGGTGGCTTCGTGCAAAAGGCAGATCCTGGTGGGAGAGAACCCCAGAACCACCTATAACTCAATGCTTGTTCACCATTGAGGATTCTCAGCTGTGACTGTAGCACTGCCCTCTGATTGGCTCAAGGGCTGCACCCTCCCAACCTCCCAATAGCTTAGATCGCATATCCAAGAGGTATCCATCAAGTCTGCTTAGAGATATCCTTCTAGACCTCAAGGATGACCAAGCGCATGGAGCTGTCATTGATGACAAGAACTCATGAGGAATTTCTTTCAGCAGTCATTTTAGTTTTTAATGGCCATCTTCTTTCAGTGTAATTGAAAAGATCCCTTTCAGAGAAGACTGTATCATGCCAGCTTCCACCGTGGTGCAACCATAAGTCTTTGTTTCATTAGCCATGGGGTAACTCTAATGAAAAATCCACGCTGATGAGCCAGGCCTGAAAGTAACTGCCCAGCTGACAGTCTGTAGGCTACGGATGAAAGCCTTATCTGGTAAGAGTGACCTACAGCAGTGGTTCTCAACCTGTGGGTAGTGACCCCCCAAAAGACTATTGGAAAACCCAGATACTTACATTATGATTCATAACAGTAGCAAAATTACAGTTACGAAGTAGCAATGAAAATAATATTGTGGTTGAGGAACTATATTAAAGAGTCACAGCCTTAGGAAGATCAAGAAGGATCTAGAGGTTATGTTGGGAAACTGACAAAATTATAACTCTCTTAATGATTGTAGGGATTTTAGCTTCTGTGTTGTTAAGACATCATGAAGATGTGGGTGATCTTGGAGGAGCAGGGGGAAAGGAAAGAATAGGATCAAAATACGTTGTATAAAAAAAAATCACACCCAAAAAAATCAAATCAACTCCCAAAAGAACAGGTCTAATTAAGAAATATAAATAACCAGTAAAAGATTTTTATAAAATCACAAGATACCATAAACTAATCATTAGAAAAACTTCCTAGAAAATGGTTACCTTTGCCATCAAGATGTTTGTTGCAAGGCATCATAGTCAATCTCCACACAATCATGGGGTTTCCTTGCAGAGCATTAGTAGTTAATCTCTTGCTACCTCTGATTTTCTTTCTTTCAGTCTTTCTTTCTTTCTTTCTTTCTTTCCTTCTTTCTTTCTTTCTTTCCTTCTTTCTTTCTTTCCTTCTTTCTCTCTTTCTTTCTTTCTTTCTTTCTTTCTTTCTTTCTTTCTTTCTTTCTTTCTTTTTATATAGAGGCAGGTTTATTGGGAAGCTGCTCTTGGCCCGAGGACCAAGGCCAGGGAAGTCACCATGGGGAAAGACAGGATGGGGGAGGGAGGGAGAAAGAGAGAAGGGGGCACATGTGCAGAGAGAGGAGAAGCATCTCTAATTTTCTTAAAGTCACCCTTTATGTTCCTCATCACTCAGTTCATTTCTCAGCGGATACTTAGGTTTCTTCTTTCCTGATGTATATGAAGTTATAATAAATCTCCTGTGACCCATCTTTGTCCTCTCCCTGCTCAATACTGCTGTAAATGGTGTGCCAAGCTACGGGCTATGTGACACTCTCTGAGTTATTTTGAATTTGGGGCTGTAAATAAATCATAAATGTTCCACATGGTTCATGAATAATTCATTTTGCTTGTGCTTTCTATAGAACGCCATGACTCCCAAATGAGATCCACGCTACCATTACCTTGGGGGGCGGGGGTGCAGGGGTTCGGATCACTCCAATCACTGCCTATTGAGCCCTAGAGAAGGAGTTTTTGCCCCCACCCGTGTCCACATAGGTTAATACCTAGAAGAAAAAGCAGACTTTCCCACACCTACCAGTGACACAGAGAACACAAGGAGCTAAAGATACAAGTCACAGTGCTATGGGGGTGTTCCAACAGAAATAGAAAACAATGCTTTCTCATCGTATCCTTACCCCATCTTCAGCCCTGTGCCCCAGTTCCTAGCTGGGTAATAGGGATTAGCCTCTTTCATAAAGGAAGCCAAGGCTGTACCCAACTTACCAGATGCCTCAAATCTCCAAAGTTTCATTCAGAACTTGGTTGTTTGGAACAGAACCATCACACCTTTCCTCAAAGAAGTAGGTAAGTGATTCCATCCCCAGGTGAACCACAGACTACTAAGTCACAGAGTACCCTAAGCAGGGCCAAGTGACAATCTGGACAATGGCCAGAGAGTGTCACATATCTCAGACAGGTTCATTGTGGAGCAGGACGAGCAGCTCTGAGCTTCCCTTTGTGTTCCAGCTTCTTCCCTTAGCCCCACCCCCAGCTTCTTACCAGCAGGTCCAGGAGTTGGAAGAGTGGGAGCCAAGGAGAGGGCCAGGGTAGGATGTGTGCCCATGTGGAGAGGTTGTTCATTTATTCCAGAGGTCTGGGGTCCTGTTTATGTGTGCTTTCTGTCTACTTGTTCTGAAGCAAGGCAGTCTATTCAATTCTTTAAAACACTGGTTCTCAACCTCCCTAATGCTGTGATCCCTCAATACTGTTCCTCCTGTTGTGGCGACCACCAAACATAAAATTAATTTTGTTGTTACTTCATGCCTGTAGTTTTGCTGCTGTCATGAATCATAATTTAAACATCTGATATATGACCTCTGTGAAAGGTTGTTTAACCCTCAAAGGGATCATGATTCACAGGTTGGAAAAACCACCGATTTAAAAGACTTAGTTTATTGTATGTGTATAAGTGATTCCCACGTGTGTGTATGTGTGCTAGATACATACCGAGTGTCTGTGGAGGCTAGAAAGGGTATTGGATTCCCTCTAACTGGTGTTATAGAGAATTTTAAACCACCACTGGGTGCCGGGAATTGAACCCAGGTTCTTTGGAGAAGCAGTAAAATTTCTTAAACACTGACCATCTCTCCAGTGCTCCATTAGATTCCTTTAGGCTCTCAAACACCCACACTGGAATCCCTCACACCATCATTTTGCCCTCCTGTGCAGTCCCCTGAGACATTTGGAATGAGTGAAGGTTCCCCTGCAGCCTGAGCTCCAGCAATATCAGATTTTCACATCAAAGTTCATCTCCCTTCTGGTACCCTGGAAATAGAACCCCTGCTCCAGAGGAATTTTCTAATACTTCTTGCTGTCTGAGAAGAAAGGAATGCTGACTCAGAATTGCAGATCTCTCCCTTTCTCTCTCTTTCTGCTATAGAGACACTTTCTTTTCTTGTGGATTTGGCAAGAGAACAATGAGGAAAATGACTCCCAGTCAATCCCAGGCAAATGCTGTGTATGGAAGGAAGACTGTAGGGCAAGAAAGCTGAGAACCACCGAGGTTGTGGGAGTGCAGAGAGAGAAAGGACTGCAGCTACTCAGGTCAGCTGCGGTGGAGACAGAGGAACAGATTCAGACAGGAAAGGAAGGGAAGGGGAAGGGACAGAACTCCTAGAATAGCTGGCATTAGTGCACGCACGCACACACGCACGCATGCACGCACGCACGCACGCGTGCGTATGATTACGGACTTTCAGATGTGCACCCTTGTCTCTTTGGAAAACATGATGAGAGCACACGCCTGGCCTCCTGGATCCCAACCTCAGAATGCTCCAAGGTTTGATGCCTTCCTTGAACCCGTCTGTCTGTCTCCCTCGGGTGACTGGCCAGCGAGGAGTGACACCTGGAAAGGTCCAGCAGGAAAGGAATTATTGAGGTAAAGGGACCACATGTAAGAGAGAATATCACAGAACTTCTCAAGTGGGGACCAGAAGGAGTTGCTCAGTTTTATAGTGAAAATACCTGAGAGTACAAAGACCCCATTTATCTGGAGTTTCTCTTTCCAGTTCCAGTTTCCCATGGTCAACCATCATCCAGAAATATTAAACAGAAAGTTTAGAAATAAAAATGTGTGACTTTAAAATTGTATGCATTCTGAGTAGCGAAAGTGAAATTTCACACTGTCCTGCTGTCCATCCAGACATGAATCGTTTTTTTTTTGTCCTGCAAATCCAAGCGACATATTCTATGACATATTCTATGTTGTCCCTCTTCCCCCTCAGCCACTTTGGTAGCCATCTTGCTTGTCAGATCATCTGGCAAAGTCTCACGATGCCTGTGTTCAAGAGACCCTGATTTTATATAGCAATAGCCTCAACGTGCAATCATAGCGACACTGGCAATTTAGACACAAGGGGCTGGATGCCCTTCCTTTAAGCAAAATAAAGAAAAGGTATTAAAAACAACTCTTCATGCAGATAGTTCTAAACTTTACAGTAAAAAAAAAACTGTCTTTGAAATTGTGAAAAAGGAAAAAGAAATCTGTGCTAGTTTTTCTGTGTGTACTTCAAACTACAAAGGCGATGTCACGATATGTGAAAACAGTTAAAATGGAAGAGAAATGAAATTTATGTGCGCACTGCGTTAGCTTCACCGTGTCTGTGACAGAATGCCTGACGTAACTAAAGACAGGAGTTACTTATTTTGCTCTAAGATTCAAATGTTTCAGTCCTTCATGGTGAAGAGGGTACCAAAGAGTCACCGTTAGGCACACAGGAAGTACAGGGGTGCAGTAACAGGAAGTGCCGGTGCAGGAACAGGATGCAGTGGTACAAAGCCAGGAAGGGCAGTGGCACAGTACCAGGAAGTACTGGTGCAGGAACAGGAAGCAGCCCGTAAGGCAGGATAGACAAATAGAGAAGGTTAGGGGGACATCATTTATCCTAGCATGTGTAATGATATTTGTTGTGATGGTGGCAGATACAGAGATATTCCTTTTATACGCAGATGTCCGAATAAGAATGTTAACATAACAGTGAATCGTGCTTAATGCCTAAGTATGATGGTCTTTCTACGTTGTCACTTGTAAATCTACAGTTTTCTAGAAATCTCTCCAGAAACCCTGTTTACAGTAAAGATCACATCTTACCTGCCTTGTGTAATGTGTGACTCAAAGTTTTAACTTATCAGTTTATAATCCTGAGGATCCTCACCAGCCGCTTTCTAATCTCTTGAGGAAAATAGGGGGGAAATGGTTCTTAGCAGCTCATTTAGATGTAACTAGACAGCCAAGACCATTCCTAGGCCTACCAGTGAGCACCTACAGACAGCTGTCCTTTGAGAAGCCAACCCTTTCTTTGAGAGCATCTCTTATTATTGACGCTGCTCTTTTTTTTTTTTTAATTTTTAAATTTTTTTTTTTATTAACTTGAGTATTTCTTATATACATTTCGAGTGTTATTCCCTTTCCCGGTTTCCGGGCAAACATCCCCCTCCCCCCTCCCCTTCCTTATGGGTGTTCCCCTCCCAACCCTCCCCCCATTGCCGCCCTCCCCCCCATAGTCTAGTTCACTGGGGGTTCAGTCTTAGCAGGACCCAGGGCTTCCCCTTCCACTGGTGCTCTTACTAGGATATTCATTGCTACCTATGGGGTCAGAGTCCAGGGTGACGCTGCTCTTAAATCTGTGCTAAAAACTTCCTTTTAAGAAATCTAACTCTATGGGCTAGAGAGTTGGCTCAGTGTTTAAGAGCACTGACTGCTCTTCCAAAGGTCCTGAGTTCAAATCCCAGCAAGCACATGGTGGCTCATAACCATCTGAAATGAGATCTGATGCTCTTTTCTGACAGCTACAGTGTACTTATATGTAATAAATAAATACAATTAAAAAAAAGAAACCCAACTCTATTTCATACTGGCTTGTTCTGAAATTCTCTTCTGTAGCACAATCAAGGATCTGACTTTACCTGAGTGGAAGTTCCTAAAGCACAGGGAAATGCCTCTGGTTGCTAGTGGTACTTCTGGGCAGTGTTTTGCTTCACCACCAGCACCATGACAAAATATTCTCCAAGGCTGTGGACTTACTGGCTTTCTTCCTCCAATCAGGCCCTATCCTTCACAGTTTAACACCTTCTAAATTCTTTCAAAAATTAAATCCGTCGATGGGTGGAACCATTCATGATATCAGAGCCCTTGTTACTCAATTCTTTCTAGAAACATCCTTGCAGAAACACCAAGAGTGTGCTTTGATAACTTGTAGGCATTTTCAATCTAATCAAAATTAACCTGGTGTGTGTGTGTGTGTGTGTGTGTGTGTGTGTGTGTGTGTAGAAACACTATATACCAGGCTCAGAGGTTTCTACAGTTGGGATTCTCAGCATGCACTGCTTGTGAATAAAGAGAATTCATTTTGGCCAGAGTGTGACTGCTTTGAGATAGACTTGTGAGACAAATTGCAAAGTTTTCCTGAAAATGGAAATTTAAGTTTTTTGGTTGACTGAGCAGATCCATGGTCTCGATGAGTAGGAAGAGGAATTACTTAATCTATGCATAACATATGTCACAGAATACAATGGAGGGGTCTGCAAGGGGACAGGAACATGTCCTCCAGAGAGTCCACAAACATTGCTCACAAGAGAAGTTGGACCAGCTCTTGGTCTTTTTCCAGGAGAGACGTTCCGCAGCCAAGAGTGATGTCGAAACAACACTGGCTGAATAACATTTTCTTCAAGTCTTATTACCCCTCTTCCCCTCTATCCTTTGCTCCAAATGTGCAGGAATCAGTGGAATCCTGGGGGACAGAAACAGAGAAGGTAGGAGAGCAGGCTGGCCCCCTTTCCCCAACACAGGTTCTCAGCAGAGGAGAGAAGACATTTTTAATTAGGGAACTAAAAACTTGACCTTAAATCTGCCTGGATTTCCCAAGAACTGTAAATAAAATTGTTTCGTTATCTGAGGTGATGGGTGAAGCAGAGGATCTGGTAAATCAGAAGATAAGAGGTAAGAGAAGCAAGAGAGGTTGAAACAGTGGAGGAAGAAAACCAAAGGATCCCACTCAGAGCCGCCATCTTTAAGGCAGTGATCTTGGCAGTCTGCACACACTGCAAGGGATGGGGACACCAGTAAGACCACTGTTGTCCTGAGATAACGTAGACAAGCCCAGGGCTCGAGAAAGGCATCCTCAAGCTGTGCTCTAGATTGCTACACCTCCATTCTGCAAACTGACATTGCACATGATGGCTCCCGTCTCACCGGTTCCCCAAGCTTGCTCTACTCCATTTCTAGGTAGGTTTTTTTTTAATTTATTTTTATTTTCTTAGAGTCCTCAGGTAACTGAAAGGCATTACCAGGTAGAGGTTTCCCCTCAACCCTTCTCCAAAGAAATAAATCAGCCAAGAAACACAAGTAAAGCTGAAATTAATTTAACCAAAGTGACAGGACATTCCAAAGACAGCTAGGAGTGGGCTGACCTGAAAGGAGCAGGTAGAGTCTAAGCTCTTTGGGTTCTGTATGTTTTCTTTTTTAAGGTTTATTAATATTTATGAAGCACATGATGTATTCATGGAAGTAAGGTGGCCCTCCCTCCTCCTGCTGCTCCAAATCATGATGGATCAAATCTCCCTTTTAGGATATTTCCTTCCATAATCCTTTTCAAAACACCAAAAGATATGGTGGGGCGGGAAGGGAGTGTCAAAAATGACAGTGGAAATGACATTATAATGACTCCAGGGTCTCTTGGGGGTACAGACCCTTTGTTAGTGCAAATGTGGTCACCGAGAAAACCTCTGAGGTCTGGGATTCACTCATAGCAGGAAAGATCCAACGGTGTTCAACCACAAGAGGCATGCTTAGCACTGGGAGACAGGGCTACCAGGACACAGCTGTAGTTTCCATGGTTACCGTTATGTAACTGCTTACTTAGCAGGTCCCAAGATGGTGCAGTGTATCCCTTAGCAAAATGCCTTCCACTTTGAACTTAATTGTCAAAAATAGCAAAATTGTTTTTCTCATTAATGACTGAATGGTATTCAGTTGTGTATACACGGAAACAATTTCTCAGTCTCCTTACCTGTCAATTACACGCAGATGCAGTCAGTAGCACCAAGAGTGGATAAATAAACTTGGGTGTTTTTTCATTTCCTTCAGTCACATACCCAGAACAGGAATGCTGGACCCACAGCTGACTTACTTTTAGTTTTGTGGGAGCCACCCACACTATATTTTCCATAATGGGTGTGTTAATTTCCTAATTTCTAAGTGTACAGATGCAGGGAGGTTCCTCTCTGTTTAATTCTGGCAGTCCTGCCTTGCCACAAAGGCCAGGCTTACTGCAACTTGAAATCCTCTCACCTTCACCTCCTACGTGTTCCAGGCCTTCCAGGTACTTGACCGCAGGTTCCCTTTCCTCCCTGTCTTCACCAGTACTTAACTGAACTTACGAAACACTCTGACCAAGAGCAAGCTGGGGAGGACAGGATTGATCTGGCTTACACACCCACAGCACGCTCATTGTTGAATGAATTCAGGACCGGAACACAAACAGGGCAGGATCCTGGAGGCAGAAGCTGATGCAGAGGCCATGGAGGGGTGCTGCTTACTGGCTTGCTCTCCATGGCTTGCTGAGCCTGCTTTCTTATAGAACCCACGATGGAGTGGGCCCTCCCATATCAATCACTAATTAAGAAAATGCCCTACAGGTTTGCCTTATGGGGGCACTTTCTTTTTATTTATTTATTTATTTTTTATTAACTTGAGTATTTCTTATATACATTTCGAGTGTTATTCCCTTTCCTGGTTTCCGGGCAAACATCCCCCCCCTCCCCTTCCTTATGGGTGTTCCCCTCCCAACCCTCCCCCCATTGCCGCCCTCCCCCCACCAGTCTAGTTCACTGGGGGTTCAGTCTTAGCAGGACCCAGGGCTTCCCCTTCCACTGGTGCTCTTACTAGGATATTCATTGCTACCTATGAGGTCAGAGTCCAGGGTCAGTCCATGTATAGTCTTTAGGTAGTGGCTTAGTCCCTGGAAGCTCTGGTTGCTTGGCATTGTTGTACCTATGGGGTCTCGAGCCCCTTCAAGCTCTTCCAGTTCTTTCTCTGATTCCTTCAACGGGGGTCCTATTCTCAGTTCAGTGGTTTGCTGCTGGCATTTGCCTCTGTATTTGCTGTATTCTGGCTGTGTCTCTCAGGAGCGATCTACATCCGGCTCCTGTCGGTCTGCACTTCTTTGCTTCATCCATCTTGTCTAATTGGGTGGCTGTATATGTATGGGCCACATGTGGGGCAGGCTCTGAATGGGTGTTCCTTCAGTCTGTTTTAATCTTTGCCTCTCTCTTCCCTGCCAAGGGTATTCTTGTTCATGGGGGCACTTTCTTAATCAGGGTTTCCTCCTCTCAGATGATTTTAGCTTGGGCCAAGCTGATGTAAGAACTAGCCAGCACGTGTACCTTATTGTCATGCTTGCTATCTTTCTGCCAGTCGACAGCGCCTGCGGTTCTGACTTGCATTTTCTGGATCATGACTGATGTTATTACTAAGGAAAGTTCTATTTTTTTCTTCATGCCTTCTATCTTTTGAAAATTAAAATGTTAACCAATTATCTGTTAAGAAATAAAATTCATCATCTATAGCCACTGGTGTTACTAACTTGCATTGATAGTGTTTAAGGCAGTTTGTATACATTTGATATGAGACAATATGCTATAGCTATTAGGGTACTCAGTTAAGGAAAATATCATGTGGGTTCTATTTTTAAAATAACCACTATGGGCTATCAAATTCTAGGTTGGGTCCACTGAGAAGCTGGGCTACAAGGTCCTTGCTGACACAGTGGGCCCATAAGTAGTTTAGAGTTTGTTTGTGTATCTTTTAAGGATTTGATCATTTGCTCTGATCAAATGTTTAATGTAGCGGGGAAGATGAAACTAAAGAGGTGGTTAGAGGCCAGTTTAAGCACTAGACTGAATACTCACCACCGTGTGAAATCAGAAGAGGCTTGTGTGGTGGGTACAGACTCTACTGAAGTTTACAGGAGATGGAGTTTTCTGTGGCTCTTTAGCCACCCGAAGGGAGAGAGTGGGCCTTCAGGGGTTAAATGAAAATGGAGTTCATCCCAGAGTAGGAGGAAAGGAGACAACTAGGAGAGCAAACCCTTGCATTGCCTCAATTCCTTAAAAAAAAAAAAAAAAAAAGTCTCTACATCTGTGCTTTAATTATAGACTTAGAGGATGAAATCCAAGATGTCGTGTGATTTAGGACTATTTTCTTCTTCAGCTTTGTTTCTGGCCACCTCCGCCCCTAGACTCTACACTGCACTACCAGAGCTACCTCAGGAAGCACAGTGCTTAGGTGTTGCTCCATCTGCCAAGTTTCTTGAGACCAAACCCTAAAATTTATCTTAGTTCCTTTCTTAGAACTTCTGAAAACCTGATAGCCAAAGAACAGACTACGTTGCTGGACATCAGAGGGGAGGAAACCATGTATAAATAAAGTCATCATTTCCCCAGGGGGAGCTAAAGCTGTACGATATTATCTCTGTACACCCTTATCACACACACTGAGAGATGAGCGGCCTTCAGCTTGGATCTGTACCAGCAACTATCGTGGACACTGTTTTACATGCTATTGTGAGATGCTAGATGACCACTGTGTACAGAGGGAGCTCCCTTATGTACTTGGATGGTGCACTCATTAGCAATCTACTTCTCCTATTTCCCAGCCACGGAATATGGGTTAGTTTCTCTTCTCTCCTTCTGTTACATCGTCTTCCTTTTTCACTGAACTTTGTCACGTGCTTGCCAGAGTTGGTTATGAAACCCATCTGGAATTCTCTCCTGTCATTGGAATTCCAAGAACTTTCTTACACATTGCTTGAGCCCTGTTCCACCAGACAACATATATTCTGCATTACAGACTTAGAGGCAAACTAAATTACCTCTCAGGGATAGGTTCGTTTTCAAAAGTATCTCAGGTATTTCAGAGCCCACTGCCTTAAAGACTCATCTTGATATCTGATACCTTGAATTCATAGTTCCAGTGTCCAAAGAGGAATTAGGACTGTTTTTTTATGTTTGTGTGATGCTAAGAATCAAACCAACAGTCTCACATATGCTAGGAGTGTTAGGTTTTTTTTAAAAGAACAGAACTGATAGAGTAAACATATGAATTTATTATATTGGCTTACAGACTATGGTCTGGACAATCAACAATGCCTGTCTCCCAGTAGGAAGGCTAAGAATTCTGTTGTTTAGTCACAAAACTGGTGTCTAAGAAGTTCCAATTTGGTGCTGGAGTCCCGAGAGCCCTAGAGAGCTTCTGGTCTTCATTCTATATCTGAGTCCCAAAGAAGTAGGTCCTAACGCTGGGCCAAAGTGCCTCAGTAACAGGTAGATGGACTGGCCAGTGAGAGTGAAGGCAAGCAGGTGAGGAGCAAAAGCTCCCTTCTTCTGTGTCCTTTCATATGGGCTGCTACCAGGAGGTGTGGCCCAGATTCAGGGTGGGTCTTCCTACCTCAAAGGCTTTAATCAAGACAATCCCTCTTAAGGCTTTTGCCCAGCTGCTTGGGTTTCAGGCGATTCCAAATGTAGTTAACTTGGCAACCAAGATCAACCATTGTGCTAGGCAACTGCTCTTCCTCTTGACCATTTTTGAGAAGGACATCCACAATTGGTATTTGCTTGGTATATAGGTAGTGGGTAAATTTTCTCATAATTCCCCAGAGATTGGTTTTAAAGGGGGAGTGGGTTAAAAAAGGAGTGCTCCCTGAGCACAATTCTAGGTACCCTCACACTTCCTGAGGTACTCCTTGGCCTCCAACAAGCCGAGAACTAAAGGGTAGGTCCCAGCTTAGGAAATGCAGCAGAACCTAGGGACAGCTTGTCTGTATTGAATCTGTCAATCTCCCGTCATACCAAGCGTCAAGCCTTTGAAGGATGCTCTGTAGCTGAGGTGTTTCAGGGGAAAGGTTCTGGCAGCAGTATATAGGGGGTTGGAGGAGATACGCCCTAGAGCCAAGGAACTCAGCAAGCCTGATGAATGCCCTTAATCAGAAGGTCATGCTCTAAGTTAACTTTCCATCCTAAAACAAAACATCTGGCATCTTACACATATGAAGAGAAAACTGGCTTAGCGCTCAGCCTCGGAGATCATAGTCTGTGACTGAATCTAGATCTATAATGAGGCAGCAGATCTGGCAGAAGCATGCGTAGGAGTGGATCAGCTTACCACATTCCTGGGAAGAAAAAGTCAGGAGAGAGGCCATGGTCAGGTCATTTGCCCGAGGATCTCCTGTGTGTGCCTACCTTTTAAAGACTTCCCCACCTCTTAAAAGTGTGGAAAGAGCCAGACCTGGGGTCAATCTAAGGCCAGCGGGAAAATTCCACCACAAACCTCCGAGTACAAAGACTGCTCCCTTCCAGGGAGCAGAGCTAGTTTAGTTCCTGGAACAACTGCAAACCAACTATCAGACAAAGCCACCTGTGACTCCCCAACTGGCTCCCTTGGAAAGTCCCAGATGGTCCACTGATCACAAGTCAGTTTGAAGGTTGCTTCGCCCCACCAATAGTAACCTGCCTAGTTACCATTGTTCAAATTCTGCCCTTATTGTTTGAAATCTGCCTCTATCAAAGGTATATAGCTCCCTGTTAGAGTCTGCTCAGGGTCGTGAAGTAGAGCAACCCCAGCGCATTGGCATAATAAAGCTCCTCTTGCTTTTGCATCGACCTCCACCTCCGTGAGTCTCACTCAAGGTTCAATTCAGACCTCACAGTGCCTCCGATACACAGGCCTTGGGAAATGTTTAAGGACTAAGCTGTAGCACTAGGCTCTGTGTTGGAGGAGAGAGAGAGAGAGCTGAACTGAGTGTCTTCTCAGCCCAAGAAGGGCAAAGGCTCTTTCAAAGCATGTAGGTTGAGGGCCAGGTCTCAAGGAGCAATGTCAGGTCAGAGCAGGACCATATCAGCCTATTATATCAAACGACTGTATCAGCAAAGCATGTAATCAGCGCACATGAAAATGGAAAACAACCTCTGCAATGTCAAGTGACACGATGTGAGTGAAGAAGAAAACTGAGGGAAGAGGCAGCATGGAATATTGACTCTCCAATTACCAGAACTCACCACGAAGAAGTGCAGAAACATCAGAACCTCAAAGGGTAGCCAGTGGTTATGTGATCTATAAATGAAAACTCAGGAGAATGCATACTAAGTTGTTGTTTTATTAAAACAAAAATACAAGTCATCCCATGAAGACTCCAGAGCCCAATGCTGGGGTGAAAACCTGCTACCTCAGAGAGCCAGAGAAAGCACCCGACTGACCTTCCCACTCCACCGATGTGTCGGAAGGGAAAAGCCCCTTCTCCACGATGTCTTAAATACCCTTCAACTCAATGACCCTCCTCTCCTCATGTTCATTCCTTGTCACTGGTTGCTTGCTCTGCCTCTTGACCTAGGGTTGACTTTATTTAGCTCTTGCATTAAAGGTATGTGTTAGGGCTGACACACTACAAGTACTTGTTTATGTACAATAACCAGAAAACTCTTGAGTTAAAGGTGTGATCAAGGACTGAGCCACACCAGGTTTTTCTAGTTTACAATCCTGGGATTCACAAAGCAATCAAATATCCTTCCACACTAAAGTGGCGTCATGCCTATGTCCTTCTTGATCATCTTTTTAACTTGAATACTGATAGCTGCAGGGAAGGGAGTGAATTTTTGCTTTTTTTTCTGGTGACATTAAATGTTGAGCAAGAGAAGCACTTCCGCTGGACAGAAAGCAACAACAAGGCTGAATTCTGCACATGTGCTAGAGGTAGACCCCAGACTCTTCTGGAATAAGAGGACATGTGGAAATTTTCCACCCACTAAGCAGATGTGCTGTCATGCCAGGCATGAGCAGCAGGAGTTATTCACAAGGCCACAACCCCATGTCCTCTCAGAGGAGCCATGAATGCGTGAATTGATTATATGAGACCCGGAGTTACCTTCCTATATTCCTGGGTAATTTTAGGTCCATGTTTTCCAACTCTGTCTCCATGACTCTCATGATTCTTAAAAATACAAAAAGAAGATCTTTCTTATAGCCTGGCTTTTAGATTTCATCAATGGCTTTACTTCCAATGGCCTTGACTCTCACTTTCACACATGTGTAGGCTTTACTAGGAGAACCTATGCAATCCTGGTAACATTGGTGGGGAGGAGAAAGGAAGACCTTAAGGGAGGAGGGATAATAGAACACAGGTGATGTGAACAGGGAAGAAGAAATAATAGGTAAAGAGAGACGCGGCAGGGTAGAGCAGAGGAGAGGACAGAAAGGGGCATAACTTACAGTAAGGGTGTTTGAAAAAGCCATACATAAATCTACTAAATCTAAATCTCTCTGTGTGTGTATAATATTTACATAAGTGTTTATGATATATAATCACTTGTGTGTGTGTGTGTGTGTGTGAGAGAGAGAGAGAGAGAGAGAGAGAGAGAGAGAGAACATAATTGAAGTTACCCTACACAGACAATAATGCTCCTACAAGAAACCATTGATTGCCAACTTAAAAGCCCAGTGCCAGTTGTGAGATACCTCCTTATGATTTGTTGGTCAAGTACATCACAGAATCATAGACACTGCCCCCAAACCAACACAGGATACTGCCATTGCTCTTGCTTGCCCAGCAGAGCTTTATGATAAGGCTCTACTGCTGAGACACCGCATACTCTGGTCACAGGACTTGGAAAGATCAAGTTATCACCAGGAAGCTTTCTTCCCATTGGGTAGCTTTCGTAGTGCTGGAAGGTGCTCTGTAGGCTTCTGTGACAAAGTCATCAACAATGTTCCCACCTGATACCCGTGACCTACAGTAATGGTCACCATAGTAACATGTGCCCATTGTACCATGGCTGCTAGAGGTAATCAAACTCTTTCTATTGAATATAAGAACCACTTCCCAAGAGGAACAACATGCCTGATACTATAAATCTGGCCAAGAAACCATGGTTGGGGACCTAATAGTTGCTAAGGGTGAACCTAATACTATTTTCTGCTAAATGGACATAACATCAGTCTTTCTAGACTTGTATCTCTATACCGATAGATTAATGAAGCTCTCAGACCTCATCCGAGGAGTTCTGTCATGCAGTGGATGCTAGTTAATGCTAAAACTCATGACTGATCAAAGTGCAGGGAGTAAGTGTAAGGCTCAGCAATGAGCTGAGTGTCTGTACCACCCCTTACACCCAAAGGCTCAAGGGACATTTCATTAAAGGGGTAGGGGAAGATTGTAAGAGTTAAAGGTTGTGAAAAACTAGAGGGAAACTGAGTCTTCTGGGAATCATGGCCTTGCTGATCTTAAGACCACAAAGCTGTGAGTAGCTGTGTAAGACCTGTATAAAGATCAAGACAGCTAGTATCCTATCAGGGAAGGAGACTGGGCCCATAAGTCCCACCCCTAACTGAGAAGATATTGACAGTTGAAGATTTCTAGGGGAGAGTCACCTTTCTTTACAGGTGTGCCTGGTAGGCCAACCCATGCTCTAGTAGATGAGTATATGGTCAGCACAAATGTAACTCAGCGAGTTGTTACAAAGGAAAGAAAGGGAACACAAGGTTGGGGGAGGTTGGGGAGGTGGGGTTGGATCTGGGAGAGATTAGTGTGAAGAAGCTAGGGGTAAATATGATGGAATGATGTAAGACATAAACTGTCACATTGTTCTTCTGCCTTGAGCCCTACAGTGATAGGTCACCTCCATGAGAATCAAATTCAATCACTTGGTCATGGAGGCATGGACACATTTCTGATACTTTCTGGCACTACCGTACCTACTTCCCAGTTCTCTGACTCCTGTCACTGATGGGGCAGGATCGACCATTGGTCCTGCACCTCAGGCATTATTCCTCAAAATTTCCTTCAAGTCTCTGCCCAAACCTTATTTCTTAGAAATGTTTTCTCTCTTCACAGTAGACAAAATGGCAGCCTTATCCCACGGAGAAAGGCCAGGAGCCCTGCGGAAGGAGATAGAGAGTAGAGTGGCACACAAGTCGTTCTCATGTAGGAACATCTTCTAACTGCGTTATCAATACCTAGTTAGAAGCGGTTTCCTGGTCACATGTGACTAAGTGATCATTGCAGTGTAAGCAGGTGACTTAGAGATCGAGCTCCTTTTGGAGGAGGTTGGAGGTAGATTTCTCTGTGTCTACCATGCCATTTTTGGCTTTGAGTTATTTGAATATGACTGACCCAGAAACAAAATAAAACTTTAAAGCGCAGACCCGTCCATCACACACAGAGAGAAAGCTCTTGAAATAGTAATAAGGACCTTGATGTAAGAAATACAAACTGCCTGTGAAAGGAAAGCCCTGAGAGTCAGAGCGGCAAATCAGCGGGATGGTGACGGTACAAAGGGATGTGGCCAAGAAAGAGAATACTCTATTAGCTCTGCCTGCCTGGAAAGTTTTCTTTTCCTCCATTTGTGGAAATGTGAGCTCCTTGCTTAGCAGGCTACAGAGAAAGGAGGGCGAGGGGAGGGGCAGCCAGTTGTGCAGTGTCTGTTTCCTTGGGAAATTTCACAGCCCTGTGCTTGGCTCCTTGGTCGACTGTTCTCTAACAGATTTTGCCAGCGTACTGGATGACCTTCTAGGGAACTCCTGCAACCAAGCTTGTGGATGTGGCCAGTTTATCGGAAAAATTGTCCCAGGAACTTGACTGTTCCAAACCTAGACAGCCAGCTTTTCTTTATTGGTTAATGTGCACGAGGAGTCAGTGTGCTTTGCAGGAAGCATGGGATCAAACCAGGAGGGGTCAATGCACTCCACTTCCTTTTAGGCTGTTCATCCTCCAGCTCCCCAAGAACAGACTGAGCCTCCCATCTGACCATACCCGAGTCCTAGGAGATCTTGTTTTGCTCTGTAGTTTAGACATTGTGGGATGCTCATGGTTCCAAGTTTTATAATTTTAGCTCAGACTTATTTTCTGAATTTACAACATATGCATCTAGATCTATCAAATGCACAGAGGATGCTCCTGGAATAGTACTAAGAACCCTGACCGAAAAAGATCCAAACGACAGTAGAGAAATGAGTCCTTTCTTCCCCAAGTTGCTTTTGCCAGATATTTTATTATAGCAACAGAAAAGCAACTAAGACACCCACAAAAAGTTGAAAAAAATACAAGGAATGTGAAATATTGCCAACTGGCATTAACCAATTTTATTTACATATATACGTGCAAACACAAACACACATAGGTGAACCATCTCAAAGAACCATCAAAAGTGTAGACACATTTTTTCCCCCTAAAACTACAATGCATGTCTCATAAGCAAGGATCTTCCCCTATATTGCTAGGTGGTTCTTGGGAAATGTAAATCAAATTATGTAATTCCTTTGCTAAAAATTCTCCTAAGGTTTCCTTCCACACAGAATTAAGGAAGAGAAGGATTTAGGTAACTCAGGTGTTAGAATCATGGGAGTGCTAGCAAAGGACAATGTACTGAAGAGGCTCATGGGCAGGAACAGGGCACAGCAGGGAGCAAATACAAGGACACAGGCCCCTGCTGCTCATCTATTTCCAGCAATGCATGCTGGGTCCGCTAACAGGAAACCAGCAGCTGTCAGGACAGAGAAAAAGGTCATGAAGAAAGTTTGGGGAGTCATAAATTTTTTTTGTACCTTGATTATGATGGGTATAGAACTGGGTGTACTTGAGCACTATGTAACAAAGGAGCTGGGTTTTGTTATTATGGAAATTATTATTTGTAAACTACGTTTCAATAAGTTGGACATTTAAAAATATCCTTCTTGTGTTAGCCAGCTTGTCTGGGTTTCCTTGCTGTTTCAGTGATGAAATACCCTGACAAAGAGCAACATAATGGAAGTTTATTTGGCTTACAGTTCTAGGTTACTGCCCATCGTTTTGGGGAACTCGAGCCCGGAACTCAACAGCTGGTCACATCATGTTCACACTCTGATCAGAGAGAAATGAATACACTCACATCACCTGCTTCCTGATTATCTAGTTTTCCACTGTTCCACATAATCCAGAACCTTCTGCCTAGGGAATGGTGCTGCCCACAGTGGACTGTTCTTCCTACATTAATGAACAATAAAGACAGCCACATACACACAACCTCACAGACCAAACTGATAATTAAAATGTGCTCTATTGAGACTCTCTTCTCACATGCTTTTGAGTTGTGGCAAGTTAACATTTACAACTATCACATCAGCTTTCTGTTAGTGTAACAGAATCCCTGAGATAATCAGCTTTAAAAGCAGGGAAAGTTAGTTTTGGCTCACAGAGTTGGAGGTTCCAGTCTGAGGTCAGTAGGCCTTGTTACTCTTGAGTCTGAGACACATTGACCCATCATGTAGAGCAGATGAAACAGAGGAAGCTGAGTGCCTCACGTGGCTGGAGAGCAAACAAAAGAGAAGAAAGGAGCTAGAGTTTGCTCTCACTCTCCCTTTTGAGGAAATAACCCCAATGACATAAGAACTCCCACCTAGACCTCACTTAAAAGCTCCACAACCTCCCCATAGCATCAGGTTGTGGATGAATTCACAGCCAAACATTAGCATTTTCCATACAGAAATTTTAATGCCAATGCTCTGTAATACTGAATTTTTCTATTTTTTTCAGTCTAAACTATATTGATTCCTAATATATCAAAAAGAGTACAGCAGTGAAATTTAACTCATAATGTGGTTTATCTATAGTTAGGCCCTAAATCAATGATGCTGTACTGGTGAAGGTACCATCTTCAGTCAAGAGCTGATCCGTCAAGCTTCTGCTATTTCAAGAATAATGTTGTTAGTGGACTTAAAGAATAGAGTTTCTCTGCATAGCCCTAGCTGTCCTGGAACTCCCTCTGTAGATCAGGCTTGCCTCAAACTCAGAGATCTACCTGCCTCTTGCTCCTGAGTGCTGGGATTAAAGGTGTGGGTCAACACTGCCTGGCAGCACTGGACTTAATTTTCAACAGTCCAGCTCTTCAGAAGGTCAACATCAGATGCTGTTTATGAAAATGAAATATGGAGGGAGGCTAGCAAGATGTCTCAGTGAGCAAAGCCACTTGCATCAAAAACCCAAGGTCCTGAGTTCAATCTCCAGGACGCTCATGGTGGAAGAAGAGAACTGAAAGTTGTCCTTTGACCTTCACTAGTGCACTGCGGCTCATGTGTATGTGCAGGTGTGCACTCATACACAATCAATCAAGCAATCAGTCAATCAATAAGATGAAATTGATAGTACTCCATTGAGCAATCAGTCCATCTATTTGTTACAAAGCAATGGGGGCGAACATAGACAACAGTGGCTGCAGACAACACAATGAATGACTCTCACAAACAGAAAGTTCCAGATGCAGAAGAGCACAATTTCACCTATCAAATATGTAAAACCTGGAAAAGCTACCTAATATTACAAGTGTGTCTGCTGCAGACGAGCTGGGAGCTGGCAGCTGAAGGAAGCCATGACAGGATTTCTTGGTGTGGGCAGTGTGATTTGATCCAGAAAATGGCTGTGCAAATGCATTCTGTATTACTTGTTGAGCTAAGAGAGTCATTGTCAGCAGTCACTTCTGCTGATATCTGAGGGTTTTTTTCTTTGTCAGCACCAGTATGTTTTAGCTGGTTCACAGAAGAAACTCAAACATATATCCCCTGTCTAGACCATGCCCTCTCATTGTCTAAGGTGCAGCCTTTTAATTTAGTGTCAAAGTCTCCAGAGCTGAGAGTGGCTTGGGAGATCTTGGAACTGCAACCAAGAAATGTGCAACTGAATGACATCTTCCATTATCATCAGTTTTCTCTCTGGATTTCTATCTGGGCCCTTGTGTGCACAGGCCCTTGTGTGTTTCTCTGTGTGGGTGTACATACGTAGGTATGTACGTGGAGACGAGAGGTTGAAGTCAGATGATGCTTCTCAGGGACCATCTGTCTTGTTTTTTAGACAGAATCTCTTCTTAGAGGGACCTGGGGCTCACTGATTAGCTATGGCTGGCTGGCCAGCAAGCCCCAGGTATCTGGCTGTCCCTGCCTACCCAGCACTGGGATCATAAGCATCCCCCCTCACACACACACACACTGTGACCAGCTTCTACATGGGCTCAGTGGATTAAACTTGTGGCCTCACACTTGTGTGGTAAACTCTTTACCAACCAAGCCATTTCCCCCTTGGGTTCCTTCGGGTTGCTTTGGTTGTTAAAACCACAATGTTGGGACTTGTCTGAACTATAAACACAGCAGGTCTCCAGGTCAGGATGTTCAAAATGGCTAACGGTGTATAGCCTCCCAAGATCTCTTCAAATGACAGAGATAACTTAATAACTCAAAAGCATTGGGGACACAACCTAATAGAAAAGGGCTTCAAGAAGTTGAAGATGTAAAAAAAGGAGGGTTGGGTGACCGGAGCGAGCCCAGAAACCCCAGTAAAGCATAAGCCCTGAACTTTAAGTTGGTTTCACTGTTTCTTGATGAGTTTTAGTAGTTCTTTGTGCATTTTTGGTAGAAGGCCTTCATGAGACATTTGCTTTGTATACATTTTGTCTGAGTCTGTTACTTGCCTTTGATTCCACACAGTGTTTAAGTTAACCTTAAGTCTATCTTTAATATCAGTTTTTCTACATGGATTTGGCCTACACAGATTTTTCACCCATGGTTCCTCTGAGAAGTCTTATAGTGTTTTATAGCATTGCATGCCATATGTATGTCTGTGATTAAGTTAAAATAATCCTTGGAATATCTATTAATACTTTTTTCAAAGACTTGAAAACCTTTTACATTCTGTGTTTGGGTGTGTCTGTATGAGTTACAGGCACATGGGTCCTGGTGTCTGTAAGGCCAGAGGCCTCTGATCTACCCAGAATTGGAGTGACAGGTGACTGGTGAGCCACCCAGTGTCGGTGCTGAGAAGTGAGCTCAGAGCCTCTGTGAGAGCAGCACATGGTCTAACTCCTGAGCTAATCTCCAGGGCAGTGTCAGCATCGTAGGAAGAAAAAGCAGGAGAACAAGGATCAGTGAGTTTCTACCCTCCAGGCCTAGTGTGAGCAGGATTTATAGTGCACTGTATATTTCATAAGATCTCTCCAAGTTAATTATCCAATTCATCTCTAAGGGCAATGATCCACATGACTTCTTTGGAAAACTATCATGATATATTAATACTGGAAAGCTGATGGGGACATCCAGTCTGGGTCTCTGCAGGGAAATTAGAGTTCTTTGGAAACCAGATTCCGGTTCCCTCGTGGTCTCTTCACTGAAAAGCAATAGAACCCAGACCCACTGCAGCAGGAGGAACCCACAGAGGTGACACATTGGAGTCCACATGTCTCCCTGTGTGAGGGACAACGCCTTCTGAGATTCTTCTGTGAACCACATTAGTGCTCTGCCTCTGCTGGCCTGACACCCAGGTTCTGGGGATGGGACTTACGCCATCAACAATCGTGGTGAGTACCTTTGCCTGCGGAGCCATCTCACTGGCCCTGACGTATCATCACTACTTTCTTGTTAAGCTGACAAAATATTGAGGTCTTGATTGAGATGAAAATTACTTGCTAAATATTGATTAAATTGCAGGATAAGTTAATTCGGAACCAATTGCGATTAAGCAATTACATCTCTAAATTAAGGAACTCTAAATGCTATCTATGCTATACATCCCTGGCTGTATTTATTAGTAACAGGCTTGGGTGCAGGACACAGGGCCAGACTGCAGATTGCTTGGCGCAGTGAGACTTTGGGAAGATTACCCTCCCTCCAGGCTCCTTCTCACAAGATGGGCATCATGAGGATCATGAGGTAATTCTTTTTTTAAAGATATTTTTTATTTTAAAAATGTGTGTGTGTGTGTGAGAGAGAGAGAGAGACAGAGACAGAGACAGAGAGACAGAGAGAGACAGAGAGAGACAGAGAAAGACAGAGAGAGAGAGAGAGAGAGAGAGAGAGAGAGAGAGAGAACACACCTGAGTGCAAGTGTTCTCAGAGGCCAGAAGAAGGTGTTGGAGCTCCCGGAGGTGGAGTCACAGGCTGTTTTGAGCTACTGAAAGTCGATGCTGGGAACTGAACTCAGCTCCTTTACAGGAATGGCAAGTGCTCTGAGCTGCCGTGCCATCTCTCCAGCCCAAGGTAAGGCGATTTTGAAGATTAAGTGATTCCACATACTGAGAAGGACATAACCTGGGTCTGAGCACGTGGTAAATTCTCAGCGTTCTATCGCTGTGAAGAGACGCCATGGCCAAGGCAGCTCTTATAAAGGAAAACGGGGGCTGGCTTACAGTTTCAGAGGTTCAGTCCATTCTCATCATGGCAGGAGGTGGGGAGAGCATGCAGGCAGGCAAGTGCTAGAGAAGAAGCTGAATGTCCTGCATCTGGATCCACAGGCAGCAGGACGTGAACGCCACACTAGGCCTAGGTTGAGCATCTGAAACTTCAAAGCCCGCCCCCACAGAGACACACTTCCTCCTACAAGGCCACACTACCTAATGGTGCCACTTCCTACGGACCAAGAATAGAAGCACATGAATCTGTGAGGGCCATTCCTAATGAAACCACCACACCCAGTAAGTTATACCTGAGATCCATAAAGGACTTAAGTATTTCATTCAGATGAAAAAAGGACCATGTTTTCGTAACCTAATTATGGTTCTCTTTTCCTTCTTTTTGCTATTCTGTCTCAATATCTTTGTTACCCTTCCTCCCTCCCTCCCTTCCTTCCTCCCTTCCTTCCTTCCTTCCTTCCTTCCTCTTCTACACTTTTATTGCCAACCCCTTGGTTTTTCCTTATTGTGTCCAACTGTGACAGAGTCCATAATTGGCTCACTTGTCTTACGCAGCAGATGAAGACCATTGTGGAGAGACATCATGCTCAAAATGGAGAGAACTCCTGACCATAGGATGCCTGGCCTCAATCAATACAATTACAACACAGCCCTACTCTTAAGGGTCAGGAAGCATGGCAAGAGAGGGGCAGAAAGATTATAAGAGCCAGGGACAGGACATCTACGAGATGCTTTCTTCTGAGAGACAGGAGGGAGGAGGAGGGAAGCTGGAGAAAGAGGGAGAGGTTGTACGTCAGAGAGGAACGGGGTGGGTTTGGGAAGAAGTGTGAGGCTGAGCTGGAGGAGTTTGATCAAGACTGAATGAAATTCTCAAAGAATTAATAAAATATTGTATATTGACACACTTGTGTGTATATAAGAGAGAGAGAGAGAGAGAGAGAGAGAGAGAGAGAGAGAGAGAGAGAGAGATTTTACCACCTGTGAGGTAATCTGAGTCCCTTTTTATCCCCAAATTTCATTTTTAAAAAAATAAATGAGGGTCTATGAAATCTACATACTCTATGTATTTTCACATCATGTATTTTAATAGTTATTTTCACAATTAAATACCTCAAAACAAAATTGACTTCTACAACTTGGGTTTTAGTCCAAGCCAGACACATCAAATGCATAATCTCTGAAGTTTGAGATGTGTGTCTGTCATTTTCCAAACGAGACCCAGGCTATTGAGGTTAAGTATCTGCCCAAACTCAGACAGCATGTGGCAGGCCAGGATTCAAAATCCTGATACTCTGACTCTATAGTCCATGATTGCTCTTTTGGAAAAACAGGATGTTTCCTTTCCCAGAATCTTCATTTTCTTTCTTTCTTTCTTTCACTAATGTCTATGTTCATTGGAAGGACCTTTGGAAGGTGGGGAAGGGAATTGTAGGAAATGCACAAGGAAGAAGATGAAGGAAAAGCCTTGAAGTAAGACTCGGAGTAAGTCAAATTTCTTTCTATTCCCTGACACACAGCAAACAGTAGTCGTTTGAACGGTTCTGAAGATCACAGAAGAATGGTAGTTGCTAGGGGCGAGGCGCTGTCACCCTGCTTGGGTCTTGGAAGTCCTCAGGTTGGCGCTTTCCCGCGTGGCTTCACATGTGGACCACCCTCTGTCAGCAGGGGCATCATGCCGGCGTAGACCAGGTTGACTCCTTCCTCCATCACCGGCACCTGCTCACCTCCCCTGCTTCCCGTCTCAGTGGCCACGCTACCTCCTTGGCTCCAGGGAGAGGTCAGCGGTGGTTCTTCAACCTCTTCACACGCCACAGCAAATCCTTCTGGCTAGATGTTGAAGGCTCGAGACTGAACATGTGAGATTTTCCACTCGGCCCTCTCATCCTCCTCACTGCGGCTGCTCCTCCCCATGTCCTTGCATGGCGATGACCCTCACTACGCCTCCCACATCCTTTGGTTAGTTAGAACTGTAGTCGTCCAATGACAAGAGTAATTTTCCCCTTTTTCTGGGAACCGTCTTTGACCAGATGTTCTTGAAACTGGCTGAGCTTCTGAGTGCCCCTCTCCTGAAGTCCTTTAACCAACCATTTCCCCATCTCCTCTCTTCATACAGATTCTCCTCCCTCACAGCGAGGAAGTCAGCTTCGTTTTAAAGCTGGACTAATTGTGCTTTTTGGGTTCTTTCTTTTCTTTTCTTTTCTTTTCTTTCTTTCTTTCTTTCTTTCTTTCTTTCTTTCTTTCTTTCTTTCCTTCCTTCCTTCCTTCCTTCCTTCCTTCCTTCCTTCTTTCTTTCTTTCTTTCTTTCTTTCTTTCTTTCTTTCTTTCTTTCTTTCTTTCTTTCTTTCTTTCTTTCTTTCAGAAATACAAATAAAAAGGTGCTGAGATCCTAGCAGCAGGTCCACAACCTGTGCAGAAGCCAGCCTAGGAGACAAGGGTGTGAGAGAGGCAGCAGACAGTATCTAATTCTCCACCCTGGTTCGTTAAGGCCAGCACATCTGTTTCCCTGATTTGCTCCCTGTGGTTATGTAAACAAACTAGTTAAAAATAGGTGCAAAAAGGAGAAAAATCGAAACAAAACAATCCCAGACAGCAGTCCCCACACTTGACTGTAAAAATGTACAATAATTGTAATCTAGAACCTCTAAGATATCTAATCCAGAACCTCTAAGGTATCTGATCCAGAACCTCTAAGATACCTGATCCAGAACCTCTAAGATATCTGATCCAGAACCTCTATTTTGTCCAGCAAAGGTGGTAAACATTGCCTTTTCAGATAACTCTTAACTCAGGTTCTCCTGAATATGTTACCACCTCAAAACTCTGGGTTCTCCCTTCACTCGCCTACTGTTTCTTTTGAAATTGAACTAAGTTGGCAGAAAATGAGTTTATTAAAGGGCAATCTTAAAAAAAACTCTAAAACGAAGTATGTGGAAGGTTGTAGCTTCTTCCCTGTGAGGTGAGGAAACCAGCCTCAAGTGTTGGCTCAAAAGAGCGACTCCAAAAAAAAAGTCACCAGTATCATCTTTCAGGAAGACTAATCTGACCTCTGCTATTGGTTGGTTGGGGGATGTCCCTCCCAAGGTCCCTGAGTTGGCTTGGTCTTCAGTGCTCACAGGCAGGGCCTTTGGGAAGCGACTGGGCCTTGAGGCCTTTGGACTGCAAGGAGGTGCTGGGAACTTCAGGACTTGGCATAGTTGGGGCAGTCCCTGGAAGGGCATATTTTGTCTCCAATATTTTGTATTATCCATCCCTCTCTTCCTCCCTCCCTCTCTCTAAATCCCTTCCTACCTCCATGACATGAGCAGCTTTGCCCCATGGTGGTCTCCCCACCATGATATTCCACACCACAGGCCCAGAGACAATGGAGCCAGTTACCATGAAACCATAAACCAAAAAAACCAAAAACCCGTTCCTACTTTTAGGCCAACTTTCCCCATTAGTTTATCACGATCGCAGGAAGCAAACACACTGGGAATGCAGAACTCGCCTCCTTCAGAGTGGGAATGACCTACCGTCACTGGACAGCGTTCATCAGGCTTTATACAAGTCTTTAAGTGATAGATAATGATGTCTACAGAAGCTGAAAACACACTAGAAGATACCTCCTCCAGAGTCTTTGCCATACATTCAACTTGTAAAGCTTGATCCCCACATAGGACCCAAAGACTGGCCTCAATCTGTGGGAGAGTTGAATAACTGAGAACATGTCTTCCAAATATAAAATTATAAGTTGAGTATCATTGTGCTTTGAGTCCAAGCTCCTCCCCCACAAATCTCATGTGCTGAACCCTAGGTCCCGGTTGATAATGGTAGAAGGTACTGGAAACTTTAGGAGGTGGGGCTGGTTGGAAGATTTTTGTGCTTCACACTTGAAAGGGTGTACTGGGACTCTGGCCCTTCCATGGCTGCTATGAGCTAAGCAGGTTTGATCCCACCATGATGTCGAACCTTGCCACGGTCAAAAACCAAACCACACAACCAATCAAATACCTATCAGGTGACTACAGACGCTAGCCACAAACCACAGCAGGATAACTCTTTTCCCATTTTAAGTATATTAGGCATTTGGTCACTGTGGTGCAAAGCTGCCACAGATATAAAACTAAAAATATTCTTCTTTTTCCATAAAGCCTTCTGATCTAATCCACAAGCATTTGACAACACGAGAATCATGCAGATTTCTTTCTTCTTAAGATCATCTGTCGGTCAGCCAGGCATTGAAAAAAGAGTCACAAGCCTGTGGAACTCCCTTAAGACACGTGTGCAGGTGAAGAGCTGTCTCAGGATCTGCCTCTGTAGGAGGAACAGGTTTACAGACTGTGCGGGCTGGCACTGTGGGTCTCTAGGTAAAGTCTTGGAGCCAAACGAGGTCATGACAATACCCACGAACAGCACTCCAGTTCTCTGGCCACACTGGCATCTTGGACAGTCCTTCCCTTGACTTAGATGCTCCCTTGTGACTTTCTGCATCCAGAAGCTCTATGTACACTGCTTCCTAGGGAAGGATTCGAGAAATAAAAACGGCCCATAGTGGACTTCCTAGTTCAAAGGAAAACAAACGGAGTGCTTCGGGAGTCTGAGGGACAGCATCCCCATTTGTGTTTGACCAGGAGATGGAGAGAGAAGCTGAGGCAGCGATGTGATGATCCGAATGAGGGCTGTACGGGCAAATGATACATCGCAGGGATGAAGAGCACGAGTCACAGCTGTGCTCACTTGGTCTTGCTTAGCCTGAGGCAGCCCTCTGGCTTAGGGAAGTTGGTATAGCGTTCACTGCGGTAGCACTGAGTTTATGCCGTCATTTCTTCTTTCATACACAAACTAAGGCGCACTGGGCTTTGCTGTTTTTAATCCCAGTGACTTAAGGCCCTTGTTGTTGTTGTCTTGTTATTTGGAGAAAGTGTCTATGGAGATCAGGGCCTATAATCTCATGTGTTATATATAAATTTAAATTTGAAAAAAAATTACTTGAATTGTATGCCATATACTACGTAGCCTTCTTCCCGATGAGATTTTATGGTCTCATCAACCTCTCAATCTGTCTGTGGATGGTTCTTCTTTTCTCTCCATTTATTGCCGATTTATAATGGGAAAATGGTACCATGACAATTCCCTATCAGTTCATGAAGTTCAGCTCAAAGTTTGAAATCACCAATGCCCACACACCACAGAGGATGGTATAAAACATTGTGTGCTTCTTCTTAAGAAAGTCTTGGAGAAGTTCAGGCTGAATGCTCAGTGGACACTGCTTCTGAAGAGAACTCTCATGACTATTTAGAGGTCCATGGGTGTGTGGCACACAGTACCAAAATCTGTGGAAACCCATTGGTGCAGTTACTGAACCAATTTCAGATAAGTGTTTTAGTCCATGAGGGATAGTTAGGAGGTTCAGGCAATTGGGAAAGTGAAAGACTGTTTCTAAGGCTGCTTCCTCTCTGATGGATAACCTTCTTAATCCACACTCTGATGAGAACAAAAAGCCCTGAAGATCTCCATGTTGGAAAAAGGATACAAGGAAGATGCTCAGATTAGAAAAAAAACTCATATCCCTCAGTGCCATAAGCATGGCTGTCCCTTGAGGGAGTACAAAACTCAAAGTGCTTAAACACTAATTAGCTGGTCCAAGGGCTAAAGGAATTAAAACAGTAACATGCATCTGTATAGGACCGGAGTTCAAATTCAGTTTCCAGTTAGTCATTGTCATTGTGTGATTGACAGTTATCAATTCTGGATCGTGCTTAAACCCATCTCTATCTCCAGGGGAATCTGATGCCTTTGGCTTACACACACACACACACACACACACACACACACACACACACACACACACCAGATACACATATAGTTATTAAAGATAAAAAAAATAATCTTAAAAATATCCAGCCCCTGGAGTTGCCACGAGACTCTCAATAGAGGAGATTATGCTGCTAGTGCGTTGAGAGCATTTCTAGAAACTGAAGTGTAGTGTTATCTGAAGTCTGGGCAGCTGATACCACAGAAATGCAAGCCATTTGTACTTGAATTGTTTTCATTAAATATATTTCACAGCCACACTCTCAAACCCCCAGAGCAAAAGCATCTTGGAAAACTTACGTATTCAGAAAAGTTGATAAAGTCTCAAACTACTGGTTTTGCTATCTCAAAAATGTATAGTTTTTCTTACAGTCACAGCAGAGGTCTTTTGCTGGAATAAAGGTGGAGCCACCATAACAGAAGGCAGAAGTTTGGCAGTCGATTTTCTTCTCACACAGACCTTGAGTGTATACACCAGGGGCTTGGAACCACCCTGCTTGATTATCCTAGCCCCACCCCTCATTCCTGTGCCTTTCACCCCTCAGGGTACTGTCCTTGACTAGGGTCAAACCCTAGCTACAGACAAGTCCGCATTCCCATTCACGGGTAAGACGGAATGAAAACCATATTTTCCTCCATGTCAGCAAACAGAAGTGCATGCATCCCTTTTGGGAGAAAAGGAGCAATTCTGGATCGTGTTTAAATTGCATCCATCTATCCCATTCCTTTCGCCTTGACACATGAATCCGGTGACATTTCTTTCCTGTATAGCATGAGTAAATAGCTCTTTTGGCTGAAGCAGCTCAACGATGTTCAATTATTTAATGCCTGTTGGTTTGAAGATAAAAATGGCTGGTGTAGGCTCAAGGTTCCTGGAGGTTGTGTGCTTGTGGGAGGTAGGTTTACATGACACCTCACTAAAGCTCGGCCGAGGTCCTTCCTGTGGCACAACAGACTGTATCTCCAAGCAGCTAGCTGCCTCCGTGTACCAAGTCACACACTTACAATGTGACATCGACACTCCTGCCATCGGGGTTCTCTTCCCCTGCACTTTGACTCACACTGGGACTCTGCCCTGAGAAGTCCAGGCGAGCTCAGCCAGCCCCAGAGGCCCAAGAGGAGTAAGATTCTTTCCCAAGTACCCAGATTATTTATCCTGCAGCACTGGAAAACGACGACAAAAAAGATCCTGATTTTAAATCGTGTCAACATCTCTCGTTGTCCACACTGAACATTTCAGAACCTTCTGGTAACTTGGTTCTTATTACACGTCCCTTCAAATCCCTTGTGGAATTTAACTTCAGTTTAAAAAATGATATACTTGCTGGGCAGTGGTAGCGCATGCCTTTAATCTCAGCACTCAGGAGGCAGAGGCAGGCAGATCTCTGTGAGCTCAAGGCTAGCCTGGTCTACAGAGTGAGTTCCAGGACAATGGAGTCACATAGAGAAACCCTGTTTTGAAAATCTCCAGAAAAAAAAAATCTATTTGAGCCAAAGATCTAAACACTCCAGTTTTAACTCTGTAAAGATCACTCATTGTTTTAACACCTATGAGGGATAAAAGTTTAATTTCAGAATTATTTTATACAGAGCAGTTCTACATCGCTCTGTTTTCCTTCCTCCCTCCTTCCCCCCACACGCCTGACTTCTTTCTCAGTTGGTCTCCAGTCTCCCAGACTGGCCTTGAACTCCTGACCCTTTAGACGGTACCTTTCCAGCACTAGGGTTACAGGCACATCCTGTCACACTTAAGTGCTCTCTTCTACACTTTCTGTCCTTCTGAGATTTTTTTTTTTTGTTTTTGGCTTGTGGAAATTTTTAAGAAAATTACGACACCATGAGATTCCCTATGAGCACCTTGTGACTAATTCAGTCAACAAATATGCCCTGAGCACACTCTTATTGTAAAGTCACTTATGCAAACTGGAACATTAGGTGCCAAACTTTCAAAGACAAACTCTCAGTTTACAGAAGTCTGACTACTGCAAGACTGAGGAGTTTTTGAAGCAACAAAAGAGAAAAAGAAGCAAAAATAACCCAACAGTCGGTTAAAAATGAATAGAAATGTCATACCGTGATTTAATGTAGGTTCATTTGTCTCTGAATTGAGATCATTTTCCCTGTTTCTACAAAATAATGCATCACAGGGCATTAACTTTTAAGACAGCGCTATATGTAATACAAAGCTCTGGGACTGTGTGAAGGCACTGTGGGTTTGTGTGGGGCATGACACAAACAGGTTTGAATGTACAGATGCAGGTATTTGGGGGAGAGTTCAAGTGCAAATGCACTTATGGGGGGAGGAGGGAGCCCATTTTGGATATATCTCTTTTATTGCTCTCCAGTTGGTTTGAGAGGGTATCCCACTGAACCTGGAGCAATCAATTGACTAGACGGGCTGGCAGGCAAGCTCCAGCAATCTGTCTGTCTGCACCCCAACTGCCACGCCCGGGCTGCTAAGCCTGGCTCCTAGGAGATTCGGACTTGGGTCCCTCGGGCCTGTGCAGCAGACCCCTTTCCCAGAGCTACCCCTGTCCACTGCAGTTTATACAAATGCTACTAGTCAGGTTTTCAAATATAAAGACATTTCTGTTTTACTTTTCCTGAATGCAGTCAGAACCAATGTTGTTGACTTAAGCATAGCAGACGCACTGTCTAGCCTAGTATTTGCACAGTAAGAATGTATTTACTGAATGAACTAGAAGCATGTATTTAGGGAAATGGGTTGAGCAAACACTGCTGGTTAACAAGCTGGCGTTAAAAATACTTACTAAAAGGAGAAGACACCGTCCTTATCTATGACTAGATGCACAGTAAAGTGACAGGGAAACACTTGTGATCTTCACTAGAAATAGCTGTCAAATTGTCGTTACTGAAATCTGACCATGCACTGAAACTAAGAAAAACTAGCAACTGCATGAAATCCTTACAGGATTTAGGAGCCAGGAGAAAGGAACAAATTCCCCATCTTTTCTGGCATTAACTTCTAATTATAAAAGGTGAAGTTACAATGAATAGTCCGATTTTTGAACAGGTATTCAAAGGTGCAGATTTTGGAATTATTTACTCTCTTTCTGTCTCCCTCGTCTCTCTCTCTCTCTCTCTCTATCTCTCTCTCTCTCTCTGTGTGTATGTGTGTGTGTTTTGCGTGTGTGCGCGCATGCGTCTGCTCAGTGCACGAGTGGAACCCAGAGAACAGCTTTGTGGAGTAGGTTCTCCTTCAAATTCAGGTTGTCAGGCCTGCATGGGCTAACGGATTGCTTGCTGAACCATCTTCCCGGTCCCGAACCAGTTGTTTTCAATAGAAATAAAGGTAAACCAAATAACACCCCCAGAGGAAAACGAGTTCATACGCTTTTACAAGGGAAATTTGACTTTTATTTACTGCTTTACATAGTCAGGAGATTACCTGGCTCTATGACAGACAGAAAGTTCAAGGAAATGAAGTGGAAAAAAAGATACAGAAAGGGGAAATATAGACACAACCTTCCTTACACAGAGACTAGCAGAGACCCGAGACAGGAAGGAGAGATATTTAGCCAGGTTTTGTTCCACAGAGCTGATCTCTGTGTCTGAATGGTCTGCTGGACTCAATGTATTTAAGGACAGGATTGGCTCCAAAGCCAGCCAGAAGCCTGTTTTAATATTTACCTTGAGATGAATACATTTTTCCTTCATCCTCTCCTTCCACCCTGGGTGTTGACCCCAGGTAGTCAGGTTTGGCATTAAATGCTTTTGCTCACTGGGCCATCTCCCTGGCCATAGACTGAAAGTTCGAGCAACAACATCAACAACAACAACAACAACAACAACAAAAAACAACAACAAAAAAAACCTGAGTGTTAAAGTTCGTCTTCTGATTCTTGGTCACCAGTTTTCTGAGGCTGTCTCTTGACGTTGATTATTAAATCAATGGTTAATATTTTCATCAAACACTGAAGAACTGAAGTTAGTAATTGGTACTTACCAGCTACTGACTCGAAGCCTGACTGACCACTTACTATGGGTTGCCTGGTTTGCAGTGCACGGAGAGCCCGAGTGTATATGTGCGGGAAACTGTCTTTTCCCTTCTTGGGCTTATAAAGGATTTTAGGGACGCCTAGAAGAGCATTAGCTATTAACATGCTGATGACAGCGTCGTCTGATTGCCGGCATTGCTTGGCGTAGTTGAGAAGGTAGAAATGCATCAAAATCTCAAAATGTCCACCCATGGGCAGAACACAGCCTGCTGGTACAGCTGATGAACAGTGAGCCTGGGAAGGACAGGTATCTGGGGACTTGTATGTCACTGGCAATGTGTACCCTTCTCCAGGATTATCTGCGACCTGTAAATGTTTGAAAGACATTTCTGTCCTAGTGTCTTCTGCTGTAGGATTTCCAGTGGGATTATTTTCAAGGAACACTTCACAGTTATCAACTATCCTACTTTTTTCTGGAGATAAGCGCTTCGGTATTTCATTTGTTTGGGATGGATCTATTGATGTCTCCTTGTGTGCTGACCACAGCTTACATGTTATCAATTCTGTATCCGAAGCCCCCAGACGTGGATATACTTCTAAACGTGTTTGAGTTTCCAGTTTATCTTTGTTCTTTGCTACTACGTCCTGATACTTACCAGTTTTGGGTGAGTGACTGCTCTCTCTGTTACTGCTGTCAGCAAGAGGGCTCGGGTTACGTCGCTCTTTGGTCTGTATCATGCAATTTAGATCGAGGTCAGTGAACAGCTGCCGAAGCATCTTAAAGGCTCCATGGAAAGCACTCTCATGCTGTTGAACAAGACCCAGAACTGGTCCACAAAGGACTACACAGTGAGGTACGAATGCACACGTGCTAACCAAGCCGAGATGAGCATACCTTCCGGACCTAACGATGAGGGGTTTACAAAACCTCACCAAAGCACTGTCAGCAATGTGACACTGTGAAGCGAGCTCTGGTAGGACACAAGGAGAAAGACCGGTGATCCTCTGGACGAGAGAAACTTCCTCAGATGATAAACACTCCACCACTGAGATGCTATTTAGTCTTGCACAATAAGTAACTAGGTCTGGTTGCTTCACACTGGACAGGAGCAGTTTTACATTCTGACTACGCAGGTGGTTCATTACGGTTTTTGTCCTGTCCATGATCCAACTCTGAGATGCCTGAAACTGTGTTTCTGAGTCGAGAACAAATTCCGAGCTAGACGATGAAAACAGAGGCTGGAGGATTTCGGTTACTATCACCATCCTAATGCCACCATCTGCTGGGCAGTACACAGAAAAGTCTCTGGGAAGCACAAGGCCATCCACAATTCTAGACTCTGAAACAGGAAGGCCTGTCACGCCAACATTCAACTCCACAAAACAGTTGTCCAAAAACTCAAATACTTCAATCCCACTTTCACAAGCCATACACTTGAAAACGTAGTCACACATCAACTGTGAAATGAATCTGTGGTTGTTTCTTCCCACTCTTCCACAAAAGTATGGTTCCAGGAGCAACTCCAGAGAGCGCCTGCACAGTGTTCTTCCTTCAGCAGATGAAGAAAAGGCAGAGAGGTAGTGCCTGCTTAAATGTTGGTCTACAATACAACCTAACGTTTGTGTCTGAAACCTTAGCAGAGCCCGGGAAATAGATTTCCACTGGCAGCAGTTTTTCCAATGCCTTTCATGGCTCTGAATATCTTCAGAAGTGAATGAGTCTTTTTCTTTTTCTCCGATTGCATGAAGTCCTCTGAGTAAATGGCAAAGAAAAATAATAAATGTTTTAGCACCATCTCCTGTTTTTTTAAGGTGACTGGAAACACACGCCACTATCATCCTGTATAGGAAGGGAAAAAAAATAACTCAGATTTTCTGTGTTGGTGCTAAGTTAAACCCGTATTTTCACAGGTACAGACAGGCAGATTGTCTTTTTGACGTCCAGCCTCAGCTTTATTTTTCCTTTATTTTAACTACTTTATTCTAAGATATCAGAGACGGGAAAAGAGTGAGAAGTGCTCTAGGTAGGTGAGGAGGTTTGGGCCCCGGATTAGTAATTTGGGCAGCGCTCAGATCCGACCTCCACACTAGTTTTATCCAGTATTAAGACCGTTTTTATACAGGTCCATGACCTCAGGGATCTGATGGGAGGTTGAGGGAGATGCGCGCCGAACGGACTACAGGGGAAGCGAGGTACCTGGCTAAGGGATGCTCTAAGTGCAGCGCCTCCAGGAGGCAACCTCCATCCCTGCTAAGCAGCACCTCGCCGGTGGGCTTCGTACACAACACCAGGCCGCCCTCGGGCCCCACGCAGCGGTTCGCGATGGTTTCCAGCACCTCAGCCACCCGCAGTGCCGCTGTCACAGACCCCTGGGACGCCATGGAAACGGAGCTGTGGGTAAATACTTCTTTAGAAGGTCAGGACCGATGGAGGGCGGAAACGGAAGAGGCGTAGAGAAAGGCGGAAGTGCAGTAGCGCTTGGAGGAAGAGCCCAATAGGTAGGGTGGAGCCCGCCAGCCACAGTCCTTTAGTGTCTACCTTCCTGGCTCACGGCCCGGCCCGCAGGCGTCTCTGGCCACTACACGGCTAGGTCTAAGAAGGAAGGGCTCGGGTGAAGGGCATGGGTACCGCCCCCATCTCGGGCTTACTTCTCTAGTGTCCCTGCCGTATCATTTGCTCTCCTTGCCTTCACGCAAACGGTTTTAGGGTGCAGGACAGACACGGAGAACTTGGACATGGCCATTTCTAGGCTTGTGTCTTCCGCTGGGGTGTGCTACCTTGTCTGCATCCAGGTTTGGAAGAAACCCCACCTAGTTCAACCACTTTAGCAGAAGTAGATGTTTGCCCTTTATTCACATTGTAAGATTCAACACATTAACCTCATGTATTGCATACAATCCCAAAGCAGAAACGTTTCAGGTATGGAAACACAGAGGCTTCAGGGAGAGGATGAGTGCTGGGTTCATAGCTGTGCTTCTTTCAGTCATCCATTACATCCAGGAACTGTCAGTGTTGGCAGGAAAGTGATCTTGTAGATACTCAATGATGTTTAATGACGTTTCCTTATTCCACATTGCCATTATTTCTAGAAGTAGCAAGTGGATTCTGAGGAGCAAGTTAAAATGGGGAGAAAGGAAGACAAAATCAAGAGTAAAGCTTTCCTGGGGCTTATCTGAGGCTCACTCAATATGGGCAAAACAGCATTTCAGTGTTTTTTAACTTGTTGCATTCAGCGCTGGGCTTTAGAGTGAAATAGTGGGTTATTTCAAACATTTAAACAGTACAATCAAGGTTCTACTTCAGTGCACTATGTAGTCATGATTCAGAAGGGCTTTTACCTGAAAAAGACTGCCTTGTGTAGTTTTTGGGGTCATTTAAATATGCTGAGCCTCATTTTTAATGTATGAAATAGGTATAATTTCCACTTATTTTTAAAAAAGAATATGAAGTACCAAGTAAAACATACATTAGGGATACTGTCACAATCCGTGTCAGGCCTGTACCCATCTTTTTCACACACACACACACACACACACACACACACACACACACACACACACACACACACACACACACACACAAAATTAAAAAAAAGTAAGAGGATGAATTTAGTACATTATGCATTAATACATTATATCAAGAGTCACTCGATCACAGATTGCTCTTTTAAAAAAAGTTTATTTAGAATACCTACTTGTAGAAGTTAACATAATTTTACAGATTATTAGAAAAATTCTTTTCTCTCTGCAAACATAACAGGTTAGGAATAATAGATTAGAAATGTATACATTACAAAACCGCCTGTGACTATCTATACATTTACTATGCACCTTAAGAGAATTCAACAGTGTGCTATATTTACACTGCAGATGACAACATACTTATATCCTATCATACAAAACTGACCAGTGCTAGTGCTTGGGTTTATAAACCCAGTAACTGAAGTATTTAAAATTGAACGCATATTTACCATGCCCAAAGTGGAAATGAATTCAACTGAAGTTATGTGGCTCATCATTCAAATGGTTCATGACTTTTTTTTCAAATAAAGAATTTCAATATTATGACATTAAAATAATTTTTATGATAAATAAAGAGGCTGATTTTTCTACATACTTCATGTAGTCACATTCATTTTGTCACGGTTTTCCTGTGGCCCTCACTAAGTATGTTCATCTTATTAATAAGACACTGGTCCTATATGATGTTAACAGTCCATCTTCAATTAAAAACTAACAAAATAGTACTTTAATTGTAACAAAAATTGGAATATACTAAACCCATACTATATAACAAAATGAAATCAAATTATACAGTGGTGGCAGGTTATACATTTTAAAGAATCTCTTTTTATATTTAGTCAAATAAGAAAGAAGTTGAAATGTAAGCTTATTGAATTATGAAAGGTTCCTTCCACTGGGTCAAATTGGAAAATTGGATATAAACATGAATATTTTCTTTATTTATATTTAACATAATTCAAAATAGTCTACAGTCTCATGTGTGGCTCATCTTATGCCATCAAACCTGTAATAAGACAAAAAAGCAAAATAAAACTCTTTACTGCTAACTATAAATGCTAAACACGGAAAAAAGATGTTTTATACATTTACTTTTTAAATTTTTGATGAAGATATTCTTCAAAAAGTTAAAACTGCCTTCCACAAAATTCTGTGAATATGGCACAAGTTGACACCCAAAACAGTGTGAATTCCATCAAAAAGGCACTGTTTACAATACTCAGAACGATCTGACAAGTTTACTTCATTGATGTCTGAGTATGAAATATTTGAAATAGTTAGCTACACAAACCCTTATAAAAGTACAGCATTACTGTTTACATATTCTTCAGTTATATAAAAGGAATAAAGTGACAAAAACAAATGACCCTTTTCATGACGAATAAGCTAGAACACTGAACACATCATGGTTCTGTAACAAAAATAACAAAAGTATTTCCTTAAAGGCACAAAGCATGAGTATAAATGAGGATTGTATCTCACAAGGCCAACTTTTCAATGGAATGCAGTTGTCAACTGAGCTGTGACAAAGATTTCTACTTCCTCTTTCTAAGTCACACTAAGAAACAGAAGTGTGGGAATTACAAATTCAGTGCCCATCGCTGTAGCACACGGACATTCACAGGCCTCGCTATCTTAGCCAGCAGTATCTCACTAGACGGGGGACGGGGGACAGCTAAAGACATTTAACAACAGTGTCGATAATTGTGATTATCTAAAGTCTTAGGTGAGAAAATGAAGTTCTGGATAGATGAAAAAAAACTGGTCATAGTCACAAAGCCTAGAAACCACACTGAGTTTTCAGCAGTGAAAACAGTGAGTCACACACACACTGTGAATCCATTTATGAAGAAAGATAACCCTTAGATCAGATTGTTGGAGGTCAGTCACACAGTCTGCTAAACTCAAGTTCAATTACATGTTGTTTAAAGGACTTACATATGAATCCACCAATTCCTGAGTTTTGTGTTCAGTTCACAGAAAGAAACTTATACAACTAAAAGCATCAGAGAAGCATCTGATTGAACATTAGCTTTTAGTGTATAAGAAACAGTCACCCTGTTCATTAGTTTCTGACTCCTTGGGTAAGGATCCATTAACATAAGCTCTAAGGTGAAATTTAAAAAAAAAACAATTACCTTTCCAGTCTTGGGTATTAATACAAATAAAGCACTGTTCAGATCACAAACAACACAGAGATTTAAGAAAGAGCCCTAAGGCATGTCACCAACAATTAACATTTCAGGGTTTAACAATGAAACGACTTTTTGTGATCAACCAATCAAGTTATATATAATATAAATTAATAGTAATTTAAAATCATATAAAGATCAAGTTGTACAATATTTACAAAATATCACATCAATGAATAGGCAGTCGAGCATAATATTGGTAGTAGAGTATGAATACAAACAATATATTGAGAAATATGAAATATAACCCAAAACTCCATAATGAAATACTGGATACAGGTATGTCTTGCTTATGCTGTTAGAGTTTAAAATATTTTCATATGAAACACAGCACTGTTTTGCTAACACCACATTGGAAATGGCTTTTTATAGGAACCTATGGATACTCATTCGTTGGGAAGAGGAGGCTTTCCACTTTAGCAAGGTGGCTGTCTTCTCGAAGCAAGCTGACTGGCTTTACTTGATCTCAGTCTCTCCTTAGTTGAAGGCAGATGTAGCCAGACTGTCAGCTCTCTCTCAGTTGTCACTTAATAAACCCTTCTAAAACCTGTAGGTTGAAGAATTTACATTTTTGACGTTTGAAAACTTAGCTACCTTTTAAAGAAGTCTTTTTGACAATGATAAATATTTATGTAAAAACACAATATTAAACTGAATAAATAGGCAAGACCTCTTAGGAACAGAATTTGCCTGAGCTGGAACAGAAAGACTTGTGCAGAACTGTGGCTTACGGAAGGACGATGGAAGGAGATGATAAACTCCATAATTTGATATTACCCAATGCTCAACTTATTGCACATTTAAGCAAATTGATTTGAATATATTAAAATAAAGGCCACTGCAGTCTTTTCTTACCACCTTCTTTGACTTTTGAAGTAAGATATTATATTTTTCTCTTCAATTTACTCCTTGAGCTCTCTTGTGTCTAAAGGAAAGCTAAAAAGTTTTTCATAAAGAAAACCCAAAACCATCAGGATTTCACATGGCCTGCATAAACACTCTGACTATTCCTTTTCCAGCAAGTGCTTAAGGTGGGGCTGTACCATACACATCCATGTAGCTGCTCACCCATCTTTAATAGTGAGATAGATAGATAATATAACTGTGTATTCACCTATATCTGTAACATTAAATGCTAGGGGCTACAAAATCTTGTGTAAACTCTTAAAAAGTTTCTACTTGTCCCTTACAATACATTAATTCTGATCACCCACATATTTTTTTTGGTCTACCTAAGAAGACAAACTGAGCTAGATAATTTGGAGGTGGTTTTACAGCATAATGTATTGAATTACTCATAACATCTATTATCTATCATTTCCCCACTGTAATTCCCTAATGAAAGTCAATGCCGGTCTTCTGAAGACAGTAGTTGACCACAGATGTATTTATAGGAGTGGCGGCATCTCTGTTATAAACACTGGCATCAGAATACTTCACAGCACACTGCAGAGCATAGGAACTGCTGTCAGGGAAGAGCTCTGGCACACGTGTGGGCTTACTCGCATGTAGGCACAGTCTCATAAAAGTGTTCTGGCACTGAACACACAGCCGATTGTACTAACAAACACAGTAGCTCTTGTTTCGGGGTAAGGATAAAAGATGTGAAAAGTAGGCAGACATTTCTACATTTATCTCCTAGTTTGTTTGCTTGATTCAGAAATATTGTGATGCTTTAATAAAGAGCAAACCAATTTGAACATTGGTCCCAGGTCACATTCTAATCGTTCTAGTTCATTGATTCAACTGTTGAGAACTTCTACTTAAATATAAAGTTTATTATGACTTGAAGCAAAATCAGCAGGAAAATGACGAAGTAATCTTTCTGTTGCAGAAAATAATCCGTAGCAGGCGTACTTGAAAGTAAATGATTTCGAAGGGCCATAATATTTCTGCAAAATAAGCAACATACATTTTATAATTATCTAGAAATGTTATAAAACATTATATATCATGGTTATAATTTGTTATTTTACTGTCACAAGGTGTCCGATTACATTACCTAAGGTAACCAGCTCAATCAACCACCACCCTAAACCAGACCCGAGACGGAGACGGCCAGGGTTCAGGCTAGGGTGCTTAAGGTCCACTGACTCAAGCATCTTACTCAAACAGTCATCAGTGTTCAATGACCCAGAAATATTTCTTCTATTTTTAATGTAATATATAATATATAAATATAATTTTATATAACATAAATTATATAAATATGGAATAAAATATAATTTTATCTTTTCTATTACAAGAGTGTAGTTTTTTTTGTTTGTTTGTTTTCTTGAGCTGGGGACCTTGTGCCAGGGCCTTGTGCTTGCTAGGCAAGTGCTCTATCACTGAGCTAAATCTCCAACACACAAGAGTGGTTTTAAGAAGGGCATTTGCAGGGTTGGGGATTTAGCTCAGTGGTAGAGCGCTTACCTAGGAAGCGCAAGGCCCTGGGTTCGGTTCCCAGCTCCGAAAAAAAGAACCAAAAAAAAAAAAAAAGAAGGGCATTTGCTCTTTAGTTGGCTAAGTGCCTTTTATCTTTAATTGTGAGACAAAAGCGGAGTAAAAATTCCAAATTTTTCAGGAAAAAAAAAAAAAGCAGATTTTTTTAAATACTGTCAAACTGAAGAATATTCAAGAGCCTTTTGGGGGTTGGGGATTTAGTGGTTCGGTCCTCAGCTCCAAAAAAAAAAAAAAAAAGCCTTTTGATGATACAAAATGTTAATTAGGTCATGAAATATACTTATAGCATCTTCAAAAGGAGCTGATGAGTTAATCACCATGACTTTTCTTCTTCTTCTGTTTTTTTTTTTTTTTTTTTTGAAATGTGCTATGAAAAAAAGAAGGCAAAAGCAACGGAGTAGGCTTGTACATACACTTAAACTGTATAATGCAAACACCACTTTACGGCTGGTAATACTCAGGATGCACATGCCATCCCGTCTGCTCTGAAGTTAGGCTCATGTACAAAGCAGGGTAAAGATTAGAAATGTTACCAAAAAGGTGACATTTGAAAGTAACCCAGGGTTGGGGATTTAGCTCAGAGGTAGAGGTAGAGCACTTGCCTAGCAAGTGCAAGGCCCTGGGTTTGGTCCCCAGCTCCAAAAAAAAAAAAAAAAAAAAAAAAGAAAAGAAAGTAACCCAATGGATATGCCGAGTTTTTCCTTTTCTGTCTGTTTTTTTTTTTTTTTTTTGAGACAGTGCCCCCCTCCCCTCTAGAATGCTTTATACAGACCAGGCAGAAATCTGCCTGCCTGTGTCTGAGTGCCATGAGCAAAGGTGTGAAGGCTTAATATTCAACATGTAAGCGCTCACATAGCTGGTCTATGTAAAGGACAGGAGCATGAACTGTGCTCAGGCCCACAGTTAAGTGTCAGTAACTATTAGGTGCTACTTTTGGAAAGGTGTGTGTTTCAGGGCAGTGACTGTTCTGCTATGCAGTATTTCAGTTATTTTAAGAAATGGCATGCTACAACTGCATAGTAGCCACACACAGAGGGGACTGCAGGAGCAAGTAAGTCTTTCTGAGAAAGAACTCTTCCTCCACCTCTACCCCAGCCACATTCCTAGCATGCCATTAGCAGCAGAACATTCTACCCTCAGAGAGAGAAAACCCTCAGGACTCCATCTTTCTGTTAGCAGTCAGTGTGGGAGGAATTTTTAAGTTTGAGAATTCAGGTAACAGAGGTGGAGTTATGAAAATGTACAGTGTGCATGATTTCCTTAACAAGGTCCTGACTCCTGGACTCAATGACTAGCCACTGTCAGAATATATTACCTTTTAATCTCTTCCTGTGTTTGTTTTATAGACTCAATGGAACTTTGAATGTCTCCCAGGTCTATCCCCTTCTTTCTTCGTGTACTTGGTTTTACAGATTGAGCTAAAAAGACATTTAGAATGAAGTTGTAGTCACAATTATGTAATAACAATTTTTCTAGGCATTGTGTTTGGATGGTTCACAGACAGATGGTTCACAAAATAAATGCAGTATTCTGCATTTTAAGTATTAAACATCAAATCAAAACTAGAACACTGAATAGAGGAATTAGAAATTAATTTGTGTAATCAGTTTTATTTTTTTAATTTACTAAAACAAGCAAAAGTAATCCACTTAACATCTGTGTTAATAGAGCCGGGAGGTGGCTCAGTGGTTAAGAGCACTGGCTGTTCAGTTCCCAGCACCCACATGGCAGCTCACAGCTGGCTGTAACTTCATTTCCAGGGGGGGTTAAAAAATCCTCACACAGACATACACACAGGCAAAACACCAGTGCATATGAAACAAAGATAAATAAATGTCTACAAATCTGAATTACTTTGGTGAGGATACTGTCTCCCCTGGCTCACTGGCCCAGATCTGAAGAAGGCAGCACTGAGTTCCTGTCAGCTCCTAACACTATTGTTACTTTCAGTGCCTTCCCAGCTGTGCCCACATCTTTTTCTCAAGGTTCTAAACTAAAGATCACAGGCTCGCCCCAGCTCCACAGTTGTAAGGCATCCAGTGGTCAATTAACATTAGCAAACACATTACAGGTAATACAGTGGTACCGGTAAGAGAGGCGAGTAAAGAGCTAGAGACATCTGTACATCTAATGTACACACACTCCACACACTCATCCTCCAGGCTCCCTGACCTGGCACAGGCTAACTAATTCCAAGGGTAAGCTGGTTTAGTCTCCTCTATCCTACAGTGAAACCGTAGCATTCTCTTTCTGCCACCCCCCCCACCCCCCATGCTCCAAGCCTAGGGTAGCAGGCCACTGAAGAATCTAGAAACTCATCAAGAACTTCCCCACCTGGACTGAGCTCCCTTTCTTGTAAGGCCCTCTTCACACATCATCTCCTGACCTCATTTACTACTTAACCCTCTCATGTTACCTCTGCAAGTAAATCAGGCTCCCAGCTTACGGTAAACTCACAGACACTGTGTTTAAAGCAGATTGAAAATATTTTTTCAGCTTCCTACAATGTCAATGGGTTAATACCTTCTTAATTGTATCTCAATACAGTTGAAGACAGTTCACACTGTATCTGACTTGGCCAAGACTCTATTTCATGTAGCTGTCCATGAGTTTTTCATATTTATATTCTCATTTGTCGTGACCTCCAAATACTACGCTTATTTAGGATGAGAACCTCTTTTGAAAGCTGAAGTGACTCAAGACTTAGCCCATGCTTCTTGAACGCAGTCATCAACATTTCACCAAAACGCAGACGAGCTGTTACTGAAGGGTGCAGGCTTTTCCTCCCACGCCCGTGCCTTTACCTCAGTGACGCTGAGCTGTCTGCTCATCCACAACCCAACAGTATCCAGACCCAGTTCCTGTTTCCACAGAAACTCCTACATCCTCAAGTCAATGTGAAAACCACTTACATAACAGCAGAGTAAAAGATTTCCTTAAAAAGGATTCCCAGTAGCCAGTCTCTGATACATATCTCACCTTCACTTCCAGAAGAATCCTGGACGTCAGGCTCTGGGGAAGAATAGCCTTTTGCCACTTTCTTTTGTTGCCTTGTTGGTTTATGTTTCATTTTTGGAACACTAACCTGAAAAAGAATGCTTACTATGTGAATTTTCACTATAATGTATGTAAGTGCACAGCATGTACAACTGGCAAAGCCACCGACAGGTTCAGTGCTTGGGAATGACAGCACGGACATCTAATGATATGACAGGATATGCTGCATTTAGTAATCAGCCCTCTTGCCTGAGTTTAAGTGAGTACTAGGACTAAAAATGGAGAAATGTATGAAGAAACTTCCCTCCACTCCTGACCTGTGTACACATAACTGCTCCTTCCTTCACCGACTGCATGCTGTCAGTTGTGTCCTCCTCTTCACCCTCAAGTCCATACAGACACGGATCCATCAACCCAGCTTGTGCATCTGCCTCAGAGAATCGCTAGTGTTTCATTCAGCAGTGTTTAAAAACACCTTCTTAAGTTGGTCTCATGTTGAACACAACCACTGGATGCTGTTAGGTTACTTGGGCCATGCAGAAAGCAGTTTACGGTAAATTGAAATTATACTTTTTGCACTACACTTAACTTTACTAAAAATATCTATGTGTAGGCATGAGATTCAGATGTGGATGAAACACTAGCTAGGAATAATAAACTGTAAAGTAGTAATTAATAGGAAATTGTGGTCACCAGTTCCAAACCTAAAAACCAAAATCAAGACAAGAAATGAATCAAAGGTAAGGGACTGTGCATGCTTAGAAATACAGGAAGACAATGGTCACTCATCTTTAACTTCACCATTTAAACAAAAGTGTCCTTAGTTATTCCTTGGAATAATTTTATAAAACCTTACGTATGAATCTTAAAAGGAACACCCCTTATAATGTATATTCAGAAGGAAGTCTATCCTACTTGAAATACTCAGGTTCTCAAAAGGACAAACGAGAAGTAGTAACAGTCCACTTAGAAGGAAGAGCATACCTCATGTGTCTACCATGTCAGAGAAACACGATTTAAACATATTTACACCATTAATTTCAGTGCTACAGAGGCACAGACAGGTGGGTCTCTGTGTCTGAGGCCAGCACGGTCTCCAGTGTGAGAGCCAGGCCAGAGAGGGCTACACAGTGGGATCTTTACTGAAATGAAGAAAAAACAAATCCAAACAAAGTTTTGCAATTTAAAATTGTAATAGCATGTGTTTCTAGCTGGCACTCGGACCTCACTGATCCTGGCCCACAGCTCCCTGCTCCCAAACCTCGTGGGAGAGAGAGCAGATCGCCCAAAAGTGTGGGCAATCCTGAGACTGCAGGGCAGGAGAAAGTGCCACTTCTGCCCACCTTTGCCCACATCCCTGGCCTAAGATGAAACTGTACAGTGCCTCTGGGCATGGGAAGATGGCAGCAGTCAAGCTGCAGGAGCCCTGTGGGCCAGAATGCGCCTGGATCTGAAGGGAACTGGTCAAACAACTCCCTGCACACAAATCCCGTGGGAGGGAGAGCTAGACCTTCAGAGGGGCAGACACTCCTGGGAAGCCAGAGGAGACTACTCTCTGTCCACATTTCTGACTCCAGAGGAAAACACCTAACGCCATTGGACCCCCTGTGCCGGAAGAAGGAGGGGCAGGCTCTTCCAGTTGCTGCCCTCATGGAAAGATGAAACCCAGCTCTGAAGAGCGACTTCAGGCCCAAGACCAGAGGTAAGACCAACTTTTCTGTTCCAAGTGACCTGCCTGGTGGACTCAGGACACAGGCCCACAGGAACAGCTGAAAGCCAGTGGACACGAACGACTACACAACTGAAAGCAGAACACTCTGTTCCCATAACTGGCTGAAAGAAAACAGGAAAACAGGTCTACAGCACTCCTGACACACAGGCCTATAGGACGGTCAAGCCACTGTCAGAAATAGCAGAACAAAGTAACACCAGAGACAACCTGATGGTGAGAGGCAAGCTCAGGAACGCAAACAACAGAAACCAAGACTACATGGCATCATCAGAGCCCAATTCTCCCACCAAAGCAAACACTGAATATTCAAACATACCAGAAAAGCAAGACCTAGATTTAAAATCACATTTGATCATGATGATGGAGGACTTTAAGAAAGACATAAAGGATTCCTTTAGGGAAATGCAGGAAAACACAAGTAAACAAGTAGAAGCCCATAGAGAGGAAAAACAAGAACCCCTGAAAGAATTCCAGGAAAACACAATCAAACAGTTGAAGGAATTGAAAATGGAAATAGAAACAGTAAAGAAAGCACAAAGGGAGACAACCCTGGATATAGAAAACCAAAGGAAGAGACAAGGAACCGTAGATACAAGTATCACCAACAGAACACAAGAGATAGAAGAGAGAATCTCAGGAGCAGAAGATTCCATAGAAATCATTGACACAACTGTCAAAGATAATGTAAAACAGAAAAAGCTACTGGCCCAAAACATACAGGAAATCCAGGGCACAATGAGAAGATCAAACCTAAGGATAAAAGGTATAGAACAGAGTGAAGACTCCCAACTCAAAGGACCAGTAAATGTCTTCAACAAAATCATAGAAGAAAACTTCCCTAACCTAAAGAAAGAGATGCCCATAAACATACTAGAAGCCTACAGAACTCCAAATAGATTGGACCAGAAAAGAAACTCCTCCCGTCCCATAATAGTCAAAACACCAAATGCACAAAACAAAGAAAGAATATTAAAAGCAGTAAGGGAAAAAGATCAAGTAACATATAAAGGCAGACCTATCAGAATTACACCAGACTTCTTGCCAGAGACTATGAAAGCCAGAAGATGCTGGACAGATGTCATACTGACCCTAAGAGAACACAAATGCCAGCCCAGGTTACTGCATCCAGCAAAACTCTCAATTAACATAGATGGAGAAACCAAGATATTCCATGACAAAACCAAATTTACACAATATCTTTCTACAAATACAGCCCTACAAAGGATAATAAATGGTAAAGCCCAACACAAGGAGGCAAGCTACACCCTAGAAAAAGCAAGAAACTAATCATTTTGCACCAAAGAAAGAGAAGACAAGCACACAAACATAATCACACCTCTAAATACAAAGATAACAGGAAGCAACAATCACTATTCCTTAATATCTCTCAACATCAGTGGACTCAATTCCCCAATAAAAAGACACAGATTAACAAACTGGATACGTAATGAGGACCCAGCATTTTGCTGCCTACAGGAAACATACCTCAGAGACAAAGACAGACACTACCTCAGAGTAAAAGGCTAGAAAACAACTTTCCAAGCAAACAGTCTGAAGAAGCAACCTGGAGTAGCTATATGAATATCGAATAAAATCGATTTTCAACCAAAAGTCATCAAAAAAGATAAGGAAGGACATTTCATATTCATCAAAGGAAAAATCCACCAAGATGAACTCTCAATCCTAAATATCTATGCTCCAAATACAAGGGCACCTACACACATAAAAGAAACCTTACTAAAGCTCACACCACACATTGCACCTCACACAATAATAGTAGGAGATTTCAATACCCCACTCTCATCAATGGACAGATCATGGAAACAGAAATTAAACAGAGATATAGACAGACTAACAGAAGTTATGAACCAAATGGACTTAACAGATATTTATAGAACATTCTATCCTAAAATAAAAGGATATACCTTCTTATCACCACCTCATGGTACTTTCTCCAAAATTGACCATACACTCAGGCACAAAACAGGCCTCAACAGATACAGAAAGACAGAAATAATCCCATGCATCCATCAGACTACCACGCTGGTCTTCAATAACAATAAGGGAAGAACGCCCATATATACATGGAAGTTGAACAATGCTCTACTCAGTGATAACCTAGTCAAGGAAGAAATAAAGAAAGAAATTAAAGACTTCTTAGAATTTAATGAAAATGAAGGTTCAACATGCCCAAACTTATGGGACACAATGAAAGCTGTGCTAAGAGGAAAACTCATAGTGCTGAGTGCCTGCAGAAAGAAACAGGAAAGAGCATAGGTCAGCAGCTTGACAGCACACCTAAAAGCTCTAGAACAAAAAGAAGCAAATACACCCAGGAGAAGTAGAAGGCAGGAAATAATCAAACTCAGAGCGGAAATCAACCAAGTAGAAACAAAAAGGACCATAGAAAGAATCAACAGAACCAAAAGCTGGTTCTTTGAGAAAATCAACAAGATAAACCCTTAGCCAGACTAACGAGAGGACACAGAGAGTGTGTCCAAATTAACAAAATCAGAAATGAAAAGGGAGACATAACAACAGAATCAGAGGAAATTAAAAAAATCATCAGATCCTACTACAAAAGCCTATATTCAACAAAACTTGAAAATCTGGAGGAAATGGACAATTTCCTAGACAGATACCAGGTACTGAAGTTAAATCAGGAACAGATAAACCATTTAAACAACCCCATAACTCCTAAGGAAATAGAAGCAGTCATTAAAGGTCTCCCAACCAAAAAGAGCCCAGGTCCAGATGGGTTCAGTGCAGAATTCTATCAGACCTTCATAGAAGACCTCATACTATCCAAACTTCATAGAAGACCAATACTATCCAAACTATTCCACAACATTGAAACAGACTGAGTGCTACCGAATTCCTTCTATGAAGCCACAATTACTCTTATACCTAAACCACACAAAGACCCAACAAAGAAAGAGAACTTCAGACCAATTTCCCTTATGAATATCGACGCAAAAATACTCAATAAAATTCTTGCAAACTGAATCCAAGAACACATCAAAATGATCATCCATCATGATCAAGTAGGCCTTACCCCAGGCATGCAGGGATGGTTTAATATACGGAAAACCATCAATGTAATCCACTATATAAACAAACTGAAAGATAAAATCCACATGATCATCTTATTATATGCTGAGAAAGCATTTGACAAAATTCAACACCCCTTCATAATAAAAGTCCTGGAAAGAATAGGAATTCAAGGCCCATTCCTAAACATAGTAAATGCCATATATAGCAAACCAGTAGCTAACATTAAACTAAATGGAGAGAAACTTGAAGCAATCCCACTAAAATCAGGGACTAGACAAGGCTGCCCACTCTCTCCCTACTTATTCAATATGGTACTTGAAGTCCTAGCCAGAGCAATCAGACAACAAAAGGAGATCAAAGGGATACAGATAGGAAAAGAAGAAGTCAAAATATCACTATTTGCAGATGATATGATAGTATATTTAAGTGATCCCAAAAGTTCTACCAGAGAACTACTAAAGCTGATAAACAACTTCAGCAAAGTGGTTGGGTATAAAATTAACTCAAATAAGTCAGTAGCCTTCCTCTACACAAAAGAGAAACAAGCTGAGAAAGAAATTAGGGAAACAACACCCTTCATTATAGTCCCAAGTAATATAAAATACCTCGGTGTCACTTTAACCAAGCAAGTAAAAGATCTGTACAATAAGAACTTCAAGCCTCTGAAGAAAGAAATTGAAGAAGATCTCAGAAGATGGAAAGACCTCCCATGGATTGGCAGGATTAATATAGTAAAAATGGCCATTTTACCAAAAGCGATCTAAAGATTCAATGTAACCCCATCAAAATTACAAAATTCTTCAGAGAGTTAGATAGAATAATTTGCAAATTCATCTGGAATAACAAAAAACCCAGGATAGCTAAAACTATCCTCAACAATAAAAGGACTTCTGGGGGGGATCACTATCCCTGAACTCAAGCAGTATTCCAGAGCAATAGTGATAAAAGCTGCATGGTATTGGTACAGAGACAGACAGATAGACGAATGGAACAGAATTGAAGACCCAGAAATGAACCCACACACCTATGGGCACTCGATTTTTGACAAAGGAGCCAAAACTATCCAATGGAAAAAAGATAGCATTTTCAGCAGATGGTGCTGGTTCAACTGGAGGTCAACATGTAGAAGAATGCAGATCGATCCATGCTTATCACCCTGTACAAAGCTTAAGTCCAAGTGGATCAAGGACCTCCACATCAAACCAGATACACTCAAACTAATAGAAGAAAAAGTGGGGAAGCATCTCGAACACATGGGCACTGGAGAAAATTTCCTGAACGAAACACCAATGGCTTATGCTCTAAGATCAAGAATCGACAAATGGGATCTCATAAAACTACAAAGCTTCTGTAAGGCAAAGGACACTGTTGTTAGGACAAAACGGCAACCAACAGATTGGGAAAAGATCTTAACCAATCCTACAATTGATAGAGGGCTTATATCCAAAATATACAAAGAACTCATGAAGTTAGATTGCAGGGAGACAAATAACCCTATTAAAAAATGGGGTTCAGAGCTAAACAAAGAATTCACAGCCGAGGAATATCGAATGGCTAAGAAGCACCTAAAGAAATGTTCAACATCTTTAGTCATAAGGGAAATGCAAATCAAAACAACCCTGAGATTTCACCTCACACCAGTGAGAATGGCTAAGATCAAAAACTCAGGTGACAGCAGATGCTGGTGAGGATGTGGAGAAAGAGGAACACTCCTCCATTGTTGGTGGGATTGCAGACTGGTACAACCATTCTGGAAATCAGTCTGGAGGTTCCTCAGAAAATTGGACATTGAACTGCCTGAGGATCCAGCTATACCTCTCTTGGGCATATACCCAAAAGATGTTCCAACACATAACAAAGACACATGCTCCACTATGTCCATAGCAGCCTTATTTATAATAGCCAGAAGGTGGAAAGAACCCAGATGCCCTTCAACAGAGGAATGGATACAGAAAATGTGGTACATCTACACAATGGAATATTACTCAGCTACCAAAAACAATGACTTTATGAAATTCATAGGCAAATGGATGGAACTGGAAAATATCATCCTGAGTGAGCTAACCCAATCACAGAAAAACACACATGGTATGCACTCATTGATAAGTGGCTATTAGCCCAAACACTCAAATTACCCAAGATGCATAGAACACATGAAACTCAAGGATGATCAAAATGCAGACGCTTCACTCCTTCTTTAAAAGTGGAACAAGAATACCCTTGGGAGAGAATAGGGAGGCAAAGTTTAGAACAGAGACTGAAGGAACACCCATTCAGAGCCTGCCCCACATGTGGCCCATACATATACAGCCACCAAACTAGATAAGATGGATGAAGCAAAGAGGTGCAGGCTGATAGGAACTGGATGTATATCTCTCCTGAGAGACACAGCCAGAATATGGCAAATACATAGGCGAATGCCAGCAACAAACTACTGAACTGAGAACGGTACCCCCATTGAAGGAATCAGAGAAAGGACTGGAAGGACTGAAGGGGCTTGAGACCCCATATGAACAACAACGTCAACCAACCAGAGCTTCCAGGGACTAAGCCACTACCCAAAGACTATACATGGACTGACCCTGAGCTCCAACCTCATAGGTAGCAATGAATAGCCTAGTAAGGGCACCAGTGGAAGGGGAAGCCCTTAGTCCTGCTAAGACTGAACCCCCAGTGAACGTGATTGTTGGGGGGAGGGTGGTAATGGGGGGAGGATGGGGAGGGGAACACCCATATAGAAGAGGAGGGGGAGGGGTTAGGGGGATGTTGGCCTGGAAACCGGGAAAGGGAATAACATTTGAAATGTAAATAAGAAATACCCAATTTAATAAAGATGGAAAAAATTGTAATAGCATGCATGTGTGATAAATGTTTCCATCTTTAAACTATTGTGTAGTTAGTTAACTATCATTAACTATCTCACAGTGTAGTGTACCACCTCCCAGGTTCTGCAAGTCCTCATCCTTTCCTTTTCAAGTCACTGGGAGTTTGTAGTCTATTTGATTCTGGGAATCTGCCTACTTGGAAACTGTAGAATATTGGTCCTTTAGCGTATAACCATGTTGGAGCATGGAGCAGAACTGAACTATTTTTTTTTTTCCTATTTTTTTTTTCGGAGCTGGGGACCGAACCCAGGGCCTTGCGCTTGCTAGGCAAGCACTCTACCACTGAGCCAAATCCCCAACCCCTGAACTATTTTTATGCATGGATAATTTTCCACTATATGGATATACTATGTTTTGTATATGCATGTATCTGTTAATGGACCCTGCAGTTTCTCTCTTCTGGGCATTGTGAACATTCTCAATAAATACTGTTTCATTACATTTATAGTTCTGATTTTCTTTTCTTTTTTTTTTTCTTTTTCTATTTTTTTTTTTTTTTTTTTTTGAGTAGAAGAGCTGGGCCATGTGGTTATTTTGGTTATATATTCTTTTAGGAACTGCTAAACTGTTTTCCCCAATGGCTGCAAATTTTATGTTCCATCAGCAATGTACTGGGGCTCTGGTTTCTATATCTTCACCAACACTTGTATTTTCTTCTCTCTCTCTGTCTGTCTGTCTCTCGCTCTCTGTCTCTGTCTCTCGCTCTCTGTCTCTGTCTCTCTCTGTCTCTGTCTCTGTTTCTCTCTCTGCATAGTAATCAACTAATTGTGGTTTTGAGTTACATTTCATATACTAATATTTTTCTGTGTTTTTTGTTTTGTTTTGGCCATTTGTGTCTTTGGAGAAATGTTTAATCTAGTCATTTGACTTTTTAAAAAATCCAGGTAGTGCTTTTGAAAAGGCAGGGATTCTTCAATAAGTTTGGATATTTAAATATTGTTAGATAAAAGATTAGCAAATTCTGACCCTGTATCTTGTCTTTTTGCCTTCTTCGTGGCATCATCTGATGTTTAATAATGTATGGTGTGTGTGTGTGTGTGTGTGTGTGTGTGTGTGTGTGTGTGTGTGTGTGTGTGTGTGGTTGCTTTGCCGGCAAGTATGGACATACATAGGCACATGTGTGCCTGAGCTGGTGCAGGGCACATGGGGACACTGGATGCCCTGAAACAAAGTTATGAACAACAGGGAGTTGCTCTGTAGGTGCTGAGAGTGGAACCTATGTCAAACTGGGGTTTTAACAGCTGAGCAAGCTCTCCATCCCCCCAATTTAACTGTTTAGTGGTGGTTGTCATTTGTGCTCTTACTGTCTTATTAAGAATCTATTTCCAAACACAAAGTCATGATGACTTACACTGTTTCCTATAAATTTTATAGTCTTAGCTCTCATTTTGTGTATAGATCTAAGTTATTTTTTATACATTGCAAGGCAGGTAGATGTACTTCAGTACCATTTGTTTAAGAGACTAGTCTTGTCTTCTCTTTGCTTGCTCCTTGCTCTTGCCCTCTTGCCCTCTTCCCCTCTGTCCCTTCTCTCCCCATTCCCTTTCCGTCTTCCTCCACGTGCTCATGGCGGCTTCTACTCCTCTCCTCTTCTACTCTTTTTCTCTCATTAAACCTTTCCACATGGAAGAGAGAGAGAGAGAGAGAAAGAGAGAGAGAGAGAGGGGGGGGGGAGACTAGTCTTTTTTCCAAGGAGTGGGAGAGATTATTGCCAAAAATAATTTTTAAAACTATTTTGAAAATTTATTTCATTTTTATGTGTATGCATGTTTGCCTGAGTATATGTTTACCTTAGGAGGACAGAAGAAGGTGCAGCTCCCCCTGAAACTATAGCTACAGATGGTTGGAGCTGCAGCGTGGGTGCCTGGAATGGAACCCAGGTCCTCTGTCAGAATGGTGAATGTTCGTAACTGCTAAGTAACTTTTATGGGTTTATGTCTAGACTCAGTTTTATTCCAATGGCCTATATGCCAAGTCTAACCTTTTATCAAAATGACTGCTTTGATTACTGTGGCTTTGTGATAAACACTGAAACTGGAAAATGTCTTCCAACGTTGTTCTAAGACAGACAAACAAAGAGATTGTTTTAGCTATGGACGGACCCTCACAATTCCCTAGGACTCTGAGGATCAGCTTTCCCATTTCTGCAGACTGTTCTGGGGCAGTGTTGCACTGTAACAATACAAACTTCGCTAGTGCAAGAAAATATGCTCTCTTCATTTCCTGTTGTCTCATCAACGTTCTTCAGCAACACGCTGCAATTCTTACCACACAAGCCTTCCACATCTTCGTTCTGTTTACTACTGGAAATTTTACTCAAGCTGAACTGCTTTTGAAATTTCCTTATCCTTTTGAAATTCCTCACTATAAATACAAATATTATTTGTGTGGCAGGACTCTGCAATGCTGCTGGATTCAGTAAAGTTGTCTGGCTATTTTTGAAATCTTTAGTATTATCTCTCAAACATTACATGACAGGTTCTTTCTTGCTGCCTTAAGGTTCTGTGTGTTTTTGTTTTGCTTTGTGGCTTTCAACAATCTGAACTTATTCTATTGAAGACTGTAGAACTTCAATTTATAGATTCCTGTCACTAAACCTGGGAGTATAGGAGCCTTTCTTAAGCATATTTCACCCACCTCTGTCCCTGGTCTCCTTGGGGATTCCATAATTCCTAGGAGTTATCAAAGAGTGTCCCAATGAGACTCTGAGGTTCTGTTCACACTCTCGTGTGTTTGCTCCTTCTCTTCTCATACTGGGTCATTTGGATAGTTCTCTCTCTTATGTAACTGAGCTGTCTTGTACCTATTGAATCCATTGGTAGATTCCTCTAGCGAGTTCCCATTATTGTACATTTCAGCTCCTGTATTGTTTGATTCCTTTGTATAATACCTTATTATTGATGGTCTCAGGATTGAGTGCATCCACCCACATGTGCCCTCTAGGTAGCAAGTGTCCTGATGGGCATGTGTGTGCACACAGGCTGTCTACTTCGCCCTTTCTGGATTCAGGGACTTATGCTGGAATACAGACCTCACAAGACTGTAGCTGTGCTCAGGGGATGTGAGACAGGTACCCCTACAAGGCCTTGAAGCCTTTTCTTGGTCCTTGATTCTCTTAGTTGCTCAGTATTTGCAGAGTTCTGGTAGTTTTTGATTTCTTTGTTTTCTTTCTTTATTTTTTAAATGTTTCTTTGGGGTGTGAAGAGCTGCCTGTTATATCATTTTACTTATGTAAATTTTAAAATTTAAATCTAATTGTCAAGGACACTAAAGATTTAGCAAGTTGATAAGCCTTTAGGATCTAGCTACTTTTATGTTACATACCATTGGAGTGCGATGTTTCACTTTGGTCTGGATAACTCCATCTTTTTCAAATTGTATCATATCATTAAGTGGGTCCCATGGTCGGGTACTAAATTTAAAAAAAAAATTAAATAGCTATAGAACTTAGTTTATTAGATCCCGTTAAGTAATTACAAATGCTATCCTAATTTTAAGATTTTCTGTATCAAATCATCTGATTCTTAGCTCATTTAGAAGACTATTATCCTAAAGTGTAAAATAACACTAGAATATCAAGTTTAAAATCTCACACTACCAAGCTAGGTGTAATGGTACGCCCTTCAACCTCAGTACTGGGAAGATGCAGGTATATTTCTGAGCTCAAGTCCAGCCTGGTCTATATATCCAGTTTCAGACAGCCAGAGCTATCTAAAAAACAAACAAACAAACAACCCCCCCAAAAAAACAAAAAAAAAATAAATAAAAACAAAATTTCATTTTCTAGGTCCAAGAGGTAACTTGGTTAAGAGCAGTTACTGCTCTTGCAGAGAACCTGAGTTTAGTTTCCAGCACCCACGTAATGGCTCACAACCATCCTCAACTCCAGTTCTGGGACCTAAGACCTCTCCTGACATTCATGGTCTCCTGTATACACTGGCACACATCAACTCAAAGGCTCATACAATACACATAAAAATTTAAATCATAAAATAAAATTTCACACTAATTCATAGGTTGATAATAAATGTACTAGAAATATAAAGGTAATAGGTTCTATTTTTTAAATAAACATTTAAATTACTTACTCTGAAAACTTATAGTGCCATTCTCCTGTGAGTGGGTCAAGTTCAAATAACTTACAAGCCCACTCTTCATTTTTTGTTTTTCGATCTCTGGCAGCTTGTCTTTGAGCTTCTTCCAAAACATACTTTTCTTGAGTGGCTTCTGTTTGGTCTTTGGCATTTATAGCTTTTGTCACTCGTTGCCAGAGTCTAATATACATGTAAAAATAATATTTTAAAAAAGCAATCAGAAAATGAAGTATATATAGGTTTTTCTGTTTTGTTGAGAGCCAATACTGCTTATGCTTATTGCTTAGAAAGGAGTCAAAAAACGAAGCCCAGCCTCAAATCAGAAACACTTGCTCAGCTCTTTTAGCAAGAGAAATCAATTACATGCATTCCTAAAGACACAGTGAAAGCTGCTGTCTGAGGCTGACAGGAATGTAGAGGAGGAAGTCCCCACAGTCCTGACCCACACACACTCTTTAGGCGTCTAAGACCTCAGGATGATCCACCAGAGACCTTGGATGCAGGGATTATCAGAGATTTTAAATCCAGTCTCTAGGAACAGGCTGAAGAGTGGATTCTAATGCTTTCTAGACTTACATACACCAACACTGTTGAGAGCCACTAACTTAACAGCATGAGAAAATGCTTCCCGTATTGAAATCTAGCTTCTTTCATCAGCTAAATGAGAGTATGACATAACCTTTGTCTTACCTGTCTCAGAGGGGCCATGTCAACACTGAGAGGGGCTTTGAAATTTGTTATGCATTCTACTTAGCTGGTTAAAAAAAAAAAAGGTTTCTAAGTCTTACTACCTCATGCTTAAAATACGTTGTGCTAGCCCAGTATAATCCCAGTATTGGGAAGTAGAGACAAGAAGATCAGTAATACTAGTTCATGATCAATCTCAGCTATACAGCAAATTTAAGGCTCTGGATAAAATGCCATAATAAAAAATAAAAATATTGAATTATATACACATATCAAAAATGGATATATGTGTTGATTGCATGTCCTTTGGGACAGGGGGCATCATGTGACTGTTACACGGGGAAATAGAATTTAAAAACGGATACATACACATTTTCCAATGCTGATAACCTAGATTTTTGTGTAGAAAATAAAGTACATGTAGGCTTGAGTCATGGAAGCAGGACCACATCTAAGGACTCATGGGTATCACATGTGTACTAAAGCAACATTTACACAGAACTCTTAAGGAGGAGGTACAAACTTTATCCAAGTCAGAGAGTTCCTGAAAGAAGTTCGTCACTTAATAACAATCTACGGTAGTGCCCAACTACCTGCCCCCTGTGGAGTCCACAGCATCAGGTGGCAGGCACTATCTGTTTCAGAGGACACTTCACCTTCTGGCCTAAGTCAGAGGAGAAAGCAGATGCTAGGCAGAAACTGAGAATCATTGATTGCTTCTGTAATTTTATGCAAACAAAAATTAAAGCACTGGAGTAGAAGAGAGAAAAAGGAGGACATTTTAGCTCTGAGCTACAGAGAATCAAGATGATATGTGAAGTTTCCTGTGTCACATACACCAACCCAGAAGGCTTCCAATCCCACAAATGACAAACTTTCTTGCAGAGCTAACAATACAGCAGACAGACAGAAAATAGTGTGACTACATGATTATGCAACTCAAAATACTCCTTGATTTTCATGAAATTAGCTAAAAATGGTGTACTTACTTCTCTGATTCAAAATCATCCTGTTCTTCAAATTTTACAGTGTGCCTTATTAATCTCCACTGTTTAATGTCAGGAGTTGGATTCCAGAAAATCTCTGAGTTATCAGTCTTTTTGTCATTAATGAAAACTTCACTATCCTATATTTAAAGGAATTAAAAATTACTACGGTTATTTTATTTAGAAGAGGATCACACAGTATAATAATACACTAACAAATTCTTCCTGCTGATGAAGTCTACTAAAAGATATCCTAAAACAAATGTAATTAGTACACTTCTCAAAATCCCAAATTCTTTCCATTTGTATAAAAAAATAGGCTGGCTGCACAAAAAGTTCATGAGATTTTATGTTTTACTTAACAAATTTCAATTAGTACAGGCAAAGCATACTACATTTGAACTGTCAAAGAAGAGCACAGTGTTTGCAGTCATGAGATGCTGTGCACAATGGAGATCAAATTACTGAAAAACATCTGGCGTCTTTCTTACCATTAAAAATTGAACACAGTCTTAAGACACTTTATGGTTTTAGAACAACTATTTGTCAAGATGTGGTGGCACAGGCCTTTAATCCCAGCATCCAGCGGGCAGAGGCAAGAAGATCTCTGAGTTTCATACTAGCTAGGGCTGCAGAATGAGACCCTGTCTCAAAATGACATAAAGTGACAAAGATGGCTTTACCAATATTCCAAATAATATTCAGAAAGAAGGACCAGGGAGATGGCTCTATGGGTAAAGACATTTGCCACCAAGCCTGATGACCTATTCCTGAGACCCATACTGTGAAAGGAAAGAACTGACCTTGCACACTCGCATGCAAACAGGCAGAATTTAAAAAGCCACTTTGCAGAAGCTATGTAGCCATTGGCTGAGTCCTTAAATCTAGCTTCATTTTCCATCATACTTTTTTTTTGCATATCCTAAGTGAAGACACATCTAAAACCACGCCACAATCCACTTCAGTCATGTAAGCTCCTTGGGGAGTTATATGAGTATGAGTCTGGGTGGCAGAGAAGTAAACCAAAACTGTTACTGTTAAATACTCCTGCACCTTCCCATCTCCACAGAAGAAATCCTTGTCTGACTGGGAAGTCCTGTCCAGCCAGAGTCAGGGCTCAGCTCTCAGCTCACTGCTTACTTTACGCTAATTACTCAGATGCTCTGTGCTTTACTCTCCTCCCTTTTCAAATAGAGGCATCTTGTGTATGTGTCAGAAAGGTGGCTTAGCTGGGAAAGGTGCCTGTCACCAATTCAGATGACCTGAGCCTGATCCCTGGAGCCCTTGTTGTAGAATGAGAGTGCAGACTTGTGTCCTCCGACTTCCACATGTGTGTCATAGCACATGTACAGACGCACATGCACACAAAATAAGAAAAATATGAATGGACTTCATGAACTCACTTCATGAAGTCGAACTCACTTCATGAAGTCCAACTAAGTATTAATAAGTATTGATAAATAAGAGCTACATTCCTAATAATGTACACAGTAAGCGCCATATAACTGATAGCTACTTATATTCATTTAAAAATCTTAGAAACAAAACATTATACAAAAGAAAGTGTTACTGGCAACAGAACAATACCAAAATACCCGCTTTTAAGATAAAGTTTATTTAACTAGTGTTACTTTTACAATATGATTGCCCATTTTCTCCATCAGATAAAATTATTTTTATAATGCTGACATGTAAAAATACTTACCCAATGGCCTTCCAGAGTAGCGAGGACTTCTTTTCCCAATTTAAGTTTCCCTGATATTTGATTAACATAATCACTGCTCCCTAGAAATGGCTTTTAAAAGAAGGAAAGTAATAGCATTTTAGTTTATATTTACGTACATTGTAGAAATCCACATTTCAAAATAGTACAGTTACCATACTTGTGAAAATAAGAACAATGAAAATGATTCAAATTTAAGTTAGAGACTTTTAAGAAAGATAAATTTTGATTGTGATTGTGTAAAATACAGCTAAAAACAGACTGTGACATCTATGTAATTTAGAAGATCATGCAGGTATACGGATCCACACCTATGCAGTCTGAAGTGCTGCTCTTGCCCAACCTGCAGGACTGTACCCTATCGATATGGCAACACACTAACACCTCAGAAAACCGAGGGAATTAAAAAATTAAAACAATCTTTCAAAAAAATAAGGTTAGAAGAAAAATGTAACATTGCCTAAAGTGTTTGCTCAGAGAGCAAGTTTTGATGCTTGAGTTTTCACGACATTAGTGTTGTCTAAGAGCATTTGATGTTGCAGCTGGTATCACCACACTGTGAGAACTGGCAAGGCAAGGGGGCTGCACCACGTCATACTTAGGAGTTCCTTGTCTTTAGCAAAGAGATTTCAGTCACTGAAATATCAACATGGAGGCAGTTAACAACTGTCATTATAGCTCCTCTTTTTATTGAACACAGTGTACTAAATTATAACTGACATTGTGAAAAGGATTCAAACTTCCCTTTTGTTGACAAAATTTTCCAAAGGTGGCTTCAACAGTGCCTACTCCTGTCCTCTCCGGCCTCACACTCTTCTTCAGTGAGATCTTGCCACCTCCTGAGAAGTACCATAAACATCCCCTTTCCCCTGCGCTTGGGTGGGTGGGTAACTCTTCAATACACCATAGTAAAGATGTTGTAAATTTGACTTCTAGGTCTAGTGATGGAAGGCAGTTGAGTTCTCACCTTGCTACCATGACTCTTGTATCTGGAAACCTCATGCTGCTAAGTAAGCCCTCCAGCTACCTTGAAGCGGCCATGCTATGAGAAGCTAAGCCCCACAGAAAGGCCACAGGAATGGGTGCTCAGTGTAACAGTTGTGACCTTTCAGGCCACAGACTCATAATGGTGCAAGTCTTTAGAAGGTTCTGCTCTCAACTAATCACTCAAGTTTTTCAAGACTTCCTGGAGCCCAACATTTTTTAAGAGACAAGCCATCTCTAATGTGCCCTATACAAATTTTTTAGCATATAAATATGATGATCACGTGATTATTCATAAGCATGTGAGTTCAAAGTAATTTTTATGCAGAAATGATAACTAATATAAAACTGTCTTACTGTACACAACCAGAGTGTCATTCATATCTACCTTCTGGGGTCTTGTAAAGCAACGTTTGAATTTACAGAGATACTTCAGTCACTTAAGTCGTATTTCCTCTATAGCACCAAGTTTTATCGTGAAATTAGCAAAAGGAATGGTGGCTTTAATATTAGTTTACCTCAGGTTGTATCAAGATACTGGCAGAGAATGCCTTTGGATGTATTTCTCTTTGATCTGACATAATCATGTTTTTTATTTAGTTCTTATTTCACAGCTCAATTTCCCTTCCGTATTTACAGCACAACTTCCCCTTAGGTGACACCACCGCAAGGAGAGGTCAGCTCAGGACCCCCAAGACCAAGTTTTCAGCACAAAGGAGACTTGTTTTCCCCAGAGGGAGAAAGGGCATGGATAAGGGACAAAGACGGAAGAGGGAGAAGGGGCTGGGGTAGCTGTCTGAAAATGGGACAAAGGACTGCCTCTGGACAGAGAGAAGACAGATATGGCACACAGGAAAATGGCAGTTTGTGAAGATAAAGTGGAAACCCCATGTTAGGATGAGGGGTTTCATTTTAATTGGGCATGTTAATTAGATGATCCAAAGGGGCTTTTGATAGCTGGACTTTGGTAGTCGGCCTCAGGAGGATGTGGCCAGCATAGGGGAACAGACCTGGGTGACGAGCTTTAGGAATGTGACCTAATGGTTTTAGCGAGCGAGGCAGAAGGAATCGGGAGATGGGCAATGCCTGCCAGGCCACAAGCTCCAGCGGGCTAGTGTCCCTTCAACCTTTTACCAACCTTTAGTTTAAATTCAAGTATCGCACTGTACCCAGTCTTCTGACAGGTAATGTTGACAGTTCCACCTAGTTCCAGTGTCATTGTGCCATAAAGAATTCCTAAAGAGAAAAATACAAAAGCTGAAGACAGACACTGATGTAAAACAAGCAGTGCTCTGTAATTTTATCCTTTCTAGGAGGAACCTGTCATCTAAGAGCGTTCTGTCTCATGCAGACATGAAGCCTGTTTCACAACATTCAAAGTGTGTTCGTATTGTGTTTCGTTGGTAGTTTTACCAACTACTTAAAGCACAGAGGTGGGCCAATGGGATGACATGTAAAAGCACTTCCTGCCACACCTTAGGCTCTGAGTTACACCACTGGCACCCACCTAGAAGGTAGAAGGAAAGATCCTACGCCTAAAGGCTACACTCCACATATACACAGTAAGTATAATAAAGATTTTTTTTTCTGAAGAATGACCAAAATCAAATCTTTATTTTTTATAACTGTATAAATGTGATCCAAATGTGTCCACCACTAGTTTTTCCGAAAGAAACATGCTATAAATAAGCAAACTACAACTGCTCACTGATATGTATGGACTCCCTAGATGTCTCATTGGGCTTAATTATAGACCACTCACAGTAATAGCTTTTTAGTATCAAGTGTAGCATGATGTTAAGCCACTTTAGCTCTTGCACATACATGTTGCACTTCTGGCTGATAATGGAGAAAAATTTGCAGCATTACACTGTTAAGCTAAGTTGCATCCATCCTTTTAAATGGCATCAATATCAATGTCATCCTTGTTGTCAGACTTCACAGTTTCAACTTTTGGTACACTGGCAGTCTTCGAATATACCACCTCAATATTTTCATCTTCGTCTTCTTCCTCACCACCAGAAGATTCCTCCTTCGCTTCCTTCAACCATTTAATAAATGGCTCTGCTTTGACACGAATCTCTTTGGCAAGTTCTTTTGAGACATATTTCTTAGAGGCCTTTTTTGACCAGCTGATAATGACCTCTTCCTCTAAAAGGTCTGCATCATACATCTCCTTCAAGATATGTGGAATCTTGGAGATCAACTGAGCTTGATGCATTGCTATTACACATTCCAAACCATGAAGAAGGTACCGCTGGGCCTTTTTGTTGTTATGACAAAATCTTAAAAAATGGCGCCTGTATTTCTTGATTTGCTCTCTTATCTTCTCATCAAAGAGAACTTCTGTCAAAACGAGAGGGCCCATGGCTTTTACATCCAGTCTTTCTGCCTCAGCCGAAATGTCTTTATCAGATGAATCAATAATGCCCTCTTCTTTCTTTTTCTTAACAAAATCAAACAGGATGTTAGCTCTTCTACAGTTCTTTCCAAATCATCGCTAAGTGTCAGACGTTTTGCATGGTCACTGATTTCATCCATTCTGCGCCTTTGAGCTTCCTCAGTTGTATCCTCCCCCCAATCATCATCTTCCTCTTCTTCCACAGCATGTGGAGGACTAATTTCATTTGGTGGTGGAGGTGGTGGTGTCTCACTGGTGGATACAGAGCCATTTTCCTTGTCCTTGCCCTTTCTATTTTTCTTTTCTTTCTCTTTCTTTCCTGTACCAATGTCACTATTCTCAGGGGGGTTTTTGAGAATGAATGTACAGAGTTTATGATGTGTGTCAAGCATGCCTCGGTATCTACAGGCTTTACAAGAATTACCTATTGTTTGCTTCTTTGGATTGACATGCAGATCTGTTTCAGGATTCTCACACTCAGGACAGAGAACAAATTTTTTAATGAATCCATCCAACATGTCTTGCCGCTTATTCACCTCATGAGATTCATTGACAATGTAACGGTCATTCTTAACATCAAACTGGGTCTGTGCTCCCAGCTCACAAACAAAATATTTGGTGGGATACGTTGGAGGCCGATTAAGCGCCTTTGCAACGTCAACCATGTTGACTATAACTGTCTTGATTCCATTTCCTTTGCCCTCAACCTTAGCAATCAAACAGGGCATCTTGTAGCGATAGAACTGGTCTGACACACTGCGGTTGACGTTGACAGACATTTTGGCTTATTAGTGACTTTACCAATAAGATGTACAGATCTTTGATTGCAACTTTTTGGTATCTTCTGTCTGGAGAAGAAGGGATGACATAAACGACTGAAAGAGTTCTCGGTCTCTGACATGAAAAATTTTTCGCCACTGAGGCTGTAAGCTTCTTGCTTGTATGCTATGTTTCCCCAATACAGGTACCAATGGCTGCGCAACAGCTCGTTTTCGTCAAATAAAGACATTAACCCAACGCGGCTCGCCCGGGACTGGGAGGAAGAGGCGCTGGAAACCGGGTCCGGAGCGGCGGGCCCGGCAGCGAGAGGAGGGGCTGCTGGGCAGGTGCGGCCGCCGAGCAGCGGGAGGCAGAGACGACCGTCTGAGTCCACACCAGCAGCGCCGAACCTGGCGACCTCTGGAATGTTCTCGCTCTCTACAATAAAGATTTTATCCACATGGGGACTCCTCTGTGCTTTGGGGAGTAAGCTGACGCTGAGGCAGAACTAGGCCCACTGTGTTGTTTCAATGTCCATACTTCTTCTGCAAAATATTTTCATTATGTGTTCTGTACTTTTGTATTTTGTGATGATTTTGCTGTTGAAAACTGCTCCAGTGCAATGCTGCAACACTGGGGTATGGTGTTCTGAAGTACAAGGTTATGATGACACCTAGAGAAATATTTGTTACTGCTTCATTCAGTTGAGCTATAGTGCTCTGTGTGTGTGTGTGTGTGTGTGTGTGTGTGTGTGTGTCTGTCTGTCTATCTGTCTGTCTGTATCAATGAATCAGCAATGTAAGGAACAATGAATAAAATTTCTAAATACAAGCACACATAATACAAGGTTATGTGCTCATTAGTTGATGGAAATAATGTATGTAGTAAGAGACTCCAAACAATGTAAACTCATTACTTTCTCTAGAAACAATATGTGTTGATTCCATGTTTGTTACTTATAGAATATAATTGCTACAAATAACAAGAACCAATTTCAGATAAGTTAAGCAAACAAACACAAGCACAAAATAAGTTCTGTGTTGCAAACCATTCTAAGCTACAGAAGGTTGAACAGGTTTGTTCCAGTGCATGTTTTATGGCGTCGGGCAGCTGAGGCGGCCTTTGCTAAGCAATGGACAATAGTAACTTCTGAGAGGACACAGATAATGAATGCTGCTTCTCAGACTTATTTCATCATGGGACTCCCCTTTTATAAAATAATTATTGAAACTTGGCAACACAGAAACACATCTGTTACCATGATTGATTCTTATTCATTTAAAACTGTAAGTATTTTATTTCACTTTTATTTTAAGAGCTGTATGCAAAGCTCTGAGCACTATCTGTCCTTTTGCCAAATGTAAACCAGGCATTGCAGCCCCATTAGTGATCTCAACACTAGGGAGTCTGATGCCCGAGGATCCTGACTTTAAGGGCAGCCTTAAAACTATACAGCAAGGCTATGACTCAGAAACTGTCAAATAGAGTGAGGAAAATAATTTAAAGGACTTGCTACATTGAAAAATAGCAGATTCGACTTTATAAAGGGTATTAGTGCAAGAGTGCATAAAACAACTTTTAGGGATTCTAAAATAGGTAGTTCCATTTAATTTCAAAGCCTTTATAGGAGATAAATGCAAGGAAATTCCATTGTTATTAATCAGGTTCTGAAGGTATGCATCACAAAAAGGTAAGTCTGTATGAATGACTTCACCATTGAAGTAGTCAGCAAACAGCAATATGCTCACAGAACTATGAGTCAAGGCTTTCAAACATATTTCTTAGTTTATTTCAAACGCAACAAATTCCAGGCACATATATTTACTTACAAAAATGTTCTAGGAAACACCTGCCAACCGAATGGGAAACAGTTACCTTTACAGTGAGCATACGGCATTGTCATAACATAGTCTTCACCTCTATTCAAGAAAGTCAACCGGGCTTCTCCCTCTAATATCGCAGATAATGAGTTTCCTAAATAAAAAAAAAAAAAAAAGTATTACATTTCACAAAATTAATCCAACCATATTCCTGCAGTAGAAATATTTAAAATATCTTAATCTCAATGCATGTACCAAAACATGTATTCAGCACCTTCTAACTGAAACATTACTTGATTCATATTCTCAATCTTATAAGACTTAATTTGATTTTTCTTCTTTTGTTTTTTTATGGGCTTTTTGAGACAGGGAGTCTCTGTGTAACCCTGGCTGTCCTAGAGCTGACTTTGTAGACCAGGCTAGCCTCAAACTCAGAGATCCAGCTCTGTCTCCCAAGTTCTGGTATGAAAGACATTTACACATTCAGCCAGGATGTGCCCCCATTGCCTGGCTGAAATGAGTATTTCCAAAAGGCATACCTAAGTATTTGTTTAGTTAAGTCAAATGAAAAATCCCATCATGACTAAGTCCAATATATGTAAATCTAAAGTTTTAACTATTTATAATTGAGTTGATAATTATTTAAATGCTTTAAAAATATGCAGAATTCAAGTGATAAAATGTCATAGTGATTTCTTCTAGCTTGGGTCTCATGTTTTTCTTTCCTTAACATCTAGATCTTTAATGGGGTAGAATTAACGTACAGTGGATGGCCTATTTTAAGCATTAAGTGTACTAGTACGTGGCTTGGTAGCACATACCTCTTATCAACATTTGAGGGTAGACACAGGAGGACTGGGCTCCAGCATCAGCCTGAACCACACACAAAGGTCTTAAATGACTATCTCAAATGACTAAGGGCTGGAAATGTAGTTCTGCTCTTATCTACCATGCCCAAAGGATAGGGTTTGATCCCTGTTCACTTGTCTATCTGCCTGCTTAGGTATACATGTACTCACCCACCTCCTTATCTGTCTAACCCATTATCCTAAACCATCCCTATTATCTCTGGGGAAACAGTGACCTGTTTTCTATCTTTCTATTATTACCAAATGTAGCAAGCATTATATTTTTCAGATTTCTCTATGCTACTGTATCAATCATTAGTTTTAAAAATTTTAAAATCAGTATTCTACAGCTATGAAAAGTCTATAGGAGCTGATGTTGGATATATGCACAGCCGTGACCTTCCCCTGGTTTCCAACCAGCCCAACCTCTGGTAGCTACCATTTCTACTGTCTCTAGATCAACTTTTCTAGACTTCAACATGAGAGATGCCATGGTTATTTGCTTAATAAGCTACTTCATAAGTTATATATGTATATATAGTCTCCTCAGATGTCTGTATTCAAAGGAAAGCAAATGAGGATTTAAAAAAGAAACATAAAGTACCCTTGTGAAGTCTGGATTCTTTCAAATTATAAAGAAATAAGTTATGTAAGTTATATTACATATAATAGTAATATAGTCATATAGTTATAAGTTATATTACATATAAGTTGCATTAACACATAAAAAGGAAGCAAGATGCAGAAACAACCAAAACATCAAGCATGCACCTGGTGCTCAGAAAGGGATGTCTACAGGGCGGAACAAGGACTCAGTAAAGCCTCTTCCAATGTAGCTGGGATAGTAAGGGAACTGAAGCTTGAGAGGAATAATCTCAATATAAAATATGTGGAACTTTTGGAGAAAAAAATTCAAATCAAAAGCAAAATTGGTGTGGGGAAGGGGGTGTTGAAAAACTAAAGGGACATGCTATGGTGCTCATGACAGAAGCTGTTATACTATAGGTCTCCTGTCACAGACCCGTTTCTGATTCTGACCACTCACATCACTAAAATCTAGATTTCTGTTTACATATTTTAGCTTTTCTTTTTTCACACTTATGTTTGCTTTCTCTCAGGTTTAAAGTCCTTAAATTTAATTCTCTGAGTTTTTAAATATCTTTATAATTAGAAAGCCAAATAATAGCATTTAAAGATAATATTCTACCACTCACAATTTGTAACTATCTTCTTTGAGTTGTCAAAGGCATTGTATTAAGGTTTCCTACCATATTTTTCTTTAGTCCTTTCTGTACTCACAAACATTTTCAGTAGTATGTTATTAGCCCAAGGTTAAATACCATTACTGAATGACCCAGGGCCAAATTGGATTCTCTCTATACTCAAAGACTAGAAATGACAGAGCAATTCCCTCAGGTACACTGAAACAAAACCAGATAAACCGATGAGAGAAAGGCAAAGTAAACGCACAAGGCATGAGAAGGATGTGGTAGGCACTCACTGTGCCCACCCTTAAGTGATGCTTTACATATATGTGCTGACAGGTAAAATATGCCTTTTTATAAGAACTAAAAAGGGCTCAGTTAAAGATGGTGCTTAAATGACACGAAATCCTTGCCAAAAATGTCAAATAAAATTTATTTACAAATGAAAACATATCAGAAACACTACATTTTGGAGAAGCACAGTTTGGGACAAGGCAGCACTCACCATAGAACTTGGACTTAGCCAGGATGCTCCCACTAAGGCAAAACCCATCTTTTCGGTTACTGACATAAAAGGCAGATATTGGTGGGTGATGGGACACCTGGTGAACACAGGAGAAGTCACAACATTTAACAAAACAAGCTTGCTATTATGCTAGTATCTAAAGTTCAAATATGAGCATGAGTAAGAAGGAACAGTTGGTAAGCAACAGAATAAATGTCAATCATTACAGCAACCAGGTTTCTGTCTCTAAGGAAATGTATCCACTGGCATTCACACCACAAGAAAAAAGAGTTCACGTTCAGGTAGAATTGATAATATACCATTTCTAACAAGATTATAATAAAGCTTCCAGAGGGGAGGGTTTTAGGAGTCCCTCCAAGCCTGCCCCCACCCCCACCAACAACAGGCGCACAAAGCTCAGAGTAACCATTCCTTGTGCTGTTAAAAATGTAGGATCTAAATTCTCTTCTCAGAAGTCAAGGATGATCATGGAAACCCATCATCCAGCCAAATGTAAGGAGAACTATAAACTGGTGGAAGCTTGACTAGAGCCATGCAAGAGAGCCAAACGATGACAGCAATGTTCAGCAGTGAGGTGTTTTGTAGTTCCCAGCACCAGAACATTCAGTGCTTGTCAAACCTTACCTAACAGTAAGCTAGAAACAGTGATTTACCAAGTTGGCATTTCTCATAAAAATGTCCCAGCACCTCCAGATCCTTTTCACAACACGCACTTCTCATACCTGTTCAGCAATATAGAAAGTCTTGCTGTTTGTTCTGGGATGAATCCATAAACAACGGAAAGTCTCACCAAGTATAGGATTATATGGTTTCTTCAGTCCCTGGTTTTTTAAAAAAAGAAATCACTCTTAAAATGTACAAACACAGGTTTAAAGTTAAATTATCTTATCTAAAAGACCATCTTATAATGTTTCACAGTAAATAAAATTTACATGAAATAAAAATATAACTTCAATCAGGATTCAGTCTAAATACAAACTTTATAATTTCATGGTAACTACTAGTAAACAATATTAAGATTATACATAAAAAATTCCAAAAGAGAGAGAAAACCCAAGACTATATAGAGATGAAAGAGGGCAATGGGGTGGAAAATGGCCAAACTGTAAGACTATAACTCTGTGAGATGCAGGATATTGTAAGTCACCTCACACGAGCAATGGTTACCTTAAAACAGCTGCAGATGGACGGACCCACACCTGTCCATCCCTGTGCTGCAGGCCGAGTCTGGGCTACTCTGCTTACGGCAAGGACAGCATGCAGCCTTTGAATACAGAGTGCTGGGCTTGGTTTTTACCAGATGGAGGTGCCAGATAACACAGGCTGTTATGTCAACATCTCCATCTTTTGGATCTTTTCAGATAGACCTAAAATTTGATTAGTCCAGGTTCACAGATATAGTTCATAATACTTTTAGAAGTAAAAACTAAAATTTCAAATTGATGTTGTGACGTTCTTTCCATGAAGTTCTATTGTGTATTAGTTCTCACTGCCTGACCAGTACAATGCAAATGTATACACTCTCCTAACTGAGGGAGTGTGAAATCTACTTTAGTAAAACCACACTTCTCTGTGGATAGGGTGATGTCATATCATTAGGTGAGTGGTGGCACCTATCCTCAAATGGCTGCTTCATCTTTCTAGTTAAAGCATTTTGAGTCTCTCATAATTTTTCCCACCGCTGTACTTTCAGACACATTTCTTTTTTTTTTTTTTTTGGGTTCTTTTTTTTTCGGAGCTGGGGACCGAACCCAGGGCCTTGCGCTTCCTAGGTAAGCGCTCTACCACTGAGCTAAATCCCCAACCCCTTCAGACACATTTCTAACTCATGCTTTCTGACTGTGGTCCTTAGAATGGAATAGACAGAGGAACTAGACCAGAGGAAGGCTGCTCTAGCTACCACAGTAACACGTATCAGTTATCAGAACGATGAAGACCACGGATGATCACAAACATCAACTGCACTCAGACGCTGTTGAGACTCAGTTGTGCTTCTATGTACTTAGTAGCACCAGAGGGCCAGGGAGATGCCTCAGCAGGGAAAGGCACCTGCCTCCAACTGCTGACTTGTTTGATGTGCGAGACTCACATGATGTAAAGAGACCTCCACATATACACCATGGTGCTCACATACCCACACAACATATAAATGTAGAGTCTCTTAAGGGGAGGAAAAAAGCAAAATGTAAACATTACCTTTGGCTTCTTGTAAAATCCTGACAAATACCATTTCACAACCCTCTTCAAACGGAAATATGGATTTTCTTCCAGAGCAGCTCTAAAAACCAAAAGTGGTAAATATAATCATTCTATGCAATCACAAATTCTTCAATACTTTCTATGACTTACAGTTGGAAATGTAATTCATATTCAAAAAACCGGTAAAATGATTATATAAATTTGCTTCTGGAATACTTCTCCTCAGTGCTGCAGAGACGGCTCAGAGCTTAAGCTGCTTGCTCCTCTGGTTGGCCAAGGCCCATCCCTAGTGTCCCGTCCAGTGGCTCACAACTGCCGGTCACTTCAACTCCAAAGCATCCAAGCCCTCTTCTGGCCTCTGTAGGTATCTACATTTGTGTGCACATTCCTCCCCCGACCCCCTCCTACCTGCTACAACAAATATACACATAATTTTTAAAAATAAATCTTTAAAGAATCTTTTTTAAAAATCTGTTTACCTTATCTCAGTTTCTCCTGATTCTTTGATGTACTACCCAGGTCACTGCTGAAAATGTTTTTGAAAATTCCGAACCAAAGTTTCCAAAATGTGGTTCTGTAGAACCAGGATAAACTAGGACCTCTGTGGTTAACTGTGATTAGAAAATAAATACTCTGCTTTTCAAATGGGCTGAAGATGTCATCTCTCAGCTTCCTGTCCAGGCCATCTACTGCCATGCCTCCACAAGACTGGGATTCTCTCAGGAACCATAAACCCAAAAAAGCTCCCCTCCCCCCAACCCTCTTTCTTTCATAGACACAAAGAAATATAGGTTTTTGAGATTTGTGCATCGTGTGGTGCCTTGAAGCCCAGTCAAAGGATGGGTTAAAGGTCTTCAGCTCCACCTGTCATGAAGGATCTTCCGTCACGGTTCACTTGGTTGCATGCAATCTGAACAGTTGGTACTAAGAGAGTAGCAGTACACAGAGGAGAGAACAGGAGGCTGATGGAAGCCTTTCAGATCAAGGATTGTGTGACTACATCCCCGCTACAAAGCTGATGCTTCATGTTACAAGTGTGAAAGAAGAGTTAAGATGATTCCAATCAACAGTTTCCTCAATCATCATTCTGCACCCTTCCTGTATATGCTAGCAGGCTGATTTTCCTCTTGAACAAACTACTAGGGTGCCATCTGCACTGTAGAGAGGAAGTCTGGAGGAACCCTGACTCAGCTTCCCTCTCTAGTAGCTGCTATAAAGTAGCGAGTGTGACTGTTCAAAGTGACTGTTACAGACAAGTTCTTTTCATTTTTGCTGCTAATACACCCATTTATTAGGCCCTTATTTATGAAAAGGTACTCTTGTTCACAAGTGTATCACAGTGGAGTCTGACTTTTGAAGACACACTGCAAGGTGACAGAGCCTAGGTCTAGGTTTGCTGACAAACACAATCATTTGGTTTTTTCTTTAGTAACAACACACTGATAGTTCTCCTCCTAGTTTTAAAATCCTTATTAAGATGACTTATTTACATTTACATAAACCTTACATTTACATAGTTCAAGAGCCAAAGCGATAAAGAAGCCTATTAAATGGCAGCATAGACAACTCGAGCGCACACTGTATCAATTCTGTTTGAGTTCTTCACAGTAAACCCACTTACTCTTGCAGATCCTTTTGTAGTGGTTTAAGTAAGCCAGGAGTTTTTTTATTGGGGATGGGGAATAAATCAGTCCTGCTGTGTAACCCTGACTAGCTGTAGGCTCACAGAAATTGCCTCTTAAGAGCTAGGGTCACAAATGTATACCACCATGCTTGGCATTAAGAGCTCTTTTTATTTCAGGAGAATTAATACTTTTATCTACTATATACTATGTAAAGTTTTCCCGTAACAAACCAATAATCTCTTATGATGATAAAGTTTATGATGCCTTCGATATTTACTAATGCAATAATCACTAAGCACAACTAAAAAAACACTGACAACACACACAGTCCAACAGTGCCGTGACACTCAGGAGCGCAGCAGGGAAACATGGATGGTTGAGCACAGAACTGCCATTCCCCAGAGGGTGAGCTGAGGTGCAATTCTTCTCAGGTCCCCTACCTGGGCTACTGAGACAGGGTCTCTCACTGGCCTTGCTGAGTCCAGGAACGTACCTTTTCCCACCTCCCTACTTCTGAGACTACAACTGCATGCCACCATGCCTGGCTTCCTGTTACTTTCTCGAGATATTCTAACTCCATACAGGGATTTTCTATTTCCAGAAGACTCTACTTACTCAGACAGGAAATCAGCATGGTAATAGTAATCTGAAAGTTTATCCAGGAATGAACGAGGCTCCAAGATAAATGTAGGAAGAACCACCCTGGATAGATCCATGCCGGGACGGACTTGCTTGAGCAGAGTCCAGATAAGGCTTTTGTTTTCTTCAGACACAGTTTCTGTTTGAGAAGCCTCACCTGCCTTTAACAAGCAACAGAGCACACTGAAATATTATATTTCTTGTAGATACAGACACATAGACAAGACAGTGAATGATAAAAACATGGCTCTCCAGGACTACTCCAGGCATTATGGAAATGTACAAAAGCCACTGAGTAATAAAATATAGTCTCTAAAAGTAAACACAGGGCTTCAAGAAATATCAAAATAATAGCATGTAAAAAAAGAACTAAAGTATTATTTTTTTGTTCAGTTAATTTTAATTTTTCTATTGAAACAAGGCCTTGCCATGTAGCCCAGGCTACCCATGCTGTATGGTCTAGCCTGCCTTGAAACGTGCAGACTTTCTGCTTCATTCTCGAGTGCTGAGATTACAGAGCTGTGGCACCAGACCCAGCTGTGTGGTTCACTGTTTTATATACACTGACTTCCGTGCACTGGCAAGCAAGTTTTAAATTTATGATTACTTGCAATTTACTTTATAAATGACAATGACATCAAGCAATATCCTATTTAAAAAACAAACATGAAAATGTAAACTGTAAGACCACACTGGCATTCGGGTATTTTTTTGGTTACTGATAAATGCAAATAAAAAATCCAAAATGCACCTTTGAAAAGACATGTGACACATGAATACTCTTTGGGGAAAACAGGCCAAGCAAATACTATGTCTAGTTCTGTGTAGAAATGCTCTAGAGTTGGTGAGTGAGCGAGGCTCTAACAATGGAGTCCTTACCTCTCCCAGTTCTTCGTGGCTCTGCTCCATGTAGGTGGTCTCCTTTAATGGCTCCACGGGCTCAGGGTCGATGTATGAGTCATCTTGCCTTTCTGACGTATCTGTGTCGCTCTCTTCACTTTTCCCTAGCACCTCGTTGTCAGACTCGTCATGTTCCTGGTCGTTCTCTTTGTCGGATTTATCGGAATACATGTCTTGGTCCTTAAAGTGCTGCCTTTCAATCTCACTGTCATTCAACCTTAGTGGGATTACAAGGAAGACAAAGGAAGCTCAGAAGACAAACGCATAAGTGGGAGTAACGTGGCGTTTACTGGAAACTTACTACGTGCTATACATAGTTCTCAAAGTGTTTTATTTAGTTTATTTAATCTTTGAAATTATCATGTTAGGCAACATTCTTCTTTTACAGGTCAGTGGACAAAAGCATAGAGACATTAACCAGAAGCCTGAGATGGTGAGCAGTGACTAACAAAGCTCTGGCCTCTCTACTCTTGGGGCCAAAATAGTCACAACGAAATACAGACTGCACTTGCTACACCTGCCCACCTCCAGCCTCACAACCAGGTTCCTGGAAGCAGGGTCACTACCACGTCTGGTCTGAAGAAAACACTAAGTCAGGATCATCAGGTTCTCAGTCAGTGAAGTCTGACTTCCCACCATGAAGAGCTCCAAAGTAACCCAACATAACTGCTAAGAATCAGATGGGAAATGCTTTGAGCTTTCAACATTTTCTGATAGGCTTAATCGGCAGGGGTAAATTTCCAGGGAACAATGAAAATAACAATTTCAGTTTAAGGGAAAAAAATCTGTAGCCCCAAATGAAACTTTAAATGATAAGAAGAAGGAAGGCTTCCTTTTTATTTCTGTAAAGCAACAAAGGCCAGTTCTCCCAAAACATCCGTGTACTGCACCACAGTTTTGCCAGAAAGATATGTTAGTTTTAACTACAGTGAATACTTCAAGAGGTAAAACCACAAGCCAGGTAAGTTACCACTCAAAACGCGTCCATAGGACCTAGAGAGGCTCAGTGGGTAAGAGAACTGGCCGATCTTCCAGATGACCCAAGTTCAAGTCCCAGCACCCAAATCTCATGTAACTCCTGTCTCAGGGGCCTGACCCCCTCTTCTAGCCCCTGAAGGCACTGTGGGAATATGGAGCACAGACATGCATACAAACAGGCAAACCACACCCATACACATTAAAAAACAAACATAAAAAGCTTCACAGATAGCAGGCAAAATCCAGTGCCATTACAAAACATGCTAAGACCAGGATAGTAGAAGGAAGAGTGAACTCATTGTTTCAATGTAAGACAGCTTCATATGGGATACAATGTTCAAACTGATTTTGAAATGGGATTCTAACAAAAGTAGAAATCATTCTTAATGGAAGGTACATCATGCACAAAAACAAAGGAGATATTCAGCTCACTTGTACCTGGAAGAAAGAACAATGACACAGGCTAGAATAAAGAAAATAAAGCCCTATGCCTGATTTATAGCAATTTTAAAGGTCTTAAGCCATGTAATAATAAGGCACGCAAATTTCAATATTATACACATTACTAAGGTAGTAGAAATGATAGCTAATTTAACAAGCAGGATGGTCTCCAAAATCATTATCAAATTAGCAGTGAAAACCACTTACTGGAAGTTGTCGCCACTGTGGAGGTTGTTAGCACGCAGTAGGCCGTACAGAGTCACATGTGTGCTATCTGAGGAAATGCTCAAGTCATGCTCCTTCCCGTCCCTCATCATTGTACGCTTAAGAAGACCAGAACACTTCAAAGCCAACTCCAAAGCATCCATCCAGCACCTTCCTAAAACACAGATTTAGAAACAAGAAAATTGATGAAACTAACCCTCTTACCTTTAAACATACTGTTTCTTTGACAAGCAAGCACAGGAAACAATTTAAAAGTCCGTCAGTATTTTAATACAATCTTGTTTTTTTTCTTTTTAATAAATGTTTTTTGAATTACAAGCATTTAAAAATCACAATAAATAGGAGACAGCCCGTATTTTGTAAGCATATCTAATCTAAAACAAACTTTATCTCTGAAACCTTAGAACATTAGTATACAGCTTCAAAGTATCAGACAAGGACATAAAACACAGGGAAAGAACATGTTTCTACTGACTGCATGCTATTTCATTGTTGACTGCATGTCTGTCCTCAGGCGTAGCATCCATTCTACCTCCCTGTAGGAAATATTCTGTCAGCTGCACTGTTCAGTCCCAGGCCTTGGGACATTCCACACGTGTTCTCATTCTAGTCACCCCAGCCCTCCTCAGGATTCCCACATTCCTCTCCCAGCACTGGCAACTACTCTCATATTGGTGTTTAGGTTTCAAACATAACAGAAAGCATGTGACACAAGTCCTTGAAGTCCTGCTTATTTTGCTTAACACAAACATTTTAAGCCAAGAAAACACCTATAGAACGCTATCATTAACTACCATAACTGTCAGCATTAATAGCTTTCTTTTATAATTTCAAATTGTTATTAGTGGAATTATGAACTATGTTCATATATTTAAGTACTGTTAAGATTTATATGCACTTGTTTTAAGATCTGGCAAAAAAATTAAACCAAATAAAACATTTTCATATTGAAATCTGATGTTCATACCATAATTTTCTAGTATTATAAGAGTCAGCACTGGAAGGCTGTAAAATTCCTTACAACAAGCTAATATAGATCATAAAATGTTGAGAGTAAGGAACAAATCCATTATCAATTATAAAGCTTTTCGTTATATTGCATATGTATGGGTGTGGTTTGTTCTCTCTGTATTATTTGCCAAGTGAATTACATATCTGGCTACAGAGGTGTGTATGTATATAATTTGCTTGTATTTTTCTTTCTGATGTAAAATATAACCAAACCAGTGTTACCTGTCCCACAAATGTTAACTTAAAAGTATGAAAGCTTATAGGTTGCCTATCTTTCTTAAAATGATAGCATATAATGAATTACTACAAAGAAATACTATTAAGTCCCCAAGGCATTAATGTGTCAGTGGAAAGTGAAAGAAAATCTGAGCTGCTAACACTGCCTGCCCAGTTACAGGTGTCCTCCTATCAGGGTTCTTGCCTGCAAAGCTAGTAATGTGCTTAGTGTTCTACATAGTCTATGATTACAGAATTTTGCTTCAGCTGTCCTATGAACACATGATTTTCTCCAAGGTTAACACAAAGTAATATGCAAAATAATCCTTTAAAACTGAGATCCAATCCATCAAAGAGCATTTACCATCTGACTCTGAAGTAGCTCGGATAATCAAGTAACTGCTAGGCAAAGGCTGAGTTATGGATCCAACTGCTTCACCTTTGGGACCCTTAAAAGAAAACAGGTGGAACAGGTAAGTATTGTGAAAGGCCAATGATATTTGGCAATGATTATTGTCAGATATTGATTTAGCAGGCACAAATACTAATTTAAAAACAAACGAGCTTTAATTACATCCTCAAGAATGCTGTTTAGTATTAAAGCCTTCCCAACAAACATTCCTCCTTAATAGAAAATTGAACAAATGACAGCATTTATCATTCAAAATTTCTATCTTACAAGTTTTACAACAAGAGAAATAATGTATTCCTAAAAGTTTTTTAAGTTACTGTAAATATAGTTAAAATTCACTAGATAAAGAGAGATGAATTATATATACTGTACTTTATAATCAATTACCATTTGTTTTAAATATTGATAGCAAAAAGCCTTGACTTTTTACAAGCCAAGACGGAAAATTGCTTCATAACTGGTTATTTGAACACACACACACACACACACACACACACACACACACACACACACACACACACACACACTACCCCACAGGGAACACTGGTAAGTAATTAGTACCACACCAAAGCTAAATTTAGGTGTGGGGCAGTCCCTAGAACTAAGGTACACTAGGACCTAGAATCAGACTTCCTAGATTTTAATCTTGTAGAAAAACTACTAAAGTAACCACTTTAGTATTCAATCTTTTATGTCTGTCAGGAGAAATCTGTATCCTTCTCATAAGTATGAGGATGAAACAGACTTCACTGAAATACCTCTATGGGTTAAGTTCTTTGCTCCATCCACACATATTTGCTCATATAGCAAGAAAATCTGGAATTAACTATACTAATACAATTTAAATGTTAGAAAGAATTTTCACCCTATAAGCCTAACTAGGTGAGAAATATTATGCTTCTAGAAGTATAAACTAGGTAGATGGACATTTAGTTATAACTCGCTAGTAAAATAAAATTGAATTCTAAAACTCTGTAATCCTAAATTTATTCCTCAATGAATCTAGACTACTGTGATTAACAAGCCTACATCTTCTCCTAGGCACATCAATACTGCCTGGCGCATAGTTAGTCCTTTATTCAAGGTGAACTGACTAAACTCTCCTAGACTAAAGCAATGTGAAGGCTTAAGGTACGGTGATCTAGTTAACGTAAACAACACTGTGGTCTGGAGAACTCCTTGATCATAAATCAGAGAAAGCATCTGTTTTCCCACTTACTTCTGCTTTTACAGCATGCAGGGACCATACTAATACTTTTAGTTATCAAACATTAGTGCTCTATCTTTAAAGAAAGAGCAAACAGGACAACTGATGTTCCATGCACCCCAACTCACATCCTCATCACTACAGGGAAGGCCACAAGAAGTAAAAGTCTCTGTTTTAGACAACCACTCTGAAGAAATTGCACAAACATGCAATCAACATTATACAACTTTAAAAAGAATGAGGAACCACGATTAATAAAAAATATAAATTTAATCTTCAGTGACAAAAGAGAAAAGATGTAATATATTGAGGAAAATTTTCAGAAAAATTGTTTTAGGTCTTAAAGGCAAGAGAAGGGTTTTTGGTGGTGGTGGTGGTGGTGTTTTTTTTTTTTTTTTACAGAAACAATCTTCTGAGTTTGGCCAGGGACAGAAGGCCTCTTGACTGACTCACGGTACTTCTCACCGTACCTCTACCTTTTACTTCACCAAGTGCTCACATACCTTCACTGCCCAGATAGACTGCTCCAAAGGATGGAAAAGCTTGAAACAAAAGCCATCCTTTTTTGATGGACGTTCGATGATCTCACAAGCATTCAGAAGGACTGTTCCAACCCACTGACCATTTTTTTGCGTTTTATAGATCAGAAGCACTCCAGGTTTCAACACGCACCACAGCTTGGTCCAGCTCTTTAGGGTACCACGAATCTACAGAAAGATAAGTTTATTTTAAAGACTGATAATTCTTCCTCTTTCTAGACTACAGGATAATAGGCTGAATAATGGCCACCAAGAGGTTTTAATCTAAAGCTATATGGCATATACATTTGCACCGAATACATCTTTAGTCAAAAGGCTACTTCATGGCAATGCACTGGGGACAGATGTTGAGCTGACACGGCTCCTGAGTCTCAGAAGCTCAGGTTTTTGTGGACTAGTAGGCCAGCGTTTCAAATACATTAAGTAGAATTCCTAACCTCCTTGATCACTCAAGGGTCATTAAAATAAACTTCCATAGTACTGAAATTATTCTTCTTTGTAGCGGTTGTTACAACTGTAATTTTTGTGAATAAATGACTATTCTTTTTTCATTTTGCTTTTCTGAATGTCCAAGACTTGTCCTAAATATTTGGTAAGTAGTAGGAAGAAGGAAGAACCTCTACCCAGTCCCTAAATGTGCCCTGCTTGGATAAGTGTTCCCAGTCATTACCTGGGTGTGCTATATAAATGTCTAGGAGGAAATCTTTAAATGTAGGCACATGATGTATTTTTATGAAATATTCCTCACCTGAAGCTCTAATGCCACCAATAATTTTATCAAGTGTTCCTATCACTTCCTACCTCTGCACTCATTAAAACTTGTAGCTAGGCAATTCACTGGCTTAACAATGCTGAAGAGGTTGCCTCTATTGTATTTAGGTTTCACTAGAACTGTCTTCACATTTGCTCACTCAGTGTAAATGAACTGTGAATGCACATGAACATGGGGTAAATGAATGTACAACTCCTTAAGGAACAAAGTGGGCAGAATCCTAGTAATCCAAGATATACAGAGTACGGGAGACTGAAGCCAGGAACAAAAAGAGAAAAATAGTCAAGGAGAGGGTGTGTGTGTGTGTGTGTGTGTGTGTGTGTGTGTGTACATCTCTGTATATAAATGAGATGGTTAATCAAGAGAATCAAAGAAAAGACAGTTACTCTGATGTAATATTCTTAGAGATGTAACAGTAAAAAAAGGGTCAGCTGTCAGAAATGAGGCCTGTTTTAGAGACAGCCACGGCCTCAGGTGTGGTGGTGCACACCCATATAACCACCTCAGTGTGTGAGAAGCTGAGGCTAGAGCACGGCCATGTGCCCAAGGCTGGCTAGGGCTGCACAGCAATGCCTTGTTTCAAAAGGACCGAGTGTGTTAGGAAGAGGAGGTACAGTCCGTCCATCCTGAGGATAAGTGTGACTCTGGAAAGAAAACAAGTAGGATCCAGAGCTCATGTGCTTGCTCTCAAGAAGAGATAAAGTAAGCTGGAATTTATTGTCAGCACAAAACTGAAGAAGATCCTTGCAGTATTTGAACTGTGGGTAACCACGATGAAGACTCTCACTGTAAAGGGAGACTTGTTCTTGATGTCTCTAGAAGTCACTGGGAAGCAGTTCTGCTAACTCACCTACTTTCAAAGTCAGGAGTAAAGCAGCTGTCTGTCAGGCAGAAATGGGAAAGGACAGTGACAGTAGGAGAAGGAGACAGGAGAACAGTGTGGAACAGCACTCACTGCACAGCACTTTTTTCTTTTTCTTTTCTTTTCTTTTTTCTTTCTTTTTTCTTTTTTTTTCGGAGCTGGGGACCGAACCCAGGACCTTGCACTTGCTAGGCAAGCGCTCTACCACTGAGCCAAATCCCCAACTCCAGCACTTTTTAAGCAAAACCTTTACATTTGTATTTTGTTTTTCAAGACTGTAGATCAGACTGGCCTAGAATTCAGAGATTTGCATGTAGACCACGCTGGTCTCAAATTCAGAGATCCGCCTGTTTTTGCCTCCCAAGTGCTGAAATTAAAGGCATGCACCACCACTATCTGGCTTAGGTAGAACTTTTATATCAACTTGTCCTTATTTAATTATAAAATTCCAATCTGCAATAATACCAAATGATAAGTGGAATAATAAAATATTTGTGTAACGGGTTATATTAAACAACATGGTTTCATACTAGTCAAAGTGCCTTAACAAGTGCTGTTCTGGTGCTACTAGAGTTCCTTCTTGTAGGCACATAGGACACAAAACAAGCTTCTCTCTCACTGAGCATCTACTGTTTTGCCTCACACTTTCTCATCCCCATGAGTAAATGCTCAGTGGGAGTTCCAACCCAAGCCCTGACCTTCAGCCAGTCGGCCATGACAATGACAGAGGGGTCTGTGATGGTGCTGAGTAACTCCTTCGTGGCTCTCTTCTTCTCTTCACGGTAATTCTTCTTTTGTACCTAACATAAGTGGAAACAAGACACTCAGTACAAGAAACAATTTCTCACAGTTCCAGCATTTTCAGATAAACTAGACAGGAGTCTTTGACAGCAGGTTAGAATCTGGTCTCCATGCTCACTGCCCCAGCCATCTGTGTCCTTTAAATCACTACCATGCCTTCAGGTGCACACCATCTATAGAAACGCACGGCTTCTGTATTTTTAACATTTGATTTTCTTTGTGAGTTTCTATGCCTACCATCTTCTTTTAACTGTGCCACAAGATTCCTGGCATAAATAAAATATTGGCAGTGTTAGCACCGAGTGCATTGGTGAACTGTTCTGATTCTAAACTCATATCGATAACATTACTTCATTTAATCACCACAATAAGTTTCTCAGGTAGAATTATTATCAGCTTTATTTTATGTTGAAGAAAACTGAGGCAGAGACAGTAATGTGCCCCAAACCACACAGCTAGCAAAGTGTGAAACAGGATCCAGAGGCAGACTGGCTTCCAAAGCTGTGCTCAATGTAGAAATCCTCTTAGCGACTAGCTTTTGATTATTACAAGCAACGCTGTAATTTCTCCCAAATGGAAATTGTGCCCTTTTTCTTACTAAAATCCAAGACAGAAACTAAGAAACTATGAAATCAATTTGCTCAAAATATTAAATGTTTTACTTTTATAGGTAAATTATTTCTTTGAAATATCACAGAAAGCAAAAGTGAACTAATAGTTCTATTGTTTTGTTATTTGGATGGGGAAAGAGTAGTAACCTATTAGTGTCTACATTTTTTTTATTAAACGATAAGACAAACACCTATCAAAGTTAAATTTAATTGAGACTATATACACATAATAAAGTTTAACTGTTAACTGCCTCTAACACCTAAGACTTGTGGTCTTTTACTTTAGGAGGTTTTTACTTATTTATATTTTGTGTGTGGGTGTTTTCCCACCAGCAAGTATGTTTGTGCATTGTATACATGCAGTGTCCATGAAAGCAAGAGAAGCCAGCAGATCTTCAGGAACTGGAGCTACAGAGGGCTGCTAGCTGTCATGTGGGTACTGGGGTCCTCTGGAAGAGCAGCCAGTGCTACTGAACAGGTTTCCTATGAGACTGCTGATGCAAACGCACATAGCACCAGCCATGGAACACAGGCGACTGTGATGGACGAGCAGGGAACAGTCCTAGTAGAGAGCATGCGCTCTTTAAGTTCCACGTTCTATTGCCATTCAGGGAGGTAACCTCCACACTACACATTTCTTAAGATTCTAACTTCTTGTTAGAAATCTGGATTTCATTGTCTCAAAATTCAAGACATGATACAGGTCAAACAAAATATATATTCCTATGAGCCTGGAAGTTAGCAAACTAACTTAAGTGGATGCCAGAAGTGACCACTGGCTGTTCCCCATACAATGAGGTGCTCTCTTTGCTCTGTTAAAGCTGGGAAGAGATACCTACTCCAGAGCCTGTGCTATGAAGAGCTGTGGCCTAAAACAGCCTGCTTCGGAACAGCAGTCTTACCGGCTGACTTCACGGCAGCATAAAAATATGAACACTTTGCATGTGTGCTTGCCTTTCAATCCTCCTGGAGGTTTTTTCCTCTCCTTTTAGGAGGATACACATCAATTTTTCTTATTAGCCCATATTCAAAAACACATGCAAAGCACAATGTCAAAGGATCATCGACTTTGCTGTAAGACTGTGGCTCCTAGTAACACCAAAAGCTGTATCCCTAAGGTCCCACCACACCAACATGACAGAAGCTGAACAAGGAAAGCACCAGTCAATGGGCAATGCCCACATGGACAAGGGAAACCCTCACAGGCCTCAACCCCACACACAGAACTATGTGCAACTGAGGAAATCTGGAATGAGGAGAAGTGGCCTTCCTCAGAGAAGAACACACCAACTGCCTATTCAGTACCAATGGTCAGCCTTGAAAACATACACACAAGTAACATTATATGGACCAAGTAGGTTATATTTAGGACTATACAAACATGCATGCAATAACAATTAACAAAAGAAGAGGCCATGAACTTTCAGGCAAGCAGGGAGGGTTATATGGGAGGGCTTAGAGGAGAGAAGGGGGGGGGGAGAAATATAATTACAATATATATGAAAAGATTAAAAAATAACTATAGAAACTGACCTTAAGAGACTCTTTCTTAGTGAGCTTACTTGAAGTTGAACTGTCCTTTTCTGAGCCATTATAAAGTTTAGATTCAGACTGAGATGAAAATAAGAAGATAATTAAAACTTACATTTATTTTACATACATAAAACTTAACATTACCTTTCTTACACTTTTCCCATTTGCTGCTGTGATTTAAGCAAATGAGGATTTTAATACAAAGTTTTCCCCACATGGTATTTGTATTTACACATGCATGCATTCACTGTCAAAAATTAATCTGCAACGTGAATTTACTGTTTCTAAATTTTATACAGCATTTCTCAGGGCATTTCTTAGAAAATATATAATTGTCCAGTTATTCTTTTTATAAACATTGCCAAAGCAGTGTTAAAATGACAGTTGAAATATGCTATAAAAGGAGACCATGTAAGTTTTCTTAAATACACAGATACCTACTACCTCAGTTCCTCCATCTTCAAAAATTCAGGTAAAGCCAATTCAATTGTGTAGTTCAACACAGTACTCCTAGGATCTATTTCCTCCCACTTCTCCAGGGTATTTAAATTGTGATTAATGACAAAATTGTTTTTGTTTCTAAGCTTATAGTTAAGAGTTGGTCTTCATAAAACTTTAAAAACTGAACAACACGTGTTTCTGTATTCACTTTACATGTCAAAAAAAAAAAAAGGCTCAGAGAGGCTAATTTCTCAGACACAATTGTTAACATAGCAGTGACTGGAAACTGGCTCTCCTGATGCCGTGCCCTCAGTCTTTCATTAGGGTACAAAAGCATACATTCGAGAGCTATCTTTATACATTTTAGAACAATAACATCCTATTCCCTCAATTCCCTACAGGTTTTCATTTCTACCATTGTCAGACACAGGACAGCATACTAGCATTCTTAGGAATTCTCTGGGTATACATGACTTGATCCAAATGGTGGCTTCCAAATGGTGAGCAGATACACCTGCATATTACTAGCTTTAACCAAGGATCCTTCACTCAATTATATGACCCATGGTGACAGTACCATAGTTATTCACTGGTGATAAGACAGCCAGTGTACCAGCTGAAGAAAAGGAATGAGCTAAACATTTTTGACCAACTAACAAAATGGAAATGTCATTGAAGCTTATTTATCTTGTTCATGTTAAAAATACCCCTGGTGGTTGGCATGAAAGACCTTTACATAAATGGGGCATAGAAGAGCTTATGATGATGGTAGTAAATTGATAGGAAACAAGCTGAAATTATTTTCAACGCAGAAAACAGAGCTCAACCTGCTTAAACTTTTTTTTTTTTGGGGGGGGGGTTCTTTTTTTTGGAGCTAGGGACGGAACCCAGGGCCTTGAGCTTCCTAGGCAAGCGCTCTACCACTGAGCTAAATCCCCAGCCCCCTGCTTAAACTTTTAAGTTGCTGACTTAAGTAGCTTGAAATACCATATTGCTTGTCCTCATGATGATGGCACAAACTCTGATACCAAAACAATTTTCATAATTACTCCTGCTACACAGCTATCTGTTTCCCCAAACCAGACAGCCCCAAAAGATGACACAGCTTCTGTCAGAGGGTGCAGTGCATTACAACTGTCACAGAACTCTACTTCCTACAAACAGGAAGAGCACGTTAGATAATACTGTCTAACGAACAACACTCGCCTCGTTTGTTAGGTTGAATGTTGATGAAATTAGTGGCTGCGTACTACTTACAAGCATTGTGTATGTACCACCTCACGGAATGCTTAAAGCAACGGGAGATGGAGTGGAAGAAAGTTGTACCTCAGATTAAACAGCATCCCAATCATACAGTGAATTCTGTGCCCTGTGAACACTGAGCTTCGTGGTTTTGGTAAGCTCACTTCATCGGGTTATTGCTTTTGAAAGCTCTTCATACAACCAGAATCAATGTGAAAACTTTTCTTTATAAATAAGAGAAAATGTTTCCCCAACAACTGCAAGTGACAACATTTGGTTTGGCTACTACAGGACTCCACTGTCATAAGTTGTTCTGGGGGTTAAATGAGGTGACACACATAAAGTGTTTAGCGTAATACTTGTTATGTGCTCTGATTCAGCTTTCCTTTGGGTATCACACATGTGGTGTATAGATATATATGCAGGCAAAAGACCTATACACATACAAATAAAAAATTTTAAAATTTAAATTTGTTCCCCCAAATTACTTAAATAAGAATGAGTAGGTTATACATTAAAATATTTAGGAACAAACTAGTTACTATAGTTCTCTTGAAAAATGGCAGAATGAGTGAATATTACTAATACCAAAAGTATTAGGAGTTATTCACTATGGTTTTTGCTTGTTTGTTCAGGACATGGTCACATGCAGTCCAGACTGCGCTCCAATTCACTACATTTGAGTTGTTTGACATGGGAGCCACCAGCCATGGGCAGTTACTTAGCAGCTGAGGTGTACCTAGTAGAATGAACATCCATTTAATTTTTAAAATCAACACACCAAATACTCCTTTATACAAAAATCACCATAAGGCCCATTTCTGTTTCCATCATTGGTGTCCATCAAGAGTGCAGAGTTCAGAGGTTGGGGATTTAGCTCAGTGGTAGAGTGCTTGCCTAGGAAGCGCAAGGCCCTGGGTTCGGTCCCCAGCTCCGAAAAAAAGAACCAAAAAAAAAAAAAAAAGAGTGCAGAGTTCAGTCTCCCTGCTGTTTCCTTATCTCTCAAGGTACATATGGACGGCACATGGCTTTGAGACTCTATTTATTAAAGCTCCTGCACAAGGATACTGCTAAACCATATTTTCCACAATTCCAGTACTAAGTGCTTAAAATAAGCCTTAAAAATAATCCTACTGTATTTCAAGCTATGAGCAGGATATGCTTTTCTTTGACTTTAAGTTATAGGTTCTATATAATGAACAGCAGAGCTCAGCACACAGTGCTCCAGAATGCAGCGTCTCAGCATACTGCTTATTTTAAGACAAAGGAAGCCAAGAGAAAAGTGCAGAAGGAAGAAGCCATTCTGACTGCACCTTATCTGTCTCCCTTTGACAGGCCACAAACGAATATGTAATTTTAGGTGGAGAGAATCCAATGACACACAGATACTGAGAAGAATCTCCACAAACAGGCTTGCCTTCTGCCCTTCCTTATCCTCTCTGTGCTGCTTAGCTTTTGTCAACTCATCACAAACTAGAATCATCTGAGAAACACGAACTGAAGGATTACCTCCATCTTGATTGATGACTGATGTGGGAGGGCCCAGCCTGCTGTGGGCAGTGCTACCCCTGGGCTGGCGGTCCTGGGTGGTATACTAAGTAAGCAGGCTTAGCAAGCTGGTAAACAGCGTTTTCTTCTTCAGTTCTTGCCTCAGGTTCCTAATTAAGTTCCTGTCCTGACTTCCCTCAGTGACGGACTGTAGCATGAAGTGCGAGCTCTCCTCCCAGAGCTGCTTTGGTCAGTAATTTATCACAGCAATAGAAAGCCAACTAGAGCACCCTCTGAATGCTTTAAGGAGCTAAGCCCTGGATGAGGAGCTCGCCACCAGACAAGAGCTCTAGCCCCTTTGGTAGCCTTTTTGCTCAATCAGGCCTGTGCTCTTCATCAAACCGAAACATAAACTATATAGGTTTCCCTATTCGTTTCTAAAGGCTCCAACATTATGTGACATTACATTAAATAAATGTGTATATTTTTGTCTTGTTGATATGTCTTTTATTATAGGGATTCAGCTATAAACCTTGCAAAGAATAAAAAAAGAAATACATTTTCCCACCTACATGACTAAACATTTCCCCATGTATGCTATATAAATACACTGTACTGGGGCTGGAAGATGACTCACTTGGGAAGCATGAGGTCCTGAGTTAGATCCCCAGAACCCACACAAAAAGCGGGTGTGTGTGGTCATGTGTGCTTGTAATTCTAACGCTGAAGAGTGGGGAAGCAGAGTCTCTATGCTCACTGTGGCTAGTCTCACCTACCTGGTGAATTCCAGGCCAATAGGAAACCCTGTATATTAGAGAAAAGATGGGTAGTGCCTCTCAAGGTTGTCCTCTACCCCACATGCCTACATGCACACATGTACCTGCACACATATGCCCAGTAAATAAATGTGCTGTGAAACTTCATCCTAAACATACACCCTGAAGTGATGACTATTCTTAATATTCTTATTCTGTGTTTAGTCTGTACACAACGGCAATCAAAACATGCAGTGTAATCCTTTCAACTATTCCTAAGAACAGGAGAAAACACATAAGGTAGGATGAACAAAGCCTACTGCTAGGACAGCAGACACTTCACTGGCTTAAGAAATAGGTTTCTGAGCCTGGAGAGATGGCTCAGTGGTTAACAGCACTGACTGATCTTCCACATGGTGGCTCATAACCATCTGTAATGAGATCCAATGCTCTCTTTTGGTATGTCTGAAGACAGCTACAGTGTACACACATCAATCAATCAATCAATCAATCAATCAATCAATCAATCAATCTTTAAAAAAAGGAAATAGGTTTTCTTTCAACCTATTTGATACCAAAAACTTTTAAGAAGCTCTCATCATTGCTACTTAATCTTATCAGAAAAAAGTTGGAAGTCAAATCCCTTGACAAATTTTGAAAAACTCATTCAACTTTTATCAATCTATAGATTGCCACTATATAACCCTAGTGGTATCACTCTAGTGGTACTTTTAAAAAATATTAACTTAGAATAACCATGTCCTATTTTAATTATAGGACACTACTGTAAAGTTTTTGTTCATCATCTGTTAATGTATATGAAGTGGAAGTTTTTGGTGGTGTCATGTGATGCAGACTCCTGTGGTATTTTGCTGAGGCAAAACCCAGGGGAGGACACATGACGTTTGGAGAGAGTATGCATAGGACTTAATGGACATTGACGGGGCGCTTGCATAGCTAGCTGTGCAACACGTCATTGGTCTCCTACCTTCACTGATCTTGCTTCATTGAAAGAGGCATGGCAGTGAACTGGCAACCCAGCTGGCTCTGGTTATTCCCACTGACTTGCGCAGTTCGGCAGAGGCTGGCTGTTATTTGCTGGATCATGTCACCACTGCTGATTCATGTTCGATATTCTGACACTACTGAACTGGACTGCAGGTATCCTGACAAATGGAGGTTGGAATTGCCCCCCAAAACTCCTTCTACACAGGCCCACATCCCTTTGTCCTTATTTACCATCTTTTCCCCTTACCTTTGGATGGTGGGCTAGGAGTAGGGGGGATCAAAGTGTTTGAGAACCCCTGTTGAAAGTAGGTTTAAAAAAAATCTAAGCCTACATGTATATATTTTGACTGTCATAAATAAATTTAAAATAATTAAAAATGTCTTGTTAAAAACATGAAGCCTGAAACATCTCTGAGTGAAGCTTTGAGATTTCAGTTTGAGAAGGTCTACTGCAGCCCACATACCAAAACTAGTTCCTCTGAAGAGAGCAGGGGTTACCAATCAGCACATTGCTCTGATTGTACTGCACTGCACCCCAGTCAGTCCAAGCATAGACCTTTATACTTTTCATATATGCTGTGTGGTTTAAAAATACCAAGATAAACATTCCTATGAACACTTACAGGGTTTTAGTTTAGTGCCTGCATTTTAAATGTCAGAAAAATGTCCTATCACACACTGAGAACAACAGTATGCCTACCTTGCTCTTTGACATTGAAAGTGAAGAGTCATCTTTATTTTGAGAAATGTCTTCTTTTCCTCTTTCAAAACCTTTGGGGGAAATGGCAATATTCAGTGATTACAACCTTTGAATATACAGTCGTTAATGTTAAAGAGCAAATATGAGCCACTCAATTCAGACATGCTTGCTGCTATTCATGCTCATAGAGTTCAAACTACTATGGCTTACAGTCATCTCACTGTTCAAATTAGGAGGAGCCTTAGAACTCTCAGCCCTAGCATAACTGTCTCTGAGAGGCTGCATCCAACAGCTGATGGAAACAGATGCAGACACCCACAGTCACACACCCACAGTCACACACCCACAGTCACACACCCACAGTCACACACCCACAGTCACACACCCACAGTCACACACCCACAGTCACACACCCAGACACACACCCACAGCCAGACACCCACAGCCAGACACCCAGTCATACACCCAGTCACACACCCACAGTCACACACCCACAGCCAGACACCCAGTCACACACCCACAGTCACACACCCAGTCACACACCCACAGCTACACACCCACAGTCACACACCCAGTCAGTCACACACCCACAGCCAGACACCCACAGCCAGACACCCAGTCATACACCCAGTCACACACCCACAGTCACACACCCACAGCCAGACACCCAGTCACACACCCACAGTCACACACCCAGTCACACACCCACAGCTACACACCCACAGTCACACACCCAGTCAGTCACACACCCACAGCCAGACACCCACAGCCAGACACCCACAGTCACACACCCACAGTCACACACCCACAGCCACACACCCACAGTCACACACCCACAGCCACACACCCACAGTCACACACCCACAGCCACACACCCACAGTCACACACCCACAGTCACACACCCACAGCCAGACACCCACAGTCACACACCCACAGTCACACACCCACAGCCAAACATTAGGCAGAGCTCGAGGACTCTTGTGGATGAGTTGGGGGATGGATTAAGAGAGCCAGAGGGAGGAGTCAAGGACACCATGAGAAGACCTACAACGTCAAGTAACCTGGGCCAATGGGGGCTCTTAGAGATTAAACCAATAACCAAAGAGCATTCAGGGGCTGGACCTATGCCCCCTACACATATGTCACAGATGTGCAGCTTGGTCGCCATGTGGGTCCCCTAACAAGCGGAGCAGGGGCTGACTCTAACCGTTTGTTACCTGCTTCTGTATCCCTTCCCCTAACTGGGCTGCTGGTCTGGTCTCAATGGGAGAGGATGAGACTTAGTCCTGTTGTGACTTGATGTGCTAGAGTGGGTTGGTACCCATTAGAGGCTTCCCCTCTTCTGAGGCAAATCAGAAGGGGTAATGGGGAAAGAGGAGCTGCAATCAGGATGCAAAATGAATAAATTAATGAAAAAAACTACGGTGCTGTCAAACCAGATTCTGTGGTTTTTAACTTGGAGAGATGGCTCGAGGGCTAAGAACATTTGCTATTCTTCCAAAGGGCCTAAGAACTCTCAGGCAATTCAGAAATCTGCCAACTCCCTTCTGGCCTCACACATGGTATTCATCCACATGTATACGTTAATAAATCACATGTATACGTTAATAAAAAGAAAATTTAAAAGAACAAAGTTAGGCAGGAGGTAGGTGGAGGAAGGAGGGGTGTATCTGGGAAGAGTTGGGGGAGGCCTGGAAGGTGAGTGCTTATATGACAGAACTATGTTGCATGCATTGTGCAATTCTCAAATAACGAAGAGAGAGGCAACGAAGAGTTCCCCTGAGTCCCCCAGTGTCAACTTGAATGTTATTTTCTGTGCAACTAACTGGATCAATTCACATGACATCATCCTCTTAGAGCTTTTAGCCAAGCAAGCTCTGGTGGCTTTTTGTTTGTTTGTTTGTTTGTTTTGTTTTGTTTTGTTTTTTGAGATAGGCCCTGGGATAGCTAAGGCTAGCCTTAGACTCTATATAGAGCCAAGAAAGATCTTGAACTTGTGATTCCTTTTGCCTCCACTTTCTGAGTGCCGGGCTTACACAGGCTTGCACCACTTCACCCAGTGTATATAGTTATGGGGAACACAATCATTGCCATGTAAATGTTAGAAATGTTCTCTGCTAATCAAGGTAAATACCCAGAATACCCGTGAGCTGATTTCTGAACTAAAAGAACCATACAAACCAGCTTTTCTCTTTTATTGTCAACTAGGTGATAAAGACATGTGGGAAAATAAATCTTTAGTAAGAATACATCAAAGTGGGGTTGGGGATTTAGCTCAGTGGTAGAGCGCTTACCTAGGAAGCGCAAGGCCCTGGGTTCGGTCCCCAGCTCCGAAAAAAAAGAACAACAACAACAACAAAAAGAATACATCAAAGAGAGGGGAGAAGGAACAGGAGAGGACACAGAGCAGGGAAGGAAGGAAAGAGGAGAAGGAAGGAGGAAGAAAAAGAAATAAGAAAAAAAGAGAAGAAAAGGAAGGGAGGGAAGAGGCAAGAGAACTCAACCAAGCAGTCTGGGTGTGGGGCACGTGCCTGCAGTGCTAGCTGTTTGGAGGGCTGGGGCAGGAATCTAGCAGCTTGAGACCAGGTTAGGTAACATGGTGAGATGTCATTTTTTTTTTTTTTTCGGAGCTGAGGACTGAACCCAGGGCCTTGCGCATGCTAGGCAAGCGCTCTACCACTGAACTAAATCCCCAACCCCGTGAGATGTCATCTTAAAGGGGGAAATAAATATCTAATAATGTACTTATTATAAGAATTAAATGAACATGTATATAAACAGTTGAGATAGAATTTTACATATAGTCTATACTGAGCTAATGTTGACCCTTATTTATAAATAGTCTAAAACTGTGAATCTAGAATTCATGAATGATTATGAGATTATAGAAAGATTATGGTTATGAGCAGTGTTCTTGTAGAAGTTCGAGATCAGTTCCTGGCACCCACACAGTGGTTCCTAATCATCTATAATTTGAGTTCCAGGAGATTCAACTCTCTCTTCTAGTCTCTGGGGATACCAGGCACACACAAAGAATACATATATACACAATGGCAAAAGGCAGATACAAAAATAAGTAAATCTAAAAATAATGCTCCTGTTACTTGTAGGGCAGACAGTGTTAGCTCTTCCCACACCTCACAAAGGTGAACCCACAGCAGAACCAATGCCTGAAGCATTTCAAAATGATTTATCATTTATTGTTTTGGGTTTATAATTTTTAATTCTATTCTACCTTATTAATTCTAATATCTTTACTAAATTAAATATGTAGTATGAAAATATTTCTCTAGAAAAAGCAAAGATGACTCAGTGGGGGTGGGAAGATTTTCATAAATGCAACATGGATTTCCAGATGAAAACTTACAGAAATTTGAAACAAATATAAAGCAAAGTTACGAAATCAAACTTGAAACTTAAAAAAATGTACTCAATGAAATAAATATACCCATAAAGAATTGAACTAGAAAATATCATCCTGAGTGCGGTAACCCAATCACAGAAAACCACACTTGATATGCACTCACTGATAAGTGGATATTAGCCCAGAAGCTCAAATTACCCAAGACACAATCCACAGACCACATGAAGCTCAAGAAGGATGACCAAAAGGTGGATGCTTCTCTCCTTCTTAAAAGGGGGAACAAAAATATTCATAGGACGGGATATGGAGGCAAAGTTTGGAGCAGAGACTGAAGGAATGGCCATTCAGAGCCTACCCCACATGTGACCCATATATATCTATACAGCTACCAAGACTAGATAAGATTGATGAAGCTAAGAAGTGCATGCTGACAGGAACCAGATATAGATGTCTCCTGAGAGACACAGCCAGTACAGAGGTCAATGCTAGCAGCAAACCATTGAACTGAGAATGGGACCCCCGTTGGAGGAATTAGAGAAAGGATTGAAAGAGCAAAGGGGCTTGCAACCCCATAAGAACAACAATACCAACCAACCAGAGCTCCCAGGGACTAAACCACCACCCAAAGACTATACATGGACAGATTCATGACTCCAACTGCATATGTAGCAGAGGATGGCCTTGTCAGGCATCAATGGAAGGAGAGGCCCTTGGTCCTGCCAAGGCTGGACGCACCCCCAGTGTCAGGAAATATCAGGGTGCGGGAAGGGGTGGTAGTTGGGGAAGAGAACACCCCTATAGAAGAGGTGGGGGGGGGAGATGGGATGGGGGCTTATGTCTCGGAAAGTGGGAAAGGGAATAACATTTAAAACATAAATAAAAAAAATCCAATAAAAAATTCTACAAAAAAAAAAAGAATTCTCAATACTAATGACTAATATACTTCAAAGAACCTGTAGATATACACAGGGAAGTATACATTGTTTAAAAGACTTCAGTTTCCCCAGTGTTGTTTTAGTCTCAGCTCAGTCTATATCAACCCACTTGCTAGGTTAAGAAAAGGTCCAGCTCACTGTGTCTGCATCCACGCACATATTATTTCCAAACTAGAACAGTAATGACAAGAGCACTCTAAATTAGACATTGTGTGTATATGTGAGTAAGTTCCTGTCTGTGTATCTGTGGTTGATATCAGTGTCTTTTCAATTACTCTACACTTTATTTTTTGAGATGATCTCCTGTGAACCTTCTCCATCTGGCTAGTTATCTAGAAACCTCCCAGCAAACCTCCTGCCTCCACCTTCCCAGCACTGGGTTACAAGTATGTTCTGCTGGACCTAGATTGCTCATGGGTGCAGAGGATCTGAACTCAGGCCCTCATGTTTTCATAGAGCACCATACAGCTAACCGAGCCATGCCCCAGCACTACAGCAAACATTAACAAAATGCAATCTACAACGTCCTAAATGTTAGAAAATGGTAGTCATGAACCTAGGTTATATACGACTTGTCAAACCATATCAATGAATTCCATTTTAACAGAGTGCCATATTTTAAACTAGCAAATCATATAATTAGCTTCATTCATAGTGCATGATTAACTTTAAATTAATTTTTCATTTTATCTATAAATGGGTGAAATTAAATGCTTTCTAAAATATGCAAATCTGGTCAAATTCCTTAAATGTCAACTAAAAGTTTTAAAAAGTGGATGATTAACATAAAACATACAGAACATATAAAAACACTCCTCTAAAAGCTCTAAAACAAAAATTTTCCAAATTGCACACTGGGTTTCCAAGGGGAATTCCAAAGCAGTAACACAACAAATTGCTGCTAGTGTTTATGCTAGATCTTCTCCAGACTGGACGGATCTGAAATCCTAAAAAGGTACAAAATTATCTATCCTAAGAACATCTGCCATAAAGTTTAATAATCAGGACCTTTTCTTTAAAAGTTATGCCATGAAAGTCTATTTATTAGGACCTTTGGGGCTTTGTCAAAAACATTTAGCAGTGGTCCATTATGGTGGTGCCCATCCCACCCTTAACCTCTGCACTTGGGGAACACAAGCCGGTGGATCTCTATGAGTCTGAGGACAGCCGGGTCTACAGAGCAAGTTCTAGGTCAGCTGAGACAACCTGTGTGAGCCTGTGCAGGCCACTGCTTCCTACTATTCAGAAAAAGCTACTGTCCAGAGAAGAGCCGAGGACTCAACAGAGAAGTGTGACACTACAACAGCTTCTCATAATGAAGGCAGGAGAACAGCTGAGAGAACAGGGAGTGGGATCCAAGCACTAGTGCCATCACTCATTAGCTATAGAGTTGGACAAGCAATTAAACCCAGGGCTGCCATTTTGCTACAGGGGAGAACACTGGAGAGTCTGAAGAGAGTGCCACAGTACTCTGCAAAATCAAAATGCACTGGTGCCGTTCCAAAATGTTCTCATCAAAGCTGATACAAAAGAACTCCCTAATAACAGCTCAACCAAAAACGGTTTAGTCACATGTAACCTGGCACTTAAATACCTACGGTATCCTTTTGTTTTGACGTCTTCATATTTGGAATAGTCAGGCTTACGATGATTCTATTGAATAGAACTCGTCTATAAATCCATGCCAAGTTTTGTTTAGCTTCTAGTGACTTTAGTTTCTTGTCTAAGTGAACTTTCTATGAGATGATTTCTTAGCACAGAGTTGACTTCTACTAAACAGGATTATGGTTCTGAATAAATCAGCTTTCTAAAGAATATGAATGCTAGCAAAATGGACAAGATGCATTCCAAGAGCAAAACTTGGCTTGTTTAGATACAACATGAAACACTTTATGTTGCTTTGGTCTTTTAAAAATTGCTTATATTTTTACAAATGCAGGTTTAACTAACAGCCATCTACTAAGTAAATGTACACAAACACTTACTATGCTGAATATCCAAGAACTATAAAATCGTATGGAAAAAGAATGCTAAGAGGGTCCAAAGGGTGGATGAGCATGCACCGTGCTTGCCAGCCACTAACCATGGCAACTGTGTACAATCTCCAGGGCCTTCATAGTGGAAAGAATCAAATCCTGCAAGTTGTTCTCTGACCTCAACATGAGCCCACAGCATGATCACATATACATGCACAATTGTAATTTTAGAAATTTTTACCATTTATCTGTGTGTATTTTGCTTGAATTTATGTATGTGTACTACATGCAAACCTGGTACTCATGGAGTCCAGGAGAGGGTGTCTGAACCTCTGAAACTGGAGTTACAGGCATGGTTAGCCATCATGGGTGTGTTAGGAATGGAACCTGTGTCCTCTGAAAGAGCAGTCAGTGCTCTTAACCACTGAGCCACGTCTCTGGGCCTGAATAATTTTTTTTTCTTTTTTATTTGAGAAGTAAAACATTACTTTTAAAAGCCTGAAGTAAAGCTTATAGTCTATTTCTTTGCTAAGGGTTTCCCACAATTCTTAGGTAGCATTCTAGAAACAAGTAAAATGGCCACAGCTGTAAATCAGAGTTGAGCTTTCAAGATACAATTAGGTCCAAAGTAAGCCAAACACACTGCATCCCAATGTTATGAGCACACAGGCAAGGGTACAGCTCTGGGTACAGCTCTTTATCAGCCAAACAATGCACTGCTTGGTAGAAGGGTGTGGGAGTGAAAAATAGAGATGAAGCAGAAATAGATAAAACTTCCTATAAAATATAAAATAGGTAAAATTTCCAATAAAAATTAGAAGTGAAAAATAACTGATGTGTAAGATAAAGTTATCATTAAATATCACTGACTTAGAATTAATTCTCCTCGGGGTTGGGGATTTAGCTCAGTGGTAGAGCACTTGCCTAGCAAGCGCAAGGCCCTGGGCTCGGTCCCCAGCTCCGAAAAAAAGAAAAAGAAAAAAGAATTAATTCTCCTCTAATGTTACTAGATGAAAGCAAATGCATCTAAGATAATTTTTCAGGACAATAAAATATCTCAGAAGACATCAGATGCCTACTTCTTTTTACCTTTAATTTAAATACATAACAAAAAGCCCATTCTCTGGGATACTGGATTCTACTGCTGGGCTGATAAAGCTGATACTCTGAAGAGCTTTTATCACAGAACACAGATGAAGCCTTACAGGATTTCTCTACTAGAAGAACTGGGAGACACAGCAAATCATTTATTCCTTTGACAAAATAAACTCACAATGATGCCTTTGGTTTCCTAAGTAAGTACATATCATACTTTCAGACAGGAAAGTTTTCTACTGTTTACCAAGGTCACTGATTACTCCTTCATGAGAAGCAGGTCTGCGGCGTGAAGGTCAACAATGGCCTGTGCTATTACACCTAGCAACGGCTAAACAGTCAAGAACAGGAGCTAAGTCTCAGGTGAGCAAAGGCTGCACGTGACAGTATTTAACAGCGTCAGTATAGTGCACCTTAAAGTCACTTCTGAATAAGGACACATTAAAATTTACACTGCTTAAGGACATAAACAAAGCGTGATTGTAAGCACACTATGTTAAGAAGACAATACTGATTAACTACTACTCAAAGCTTATGCTACTTAGGTATAGCTTAGAACCGTGGTTTTATTTTATTTTTTTTAAAATGTTGTTAGAAAAGAATCTGAAATTAGTGAATTTATAATAATATATTTAATGTTTAGGTATCTCAAAACAATGCTTATTGTCATCATGGTTATTCACAAAGACACAAAAAGGTTAAGATAAAACAGAAACTCTACTTCAAATTAAAAAATGTAAATGTCAAAAAAATATATATTAGTAGATATTAAAATGAATAACCAAATATTTTGTCACAATAAATTGTTTTCAAATAAAAGTTCAAGTTGTCTACATCTTATTGACCAATCATTTAATGCCTAAATGATAGCTTTAAAATATCTAATTTCATTTAATAAATATTACACTGTATATAACATATAATTTTCTTAGCAAAAATTAACTCCACATGAATAAGTCTAGCAAAAAATATATAGTAAAGAAAACTTTACTATAGTCAAGAATTAAAAGATTGTTAAGATTAACACATATGTTAAACATTAATTATAATGACTACTTTACAGAAATGGCTAATTATTCATGTTTAATGTCTGGGTTTCATCTGCTAAAACCTCTGTCAATATCATTTCTTTACAGGAATATATATGTATTGTATAAATCGAATTCAGAAATGCTTTAATTGTCATCAAGGGTCATATATTTACTTCTATATTTAAATCAAAATGCACATGGTAAAAAGAAAATCAAGATTTCTATTTTCCCGACTCATTAGCTCTTAAGTATTAGCTGAAGAGACTATTACGAGAAACTGACAGGAAGCCCAGCCATAGAGAGGCAGTCACTGAAAGCTAAGCTCTCGCAACAGAATGGTTTCAATGAAACATAACGATAAGATTTTAAAATCCCCGTTTTATTTTCACTAAGAAAATGTAAGAAATTAAGACAAGAATGCAAGATTAAACAAACAAACCTTGTAAGGAAGGAGAAAGTTCATTGTATCCTCCAAATGAAGCATTCCGGACAAGCTTTCGGCCATCAATACGTGGAGGGAATAAAACAGACGAAACCCCAGTACATGAAGAAAATCTACGATGTTGTGAACTCTCTTCTTTCATGGCTTAGAAGGCCTATTTAATATATATGCTCACCCAGAAGGCTAATTAGCCCAATATGGCAAAAGCAGGCTTTTCTCTCACATCCAAATGTAGCCAACCAGCACAAACAAAGGACACACACATTTAACAGAAAGGAGGACCAGAGACTGTCAAATCAGCAATAAACAGATAGAGAGACTGACGGCAAAGGCACTGAGCCAGACAACTGGTTCCTTTTCAAAAAAAAAAAAAAAGAAAAAGAAAAAGAGTTGATTAAAGGGCTATTCCACTAACGCTTTGAGTTTATATCAAAGGAACGATTCCCTGCACTGAACTGCTCGCTGCTTTAGAAAAACAAAGCAAGATCAATACTTAGCCATTCTCAATGAAGTAATAGGGTCCCTTCTTTTCTCAAGATGACAAACCTTTCACCACATCTATTATGTTTTTGTAGTATCTGGCCACATCTCCCTCCTCTCCTGACTCTTTTCTTTTCAGCTTTTGGTTACTTCAAAAATAGATCTCAACATTATACTTTTTATCTTTCCTGAAGCTTCTAGATTTATATCTAATCTGCTGCTTGTCTTGGCCATGATTAAGAATTCATAAGGAAAGATATTCTTTCAAGTACAAATTTGATGGATCACAACTGCTAAAGCAGAGAGTTAACATATAAGTTTTACTTCTAAGAGGAATACAGTAGTCATTAAGACACCATTAATGTGAACCAATTAACACAGAAGATTAAATGACACCATAAAGATGCCACACACTCTAGCATACACTCCCTTGAAGCATTAGCTGCTACAGATCCTCTTCCTGGTGTTTAAAACATTCAAAATGCATGATCTACCAACTACTTTTGCCCATATAAAAACAAATAATTTGCTATTTCAAAAGTAATAACCTATACCATCTCCTTATGCCTAACTTTTAAAATTCCCAAGAACTCTTCTCGTTTTATTAAATTACTTTTGCCTTACCCTAACTCCATTCAAGTTAAACTTGGTGGTTTATTCTTCCAAGAATTTTGCCCTGAGATTCAATTTCTTTCTTACTATGCACACATTTTAAAGCCGACCGAGTCTTGGTTCACATACAGCATCATTCCATATAACCTTAAGAGTATTTCTTCTTAAGGAAAAAAAAAAGCATTAAAAACACAGTTTCTGATAGTGAGGGTGGTACATGCCTTTAATTCCAACACTCAAGGGGCAGGAGCAAGCAGACTACATAGTGAGTTCCAGGCCAGCCAGGGCTACATTAAAAAACAACCAAGTTTCCCGTATAATGTTATCCACCTTGTACTTGGGCAAATGCATTTCAAAATCATTGTAAAATTAAGTTTATGGTTACTCTCATCAAAGCTATGGTGTTGTCTGAGGGCCTCTGTTTTTGCCTTGTTTCACTCTTCCTCAAACCATAAGATGTAAATTACTAGTAATTGTAGGCAAGCAGAAAATATAATTAATTCATATAGTTGGTGCTTGCCTTTAAAGGAATAAAGAAAAGGCATTACCCCTTACAGTTAAGTAGGGTTTAAATTTAATGGTGTCTCCATTTCCTTCTCTATAAAATACTCAAGAGTAGCATCTGTATTGTAGGATTATTGTATACAGTCTGCAAAGGTTCCAGGCAAAAGCATTAGAATAACGTGTTCTCTCCTAAATTTCAAGGAACATCAGAGGAAAGAACTTGTTTTTGTTTTTTTGAAGACCATAAACAAGAACAGGAATCCATCTGCACACAAATTTCACAATGACCCTGAGATGCACAAATATAGGCTCAAAGAGGCACAAAAGCCATGTCACAGGTCAGTCTTTCTATCAAAACGTCCTTCTGTACACAATTCACAGCAGCAACTTACACAGGATTACATGTCAAATGGACAAATTAATATTTTAAAATATCCATTAATAATACTGGAATCTCAAAGAGAATGGTGCCCCATTTAGAAATCCTAACCCTGCCAAACTCTCAATTTTGCACATTAGTAGAATTTAGTAATAATATTTAAAATATTATAGCTTTCAAAAACCTACTTTGCACTCATTTTTATTTACTTTTGTGTATTTTTTAAAGAATCCTCAAGTGCACCTCTTGTCAGTTCAGGTTCTAAAATACTCAGATTTGATGCACAAGGTACCCAGAGCTCATGAGTTCACTATCCCCCAAGCCTCTGTATCATCTCCAACCAGAAATCATGTGACTGTCCCCACCCATCCCCTGTTCTCTCTCTGGTAGAATTGAGAAAATACCCATGTAAACAATCTCCTCTAGGGCTTACTTCTGTCCAGTCTACCAAGTAGAGAAGACTGTACCAGCATAGATACTGTACCAAAAAAAAGTAACAGTAAATCAGCACTGTTTAGGGTATAAAAGATCATCAAGTCAAATCACTACTTTTACCAAAATATCCCCTGCCAGGGCACCATCTTTTACAAGGGGAGCTGCTTGGGTCACCTCCGCCCAAGTTCTTCTCTGACCTGAAGCTTGTCCTCGTGTACATTATAATTTTGTCTCTTTCCCTAGACCCACGTTTGAATTAACTGACAATATCTCTAGTATAAGAACATGTCCTACTTTTCATTTGATAGGCTACTGCAAGCTAAACAGTACAACATTCTTCTGCTGTATTCCTGCTACCAGCAATAGCCCAGAACCAAACTACAAGCAATGCTGAGCCCTGTGTTTTCCAGCACTCACTAGTGATTATGACTAGTAATCCACTGAGCATTTTATGACTGCAGCAAAATAACTGACATACAAAATTGAAAAGGAAAAAAAGAAGGGCTTTTGGCCCATGGTCTCAGTAGGGTTTAGTTCATGTTTGGTTTGGCTAGCCCTATTGCTAAGGCGTGCAGTGAGACAGAAAACACCACAGTGGCAGCAGCATGTGACAAAACCTCCTCACTTCACAGTAGCCAGGAAGCCAAGGAGACAACAGGACCTAAGGACAAGACTGACTGACCTTCTACTAGTCTATTCAGAAACTAGGTTTTATCAAGGGCTTATTCCGCCGACAAAGTTAGAGCCCCTGAGATCCAGTTACTGCAACAGCCCCAACACCAGGGGAACAAGCCCAAAACACATGATCCTTTGAGTTCATTTATATCCAAACCATAAGATTCTCAAAGAAATCAAGGCCACACTACAACCCAGAGAATTTTTATTGCCCCTTCTTTTTACACAAGGATTTGTTGAATAGGCAGAAGACATTTAGACCGAGGCTGTCTCGGTAATTTGAGTTCCTACAAAATGAACTACAAAACAACTTGCTTATAAGTGAATGTGAATTTAACCTGGTGTAATTTTGCAATGGAAAGTCAAATGTCAGCCAAGATCATAAAACCACTGAGCCAATTACAGGCCATGCTCAAATGAGGCAAAAAGCTACCTTGTACTCCACTTTAGAGTTCTGTCTGTCAATATTCACTGTCCTACATTCTTTGAGCCTCTGTCCAGTACAGAATGCTGTCCAATACATGAATTATTCTTGTTCAAATAAACTGTTAAATTTATCTAAAGTTTTTCATTGAACACTTCCTCAGTCCTTCTGAATAAATGCACACATGATAGTACCATTACTATAAATACAAGGCAAGAAAAAGCCGTAGGTGACAGGGCCAGTAGGTGTGACAGTAAAAGCCAATTAGGAGCTACATATCTAGGGACCTCTGAGCACTCGTACTGATCCCTTCTCATTGTGCATGTACATAGAATAGTTTATTGTACTTACAGATACTAATTTCCTTTTAACAAAAGTTGTTCAATTATTGCCTATTGCACAGAAAGCACAAAGAGAATATATTGAACAGAATTTAAATTATAATTTAATACTCATTTGTTTGTTTGTGTGGGCGTGCATGCAAGTGTGGGGGGGTGACAATCACCCCCTGGCACACTTATAGAGGTCAGAGGACAACATGCAGAGACTGACTCTTTCCTTCCATACCATTTGGCTCTCAGGGATCAGACAGAACTCAGTCAGGTTTGGTTGAAAATACTTTCACTTGCTAAGCCATTTCATTGGCATATTGTTCACAGCAATAGTTCTGCTCTACATTTATTAAATATACACTGAGACTCTGGCTCTATATTCCTCAGAGAAGGGAAAGTGACAGCATCCGACTGAACGGAAGCCCTGTTGTCACTTTGTAAAGAGGAGAGCATACTCACCCAGATTTTCCAAACAAAGGGCATTAAATCCCAACAGCAAGAACTAACTAGTAGAGGTAATATCTGATTACCCTTAAAGTATCTTAACTTAGAAATACACTTAAACAGTTTTTCAAGGAAAGAAATGGTCCTTGTTACTCTTATATTCCTCTTTCTACTTTGATTTAAAAAAAAAAAAAAGCAACTTAAAAGGCCTAGCAAGGCTAGACCAGACCTCCCAAATCTCTGCCAAGATGCTCAAGACAAAGTCATTCCCAATTTTCAATAAATGCTTTCGAGTTATTTTAGTTTCCTTTGTAGACACAGTGTTAAACACAGATATTATAACATTTGATAAGAGGAATTTAAAAATATCCTACTCTTTCTTAATTTCAAAAAGTATGATGTTGACTTTCATTATGTTATGAAGCAGCTTCCTAAACACAAGGAATTTCAAACCAGAAAATAACATCTAAAGAAGTATTGGTAACTTCAGAATCCAAGGCATTAAGGCCTCCAAACCTCAGAAGGTGCCACAGTCTGTAATTTAGACTATTTCTAACAAATAGTTGGAAGCCAGCACCAGAACTCAGAGGGTGGAGTTAAAGATGAGGGAAAGGGAAAATCAAAGTCCTCTTTCGACATACAGTTCTCATGAGATATAATACATACACATTCAAGAACAAACACATCTGTGTGTTTATGGCCAATAAAGGTTCAAACGTCTTACCGAGGAAGGAAGAATTGCTTCGGTTCATGGAAGAGAGTGACTTCTAGGTGTCTTTGTACCTGTGAACCCCTTTCCTAAAGGTTCTCTTGTGTCTGTCATCTGAGAGTATACCAGCAGCACCTACCATAGCCACCTGGGGAATATGATCCAACCCGCTAAGGTAGAAAGCTCAGTAGAAAGCTGCTGCACTGAACCTCTCTCCTTTACGCTCATGTTTTCTCTTAGCTCTAGATAGAGACTCTTATTTTTAATTCTGCCAGAACAAAGAGGGAGTTGCCTTTAGGTTTCAGAGTATTTACTAGGGGATAACAGAAATGCACTGGTTTACGTTAACTTGGGTAAAACCCTAATTACACAAAGGCTTTTGTTATATCATTCAAAACTGTAACATTTAAGAATTAGTTTGAGCCATACATGCCTGTAATCCCAGCACTCAGGAAGGCAAGGCAGGAGAATTATAAATTCAAGCCAGACTGAGATGTAAAGGGAACCTGTATGTCAAACGAACAAACAAACAAACAAAACAAAAGTATGAAATGGGCTGAAGTTTCAGCAAGGAACATGGGCTGTTCTCTCAAAAAGCAAAGTATTTACAAACTAGCTTAAAAATAAAAATGTAGAAAATAGCTTTTTACAACAAAGAAGGTTAGCTACCAATCACAGCACACCATGAAGCCTGACCATGAGTCCTGAGGGAATGAGCATCTCTTGAGATGAGCTATGATTTAGTCCCATGTTCCTTCGGCTCTCTTGTTCTTTAAAAACAGTCAGAGAAATGGAGAAAACAGGCTTAATTAGTCAACATGTCTGCCTTTCCTGAACAACAACTGAAAGATACACTAAGCCCAAACAGTAAGAGTGAAACCCATCTTACCCTTTCTGAGACTATAATAATACTTAACTTAAACTACTAGGAGGTAAGCTCATTTTTAAAGAAGCACTGACTACTCTTCAAGTTTGGTCCCTACCATCTATCTGGTGGCTCTCTGCTGTCTGTACTTCCAGTTCCAGGGGGTCGATGTCTGCCTCTGGCCTCTACAGCACCAGCCATGAACATGGTGCACAGAAGCACATGCAGGAAAAATGCACCCACATAAATTTTACAAAAATTTTAATGGTAAGATAAGCTGATGAGAAAAAAATGTGGAAAATGTACAGTTTTTGGAAGAAACCGAGTCATTGCTCTAATGGAATGTGTAAGAACTAAAGATTATCCTGACAGATGTGGGTTGAGTAAGCCTGTCTCTGCAGATATTCCAACAAAAAGCAGGAAAATCTCTAGAAAATGGGAAGAAATTCTATTTCAAAAAATCAATCATTTTTAAGTAATTATGTTCTCTCTTAAGTTGATGAACCAATTTACATGAAAAAGACACAAAACACTGAAACAATGAATTTATCAAATAGTAAATAATGTCTTATTAAGCTTATAACTTAAAGTATTTAACTCCCTTTACAAACCTGCATGTTGAGTTTGAATCTAAATCCTACTCTAATAACCATATAAAGGAGCAAATTATAAAATCTCAAAAGTACTGATATGGTATTTTGAAAGTAACAACAGCAATATCATTTAATAAGGTCCTATAAAGGAGTAATATTTAAGCTGCACTTTTAGGTCAGGAAGGGAAGTGCACATCAGTAATTTCAGCACTTGGGAGGTTCCTAGGTAGGAAGGAGTTCAGATCTTGCTTAGGGAGGGGAGAGAGAAGATCTAGAGTGTTTGGTATTCTGTCTAAGCTCCAGCCCCCACAGCTCCCTGGCAGCAGCCAGGTATGCTCCGCCCTACAGTCGCCTAGCAACAGCCAGCTGTGCCTGACTATATAAGGGACTGCTTGACCCCTCCTCTTACTCCCTTCTTACCCTCTCTTGCTCTTTGTGTTCTCTCTCTCTCTCTCTCTCTCTCTCTCTCTCTCTCTCTCTCTCTCTCTCTCTCTCCTTTCTCCTTTCTCCTTTCTCCTTTCTCCTTTCTCCTTCCCTGGCCGGCCTTTCCTCTGCTCTATCCTTTTTCTTTCATTAAACCTCTCCATGTGGAACCATGTTGTCTGTATGTGTTCTGTCCTGAGATTTGAAACACACACACACACACACACACACACACACACACACACACACACACACACACGGCGGGGGGGGGGGAGCAAGAGCAGGAGAGCAATGTCCTGACACTATAAAGGTTGTCAGAGACATGCATAGCATGTACTCACTTATAAGTAGGTATTAGCCATAAAGTACACAATAGCCATGCTATAATCCACAGAACTAAGTAACAGGGAGGGCTCAGGGGAGGATGCTTGAATCTCACTCAGAAGGGGAAATAAAATAGACATCAGAAGTGGGAGAGTGAGTGAGTAAGTGGGAAGGGGAAGAAGGAGGGGGATGAGGCATGGGGAGAGCACAGGGAAGGGAGGAGAATGAGGGGGGGAGGGGAAATTGTTGAGCGGGCATTTCTAGGACAAGTCAGAGCACCTGGAACAGGAGAAGCTCCTGGGAGTCTATAGGGGTGACCCTAGCTGAGACTCCTAGCAGCTGGGGATATGGAGCTAGAAGTGGACACTTCCTGTAGCCAGCCAGGGCTTCCAGTGGAGGAAAGGAGACACCAACCCACCCGCAATACCTCCAGCCCAAATTTGCCTTGCCTACAAGATGTGTAGGGATAAAGATGGAGTAGAGATTGAGAGAATGACCGACCAATGACTAGTCCAACTTAAGGCACACCCATGGGAGAAAGTCAACTCCTGACTAATGATACTCTGCTATGCTTGCAGACAGGAGCCTAACATAACTGAATTTGAGAGGCTTTATACGACAGCTGATGGCAGATACAGTCACCCACAGTCAAACATCAGGCAGAGCTCAGGGAGTCATGTGGAAGAATTGGGGAAGAATTGCTGGCACCAGAGGGGTCAAAGACACCCTAAGACCCTAGAGTCAACTAACCTGGGCCCATACAAGCTCACAGAGACTGAACCACCAACAAAAGAGCATGTGTGGACTGGATCTAGGCCCCATACACATGTGTAGCAGATGTGCAGCGTGGTCTCCACATGGGTGGCCCAACAATTGGAGTGGTGGCTGTCTCTGGATACCTTCCCCTTAGCTGGGTTGACTTGTTTGGCCTTAGTGAGAGAGGAAGTGTCTAGTTCTGCTGTGACTTGATATGCCAGGGTGGGTTGGTGGCAGAGAAAGGGAAGTGCCTCTCTCCTCCTCTTCAACGAAGGGGAGGGAGTATGGGGGTGTGAAGAGAAAGGGAGGCTACCATCAGGAAGTAAAGTGAAGAAACAAATTTTTAATGAGAAAAGCTTGGGGGAAATTACAAAGCTATCTACATTAAAGTTAAAAACATCTGTTCTGTCAAGAACATTAAGACACTTATATGGCATGCCAAAACTGTAAGAAAATAAAATACGAAGCCATTAAAAAATGGCACAAATATATTTAATAACTGTTAAAACTCAATACTAATGAAAATGATATTTTTTGTTTTGTTTTGTTTTTCTAGACAGGGTTTCTCTGTATAGCCTTAGCTACTCTAGAACACACTTTATAGACTAGGCTGGCCTTGAAATCTGAGACCCACCTGCCTCTGCCTCCCAAGTGCTGGGATTAAAGGCTTGCACCATCACTGCCCAGCATGAAAAGCCAAATTTGTACATGGACCAAATAAGAATTGGTATTCCTAAAAGCTACACGGGAGGCATAAGAATGTTCAACATGAGTCAGTAGGAAATACAAAGCCGAACAAACAAATGAACCCCCAGAGTATGATCACAGAGGACCAGTAGAATAACCAAAATGAGAAGGCCGAAGCCCACAGAGTGACAGTTCGGCTCACAGGCTGCCAGCAGAAAGCAGAGGTGCGGACCTACCTCAGGACAGTGTGCAGCTATAGCCCAGCTCTCAGCAAGCAGAAGCTCAGTCTCTAGACTATGGACTACATGGGGGCGGGGGACCCTGCTCCCAACCTTCTCACTGCCTTGAAAACAAGTGTGGCAGTATTAGACCTTATAAAAATGTGAGCGATTAAGAACTATATTTTTGTTTTAACTATTCAAACATGGATATATAATAGTGTTTAATTTCTCCATTATAATAATCAAAAAATAGCTTAAAATCTAAACCAGATTATCACCACTGTAAGTAGACTGCATATCATTATCCTGCAAAAGAGATTAACAACTATCCTCTATAAATCATTGTATGCATGTAAAAGGATTATTAAAATCTAAAATCTAGATGAAAATTCTTTTCCAGATTAGAGTTGCTTTGCATACTGTGCAATGTTAGTCAGGAAAAATCACTCTTCACAACTACTTGAGTTCATTTGTAAATGGGGGAAATGACTTATACATTATATATGCTCCTATAGGAATTCTGTGAGCTAACACATGTAAAAGCACTAGAAGACATTGACTTAAGCATTAGTCACCATACTTTTATAACTAACTCTTCTCACTCAGAGGCTGAAATGCTGGTCTTGAGTATTTGACATACTGTGGACTCTCAAGGTTTTCTAGATGTGATTATCAGCTATCATAACAGACCATCTCATCACAGACTTAACAGATCTTATTTCTTTTTTGTAATGAGGGGGGCTGTTTATTTTATGTTGTGTTTATTTCAGACAGGGTCTCACACAGCCCCAGACCTCCTCATCCTCCCTCTAGCTTCCAAGTGCTAGGGTTATAGGCATGTACCATCATGGTGTAATCTAGTTAAGTTTTAAAATAATTAGTATTAGGTGTGGGCTTATCCACACAAAAAGAAATTCTTTATTTGCTCATTATTATTCTGTATGTGCATGATGTACTGGGGGGAGGGAATGCATGCAGAGAAGAGGATAAATTGATGGAACCAGTTCTCTTCTACCATTTTATGAATCTTGAGGCTCAAAGTAAGGCTGCCAAATTTGCTCAGCAAGTACATTACCCACTGAGGCACTGGGCCAGACAGCCTTATCCTAAAAGAAATTCTAAATGAGCCTATTACCTTCAACCCAAGTGATCATTTTTGTCAAAATAGTTATGACAACTGTTAGTGTAATAATCATATCAACTATGAGGAGTTATATCTACCACATTCTGCTGTAAGTTTTTATGAATATGATGATTTTAAAACTCAAAAAAATATGATGTGCTATAATTTTTGTGTGGAAAGGGATATATGTGCATGGGTGCAGTACCCAAGGTAAGCCAGAAGACAGCTGGACATGAGAGCTAAGATTTGAACTCAGATCCTACATAAGAGCCAACCCCACTCCTAACCAAAGCCATCTTTCAAGTCTCTATTATCTCAATTTTAATGAATGCCTAAGAACACCTAATTTATTCATATCAAAAATTTTACATTGAAAACAGCCAAAAAAGATAAAGAAGATCTCTTCTTTAAAAAAAAAAATCATTGCTAAATGTTAAAACAATATCAAAAGTGGAAGGCGACATTGTTCAGCTGGCTCAGCTTTATGCCACTTTACTACAAGCAGGAGTCATCAAAGAGGAGGGGCCGAGGTTAGGAACCTGCCTCCTTATGATCTGCCTGTAAGGCATTTTCTTATTTAGTGAACAATTCAGAAGGGCCTAGCCCACTGTGGGTGACAAGACCTCTGGGGTAGTAGTCCTAGGTTCTATAAGAAAACAGTTTGAGCAAGCCATGAAGAGCAGCCACTCCTCCATGGCCTCTGCCTCCAGGTTCCTGCCCTACCAGAGTTCTTGCCCTCTTTGCTTTTGATGATGAACTACCATTAGGAACTATGAGCAAAATAAGCCCTTTCCTCCAAAATAAAACCAACCAAGTTGCTTTGGTCATCACTGCAATAGTAACCCTACCTAAGACAAGTTGGTAGCAGGACTGGGGCATTGCTGTGACAGACCTAAGCACCTTGTATTGGAGGATTGTGGACAGACTTTGGAATTTGGGGCTAGAAAAGCCATCAGTATTGACAGTTCAGTGAGCTTTTCTGTAGGGACCTGGAAGGTAAGAAGGTTGAGAGCTGTGCAGATAAAGGAAGCCTGGCTTGTAAAGTTTTACAGGGAAGCAAAATTTCTACTAGGCCATCTGCATGACAAATCTGTGGTTCTGGTCAGCTGGAGCAGAAGAATCAGCTGTGATTAACAAGAGCAGAACCACTAAAGTGAAACCTTTGCTTCACTAGGATACTCAATGCTAGTTAGTAGAAGCTGAGAAATTAGTGATGCTTAACAAGAGACCAGCATCATGAGGAGAAATCTTCTGGAAAGCATTTCCTGAGAGTCAGCACACAGAAACTGTGTTCCAGACATGGCCAAAGTTGTACCTTGTGCTGGCAGCTGAACTTGGCAGTTGTAAGAGTCACCCAGAAGGTGCTGGTTTTGAAGTTGTGAAGGGGTCATGGGGAGCAGCTGAGGCTTGGCAGTGTGTGGCAGGGCTGGAGTCCCCGAAGAGGGCCCAGAAAAAGCTACTGGTCAAAGTGCAGCCAGTTGCAGTGAGGAACCTCAGCAGTTTTGGAGATGCCAGCACTACAGGAAGACCACAGAGGAGAGCAGCAGCAGTCGAGCAGAGCCAGTCACAACTAGAAGACAGACTGTGTGTGCTGCAGTGGAGGGCAGAGCTGGAGAAGTGACCCAAGCACCACGGAGGAACACAGAAAACTGAGTGAGTCCCAGACAACTGGACAGTGAGTATTTATACTCAGAGTATTGAGTTTGAGTTTGCTCTGTTCACATTGTGATTATGCTCTTGAAGAAAATACCTTATGTAATTTTGATTTATACTGGAACCCACAGTTGAAAGACTTTGATCTTTTTAAAGATATTCTGGATTGTAAAAGACACTGGATTCTTAAAGGGGCTAAACTGAATTACTTATTTCATATATTGTGATATCACTGTTAACCGGCCCCACCATGGGGATAAATGAAAAAGGAAAGGTTCTAATTGAAAAGTGATGTGTTTGTCAAGTTGACAATGGGTCAGTTGTACTGACTAGTTTTATGTCAATTTCATATCAGCTAGAATCATCAAGGAGGAAGGAGTCTCTGTTGAAAAAATGCTTCCATGAGATCCAGCTATAAGGCATCTTCTTAATTAGTGGTCAGCGGGAGAGGGCCAGTCCATTGTGGGTGGTGTATCACTGCTGGGCTCTACTAGAGAACAGGCTGAGCACACCACAGGGAGCAAGCCAGCAAGCAGCACCACTCCACTGGTCTATGTATCAGCTCCAGCTCCAGGTCTCTGCCCTGCCTGAATTCTTACTCTCGCTGCTTTTGATGATTAACTGTTACACGGAACTGTGACTGAGATAGACTCTTCCTCCCCGGTCTGCTTTTTGTCAGGGTGTTTTACATCTCAGCAATAATAACCCTAAGAAAACCATCTTTGGGCAAAAAAGACTTACAAGGGGGCTGGAGAAATGGCTCAGTGGTTAAAAGCACTTGCACAACTTCACAGGACCTGAGTTTAGTCACCAGCACCCATATCAGGCAGCTCATAATTGCCTATAGCTCCCACTCCAGAGGATCCAGACACCCACTTCTGGCTTTTGCAGGTACCCACACTCACATGCACATACAGCCACACGCACAAATAAATAAGATCATTCATTAAAAAATTGAGAAGCTCTTGGTTCTGCCAAAGTTGGACCCCCAGTGTAGGGGAATGGGAGGGGTGGATGGGGAGGGGAACACCCTCATAGAAGAAGGGGAGGGGGATGGGATAGGGGGCTTATGTCCGAGAAACTGGGAAAGGGAATAACATTTGAAATGTAAATAAAAAATAGAAAAAATGTAAACTAAACATATAAATAAATAAATAAATAAATAAATAATTTTTAAAAGAAGTTTGTAGATCTCACTAGGTAAAAGGCTGATGGAGACTGGTGTTTGCAGCATTTCCTTTTTACTTAATTAAAGGAGAAAAGCTGCAACTTTCAATAAAGAAGATCAGAGTAGTGCAACTTGAATCTACCACTCATCCACATGCCCCCACTTGTAGGACAACCAGAAATTAAATGAATCCTCACATGTGTTGAAACATATTGGAAAACACATCCCCTATAAAAAACTATTGTTCAAAAATGATCAAAACTAATATAATCAAATCTTGATGTTCTTCCATTTATAGGAAATACAGAAGGTAAAGAAACAAATGATAGTTGCAGGAATCGAAGTGCCAACATTATTTAGGACACTAGGCCAGTTTACTGAAAAGTCAAAGACACGTTCAACTAAAACAAGGGACTCTTCAGGATTGATGACATAATAGCCTAACAATGAATTTGTTTTAATTTCAACAATCCTACTAAATAAAGACTTAGGGCTGGGATGTAGCCTGGTGGTAATGGGTCTTCCCAGCACGCTGAAGGTTCTGGGTTTAACCCCCAATACCACATACACTGGGCCTGGTGGTACCCATGAAAAGAAAATTATACAAATTCTAGGTTTAGAAATATAAAATTAAAAGAGTTAGCCCCAAAAGCCACAAACTCAGGGCTAAGCCCTGCTGCCAGGAATAGCAGGCCATAAAGATAAAGAAAAGGAATGCAGGATCCAGCTCAGGCTATCGAGGACTGACCCATAAACCATCCAAAGACGTCCCCCCAGCTTACTCAGAGTCATACTTTAACCAGATGTCCTCCAGACCCTGATAAGCCCCTACTTGTGCTTTTCAGCCATTGTGTCCTGCAGAGAGCACTCCAAGAAACCGGACAGCCCAAGCCTAACCAGAGGTGTTTCAAATACAAATGCTCCATCAGTTTTGACAAACGTTTAAAAATAATGAGGACCTGAAGACCCTACCCTTCTCCTGATTTAGTAGCTCTGTTCCAGGAACCAGGGGGCCATAAAACCTTCTGGCGTCCCCTTATCTCCTGGAGCCATAAAACAATCTTGTAACTTGTGGTACATTCCCCTTTGACATCCCCCATCCCCTGGTGCTCACAGCCTCTGCCTTTAAATACTCTTTTTCCCAGCCTCTCGGGGTCGACACCTCTGTCTCCTGCGTGGGATATGTGTCAGCCCGGAGATCTCTGTAATAGGTCTCCGTAATAAACCTCGCCTTTGCTTATTACATCCAAAATGGTCTCTCTGTGTCTGGGGTCCGTGATTTCCCAAGACTTGAGTAAGGGTCTCTCTGCGTGGGATCTTTCACCCACATGCCATCCTAGCACTCATGGGGTAAAAGCAGAAGGGTCATGAGTTCAAGGTCACCATTCCCAATTGCATAGTTTAAAGGCAGCTTGCATTATATGGGATGGTGCCTCCAACACAAGGCTGGGGAGAAGAGGGGCTGAACCAGCCTCATCTACAAAGCTAAGTCATGAAGTGAAAACACTAAAGCCTGACACAGCCAGCATAGCTAAGAGAGTTAGAGGTCTAACTGTAACTTTTTAAAGTACAAGATAACTAACAGTTCTGTTTCCCTTACCCATGGGCATTACATTCCAAGACCTCAGTGGATTCCTACAACCACTAAGGGGGCTAAGCCTTATGCAGACTATACTATACAATGTTTAGTTCACTAGTGGGTACCATACAAGAGTAACGATAACTAAAACAACAATACAACAGTGTACTGTAATATAACTTACGGCGGGGATCCCCTCCATACCACATCCAGCAGAATACCCTCAACAAAGGATGATTCTCATTCCTCGAAGGACAAAGCAGGATCATGACAGGATTTCATCACAATACTCAGGAGTTGCTCCTTTCAGGAAGTTTCCATTTAACAATCTCAAACCATCGTTTAGAAGAATAACTAAAATCACCCAAAATAAAAACAACAAATTCAAGTTTTTAAATCTTAAAAGCAAAAGCCTCTCACTGCAGCCATGGAGTGCGGCTGGGGAACTGAGAACGTGCAGTAAAACGCTAGCTGAGTACCAGAATGTTCCATACATCAGAAAGTGCAATCCGCAGGCTTGTGGAGCCTCTAACACCCTTTGGTGGGGTCTGAGAGGCCACAGCCAGTTTCATAACACTACAGACTCTCTGCTGCTGTGTCCTTGTGGGAAACACTGTTTCACTTAAAAACGCCATCAAAGAGGTAGTGAAAGAAACTTAATTTCGAACCTTTATACACAGATTTAAGTATTCTGTGCAATGAAATGAGAAATGTATAAAAACACTACTGTGTAGTACAATTTTAATACAAAATTCAAGACCAGTGAGTTTTAAAGCAGAAAGTACACAAATGGATTTTCCAGTTGCATTTTGCAGTCAATGTTTAAGAGTATTATCCGTCAAGTTTGGTTTGACTACACAGAATGCGTGACTTAGTATGTGTGGTTTTTGTGTGTCCAGGTTTTATTTATATGCTTCAAACCATCGCAGCACAGTGCACTGACCATATAGAAACAGGAATAAAGGTACTCATGATCCAGCAATTCCAAATACTGAAATACAGAACTCAGTATATAAGCAAGACTTGAAAACCAAAGCCTCTCACTTGGAGCAACAGGAAGAGAACTGGAAGACACCACATTAGATAAAGGAGGCAGGCGCAGAAATCAACCACCAGAGGTATGCGAGCTAGAAGAATAGCACAGAAACTAAGGAAACATGTCCTACAGAAGTGGGCGTGAAATAGTGGCTATAAATGACTGGAATGAGAGAGAATGGGCTGTGGGGCAGGGGTAAGAGAAAGAATGGTTAGTACTGGCTGCAAGGGTATAAATGACTTCCCCCTAGTTCTAAAGACAGGCTATCAGCACACAGCCTAGCCTGGCCTGGATGAGTCTACTCCTTTGCCCAGCTACAGAAATAACTTTAGTTCTATGACACAGCAGAAGAACCGTGAATGATCATAATTAATCATGAGTCTCAAAATAGCTAGTTGTGAGGATTTTGAAATTTTCAAATACAAAAGCACAGAAAACGATATTAATTTTTTCATTATTGTTAACAAGTATTTATTACTTTAATTCAATTAATAATCTAATTCCATAAAGTTAATTTATATTGTAGTTAACTTACATGCCACTTAGATAAGCAGAACCTCCTTGAACGTTTCAGTATGTCTTGTTGTATTTGTAAGGAGGCTCAGAAGAACCAATCACGGGTGAGGCTAAGCAAAGGCGAGTGACCAGAAAGGGCTGTGTGTTCATTCTAGGCCCACTGCAAACCGTCCAAACAAAGTAAACAGCGACAACAACTGTATAAAGCCACCTAGAAATGCACCTCGGCACAACAAATGCCGGTCCTTCCACGAGGAGACTTACCCTGGCTGTGAAGGCTGGCGGGACTGAGAGAAGGCTGCAGCTCTCTAGTCGGGGTCGGGTAAGCGTCCTTGCCTTGGCGCTGACTCATCTTCCCTGGGGTCAAATGCTGAGGCTCCTCACTGTTCGCTACCACAGCTCAAGGGGAGAAAAGAAAGAATTACTATTCAAGTCATAGGTTTTATGGCATAATTCATAACTTGGAATAAACTCTTCAATATGTGCCAATACAAGTCATTTCAGAGAAGAAATAAAATGATCGAAAAGTATAAGGAAAGATGTACAGCTTTATTAATGATCAGAAAATACAAATTAGTAGCAAGAGAAAAAATATTTTACATTCAACCGAATTTTTACTGTGGTTTCTAATTTTTGGATGGCAAGTAGGTAAGATTTTGGTCTTTGCTTGTCTTGTCAATTTATCGAGAACATCTCATTGATATTTTTATCATTTTATCTTTTTTTAAAATCTGAGTGCACCGTCGCTGTCCTCGGAGGCACTGTAAGAGGGCACAGGACCCATGATGGTTGGGAGCCGCCGTGTGGTTGCTGGGAACTGAACCAGGACCATTGGAAGAGCAGTCAGTGCTCTTCACCGCTGAGCCACCTCTCCAGCCCATCATTCTATCTTTGAAAATTCAAATTGTTTTACATATTCCCTATTGTCCTAAAGTTTTCAAAATTATATTTTAGGTCCTTATACTTCAAAATAAAAATACAAAACACTCTCATTTATCATCCAAGAAAAGGTATAATAAAATACGTACCCCAAAATAAAATTATCAAACCAAAGCAAAAACTGAAAGCCTATGGATAGGTAACTGCTAAATTTACTTCTCCAGTTACAGTATCTCCCTGACTAAACCTCCCACATGCAGCTGCCAGCCTGCCGCTCACTGCTCTAGGCCCTGGGCAGCTCAGGGGAGCCGAGCACAGCCTTGCTTGGTTCTCCTGTCTCAGCTGCCAGCGCCATGCTGCTCTTCCACTCCAAGGTGAACAGAGATGGTCTGTAACTGTCCTTTCGCCCACACTTACATTCAGGTATCATGGGATCTTTAGACTCTCCTTCAGACTTTTGTATGGAATAACAGTTCATATGGAATGCTATGGCTTCTCCCCACTTACAGAACTCCTACCGTGGGCCCACCTCACTCCCTTTCCACCAGCCCACTGTGTCAGAGGTTCATAGATAACCATGTGCCCTTCCTTCCGCTGTGTGGAGCTCATTTTCATACCAAGGTCTAAAGTCACTATCATTTTAGTTGACAAAGCAAAGGTCCAGCGAATGACTTCCATTTTATACAGTGCTGCTGCCTCAAGTCTGTAATCTCAGCTACTGGGGAGGCTGAAGAAGGAAAACCTCAAGTTCTGTGCCAGCCCAGGCTACAAAGTGTTGAAGTTCACAGTCTACCTTAGCAACTTAGTGAGACTGCCCGTCAGACAGCTTGGAGTTGTGGCAGTGTTAGCCTAGTGCACAGCCTGGGGTTGATCCCTAGGAAAAGGAAGAAAGGAAGGGGCAGGGGGTGGGGAGCTCGAGCGAGCTCTTTTCTCCTTAAATCCACTTCCACAAGAGCCGAAGGGTTTGCCACCTTTGTATCTTTTATTTCTTCGTTTATTGGCTTCTACAATAAGGACCACCTTAGTTAGTATTCCCCCAAAATGCCATCTTATAATTCTCTGAGCCTGTTTTAATTCTTTTAAAATCTCTCGCTCTCTTTTAATGTGTGTCATATCTGCATGTGTATGCCACATGTGTGTGGAGGTCAGAAGAGGGTATAAGACCCTTCTAGAGGTAGAGTTTCAGGTTGTTATAAGTCAGCCAGTGTGGGAACTAGGAACAGAACTCAGGTCCTCTGGAAGAACAGCAAACTCTGTTAACTGCTAAGCCATCTCTCTAGCCCCTTGGGGCCTGGTTCTTGCTCCTATCTAGAATACCCAAGGCCCAGATTTTTACTTACTGTATCCTCTTACTTCCTGTCTGTATTCAAATGTTACGTGTTTTGGAAAAGTCCTTTGGTTTCTTCATGGTGCTTTCTCATAAACAGACTCTTGCTTTAATTCAGCACAATTCATCTACCTCTGTGTTAGTGCCCACTCATCTTAAGCTATTGTCTGCCACCATGGTTGCCACCATGGCTCCTGTCACTAGCTGAAATATGTAACAGTCCCTCTTCTCCACTACACTCAAATACCATGAGTGCGAGGCTTTTGTCTGCCTCATTTCCCCATGACTACTTAACCCTGGTCTCTTCTTCCTGATGCATTGAAGGCACTGCTTCCTGTTACACATAGGTGTGTGATAAAATTTTACTTAGAAGAATTAGTCAAGCTAGGTTTATATTTTTATGAAGTTCTCTATCATGAAGTATACATTTTAGCTTTTCTAGCTTCTAAACATGACTTGTTTGATAGAGTTAAGAAAACTATTTCTGAGATTCAAAATTAATAGTAGGAATGTATGGAAAACTAACTCACTTAAACAGCAAACATTCCAGAAGAACAAGAGACCCTTCATAGGTGTGGTGCAGATACACAATGGGGAAGAGGAAAGACACCAGGTTAGCTGATTAGGCAGACAGACAGAGTCCATCCCTTCTCATAACACACAGGAGGAATGGTCACATGAAATTAAGGAAACAAATGAAACTTTAAAACTTTTAAAATACAAGCAAGTCTCTCTGTAGACTTGGAGCAGGCAATGATCCCTACACAAAGATATAATAGTACCAACAAAAAGGAAATTGATACGCATGACCACTAGGCCACCACCACGTTAAAATTATGAGTTTGGTCATCAGATGATTATATAATGAACCTGAGAAAACACTCAACAGGAGAATATACTTAGAGCGATATAGTTTAAAAAGTCTGTATCTAAAGTGTTTTAAACCTAGAGCTCCTATACACCAACTAAACAGACCTACAGCAACACAAAACTAGGAGGAAGAGCTGAGCTGTACTGCAACAGAAAACACAAATATCCAATAAGTACATGGAAAATATTCTTTCTGCTTAATAATCCTATAGGTAGAAGTTGGGTTCACAGTGGAATATTTTGCAGTCATCAGAACTGAAAAAATTAATAAGCTTAAAGATATGAGATAAGGAAGATGGGGTCATCAAGCTGTCTTGGGCACTGTTGGAGTGTAAATTGATACTAGCACTCTGGGACACAATCTGGGGCTAGGGCAGACTCGATGAATGCAACACAATCCTGCTCTTATCCCTAGAAAAACTCTTATATGCACATACCGAGACAAGAATGAAAACTCTCATAGAATGCTTTTCAGAAAACAAAACAATAACAAAAAACAAAACTCAGACAGCTTAAATACTCACTGATTAAAAAATAAAACGGGGGAGGGGGTGAGAAGTACAGAGAGATGGCTCGGTAGTTACAAGCACTAGGCTCTCCTCAGAGACCCCAACTTTAGATTCCCCATGCCCACATGAAAACTACAACCATCTGTGACTCCAGTTCCAGGGGATCCAACACCCTCATCTGACCTCCACGGGCGTTATGTAAAAAACAGGTATACTAAAGACTAAACATGGACTGACCCTGGACTCTGACCTCATAGGTAGCAATAAATATCCTAGTAAGAGCACCAGTGGAAGGGGAAGCCCTGGGTCCTGCTAAGACTGAACCCCCAGTGAACTAGACTGTTGGGGGGAGGGCGGCAAGGGGGGGAGGATGGGGAGGGAAACACCCATAAAGAAGGGGAGGGGGGAGGGGGATGTTTGCCCGGAAACTGGGAAAGGGAATAACACTCGGAATGTATATAAGAAATACTCAAGTTAATAAAAAAAAAAAAAAAAGCAGGTATACTCATGAAAACAGCAACAATAATAATTCTAAAATTAAACAAAATTAAATATGTTATCCAAGTCTGGTGTACATCATTAATCCCAGTACTTGGAGGACAAAGGAAAGAAGATCTCCATTAGTTGAAGAGCAGCCTACCACCCCTCATAGCAGGTTCTAGCCAAGCCAATTCTACACAGCAAGACTCTGTCTCATCGAAATAAGATAATAAAATGGGTTAATAAATTGTGGCATAAACATAAGCTGCAACAGTATATGGCATCTATATCTAGATCCAACAGCATGGATGAGTCACAGAAATATAACATCAACTACAAAAAGCAAGTTCCCTACATATTACATACACTCAGGTACAGTCCTTTAAAAACAGGGTTGACAGGACACTTGCCTAGCGTGACCCGGGTGCCCTGGATTTATCTCTAGAGTAAAGTGTGTAAGAAATAAAAAGCAAGCAAAAGTCAGTAGTAAAGGCACTTGCCACCCAATGTGATGAACCAAGGTCAGGACCCACATAGTGAAACAAGAGAACTGATACACACAAATTGTTCTCTGACCTCCAAAAGCATACTGTGACCACATGGGTGCTAACGCACGCACGCACGCACGCACGCACGCACGCACGCACGCACGGACACGCACACAGTGAGATACGTATGTAATTTAAAAATTTTTAAATTTGAAAAAAAAATTCTTATCCTTTTTTTAACCAAAAAAAAAAAAAAAGAAAAAAGAAAGAAAGCAAGAAATTAATTAATTTAAAAAGTACAACACAGTCATCGTGTCTGGGGAGTGCCACAAGGTAGAGCAAAGGAGTATTACAGCATGTTTCAGCATTCAGTTAGTAACGCACAGGTATGCATTTTAAGTAACTCCACTACATACCTAAGGAAACAGTTCTGTTCACCTCTTTCCAACCCAGTGTTTATGTGCTTCCTGGAGACATGGTCTCCAGAAATGAACCCAAAGCAGAGAGACCGCATATCTCCTGCAGGTCTGCCTCCCTGATGCTGGGATTACAGGCCTGTGTCTTCATGCCCAGCTCTCAAATAATCTCTTTTTTCAGAGTGCTTTACAGTAAGACAGAGACACCATCTTCCTGTGTGTTTTGTCTCAACTAGTTCACAAACATTTCTCTTCATAACACAAATCATTCTAGAATACCTGAACAGAAGTTCAGTGATTCTGTTTTTGTGTGTATCCACTGGAGCAACTGATAGGTATCAGTTAAATAACTGAAAAGCTATTTGAAAAGGAATCATTGTGGCAGCAGTTTCTTAACAAGTGAGTCACCAGCAATGGTGACACTATAGCGCCCCCTGCTGGCTCCCTTATATTGCAGGGAGCAACTGTGCAGTGCTCCTGTTTAGCAGCACAACAGTACTGGCTAACTAATACTGTGTCTGGTAATCTATCGCCCTCCCTAGATCCTCAGCAACTCATCAAACGTTGAAGAACTGTGAAAATTCTGGCATTCTCCATTCTGCTGCATGAAAGCTAAAATAAGATCCCTAAGTAATCTGCATGTCAACCTGACTGTCCTGATGATTTGAGTCTTTCTTTTATAAATTTAAGGTAGTGGTAAGATTTAGTAATATCTATCGAGAGTTTGAAGATTTATAAATATTCTTAGAATAAAAAAATATGTAAAAAGAGATTTATGTTCTACTTTCATGTTTTACACTATCTGATAATATTGCATGTAATATGTACCATATTTTAAGTAAGAACTGCTGTGATTAAAAAATAGTCTATTACTTTAAATTAGTTTTTTATAAAACTTAAATATACATTTAAGAGCATATTGAGCATTTGAGAGAAAAAACTAACATAGACCAAAACTGATACACACACACACACACACACACACACACACACACACACACTACCTTTTACTAAAACATTAATTATGGAAAATTATGGTTTTCATTATGTAATTATGTAATCACATTCATGCCACCAGTTCCTCTCTCTTTAGAACAATAACAAAAACCCCCTCATTATGAAGAACTTTTGCCATTGTCTTGTCCATTCCCTTTCTTTGACTCCCCCCCCCAAAATGAGGCCTGGAGCACAAAGATGGCTTGCAACAGTGAGGTGACTACTATATATAAATAATAAACTTCTAAATCAGTTTCCTATGGTGTTCAACATAAATCAAAACCTCTGTCCAACTGATGATGGAATAAAATTTTAATGACTTTGTTAGACATGACCTCAACCACACTGCTTTGCTCTCCCTTTTTAGCATAAGTAATAGTAGAACTTAGTGACCTGTACTCCTGGATAGCTGGGCTTCAGGCTTACTCTGTAGAATCAGTACTTTGTTATTCAGTTCAGTGTTGCTAACGTAACAACTACTCCTGTCACTGTCTACATGAACTAAAACAATCTGAAGGGTGTGCTTTATTTGTTTGTGTTTAATCAAAAGTCACCACAGTCTCCCCCATCCAGAAAACAAAACAAAAACAAAATCAGTAAAATCTGCTACAGTAAATTGAATATCATTTTATCTTAAAGGGTAATCTTCTAGATTTCTAAAATAAAACATATTTTCATAAAAAGCTCCAAAATACAAACAAAAATGACAACCTAATCATTATACTAAAATTCTATGAGTGAAAACAATTTCTCAGTTTCATGAGGCAGTAAATAAGTCCTATGCCTGTGATTACACAAGGGTTTTGTAAGAAGGAGGTCTTACTAAATAATGAATTAGTCTCTAACTTAGTGGCTGTCAACCTTTCTAATGCTTCCAAAATACAGTTCCTCATGTTGTGGTGACATCAGCCATAAAATTATTTTCACTGCTCCTTCATAACTGTAATCTTGCCACCATCATGAGTTGTAATGTAAATCGTATTTTCCAATAGTGAAAGGGTGGTCTGACCCCACAGAGTCCCCACCCACAGGGTAAAAGCCACTGCTCTGGATGACTGTGATTTAAGCACAGACTCTGTCTGTGGCTCCCACACAGACAATGGCAGCAGATGAAGAGTGGTCATTGAGCATTTCTACAATCAAAACTGAAATATTATTTTTCATTCATAAGTAACACCAAATATATTATCCTGTCCTCAAAACATGACATTCCAACTTTAGCTACTTACTTGATGGCCCAAGGACATCTTTGCTATCACCAAGAAGCTTTTAATGCAGAGGAATTGAGCAGCAAACAAACACAATCCAAACCAGGGAGAAGCAAACACCGGACGGAAGCAGCAGTGAGACAAAAGGACAAGAGGAACAGTGTTAGTCTGTGAGAAGGAAGCACATGCACATTAGTTTCAATCATCGTACTTTATAAGACATTTCCCTCTATAAACCCCTCCCTCCCAAAAACCCCAAAACCTTGGCTTAGGCAATACCAAATATTTGTTTAAACTTGGGGAAGTGAAACTACGAAGAGAAAATGGAATCATCAAAGTACATTGCTTTACAATTCTCAAACCAAAAGTTCCTTCTGATTACAGTTTAAGATAGGAATAAGCAGAGGTGAAGACCGTTTAGAAATCTAAGCTCACTGAAAGTTACTTACCCTTTTAGATTTACAGCTTAAAGTGCCTACCACTCAGTCACTACTAAGCTTTAGCTGCGCACGCCATCACAGCACTCTACAGAGACTCAGTCTTAGAATATTATAAGACAAGCGAGATGTAGGTTCTACAAGGACACCTTAAAATAGGTCATTTTTTAACCAAATGGCAAAAATAAAAGAGAAACAGTTGTTAGACAAGTAACTCCAGGATAGGTTTTAAGTCAGACATAATTTTCTTAGGACCGACTAAAGACAAGCATAATTTACAGCTACTAAATCCCTTAGGAAGTCAGAAGACACATTCCATGCTGCCCACCCCCAACATGATCTCACTAAGTATCCTAGACTGACTTCAAACCCACAGTCCTCTTCCTTCAACCTCCTAGATTCTACCACACCAAGTAAAAGACTCAGTTCTTTAATGAAGAACTTAAAACTGACAACAGAAAAAACCTCCATCTAGAAACTTTTATCCAACAGCTTCACTCAGGCTCCCTTAATAGGTACACAGCTCTCAGGTATCCTGCACTACACAAACCAAACCTAAAACCTTCCCACTGGTTAGATTGTTTCCAGGCACAGTGAAGGAATCACAATGTGACAAAACAAGGTGAGCCCTTTGCTGCAGGATGCTCATCTCCATGGAGAGATTCTCCTACCTGACACTTCCCGGTGTGATAGCTACTGAGCAGTTATGCGTACCCTGCTCTGGTGTCCACTTCCTTCAGCGCCAGGCCATGCTTACTCTTCTATAACAGAGTCCGGCTTCTCAGAAGACAGCTCTGCTGACAATGAACTCACTGTGCTTGGGTCCTTTACTGTTTGTAAACAGTAAGCTTGAGGGAGATTAAAGGAGTAAAGGACTTGTGTTTGGAATCGGGAATGGAGAAATGGCTCACTTCGGAGAGCGCATTCATGCTGCTCTTACAGCGGACCTGAATTTGGTTACTAGCACCTACATGGGCAGCGGGGTAACTCCAGCTCCAGAGACTCCACTTTCACACTCACACACGCACATACCCACAAAAGGGACACAAATAAACACATCATTTAAAATAAAAAATAAACCTTAAAAATTAAAAAGGCAAAATTACTTGTGAAGACAATCTTAAAATAACACTATGTGTTCCTTATTTCCTGGTAAACAATCTTTTCTCCTGCAGAGTATGCACACTCTCTGAATTTCCTTTTGTTAGTTCTGCTTTGGGTACAGGAGGTATAGGCTTGATTCTAACATGTTATCAGGTTATTCTGAAACCCTTGATCCTCCTGCCTCAGCTCCTGGACTGCAAGCACACATCACCATGCCTGGCTCAGTACTCATGAGGAGGAAATGACAAAAGGATGGCAACCTCTTCTGAGACTGGGTCTTGTTCTTAGTGCTTTCTCCCAGGTGAATGTCTATGGTGGTCCTCCATAGGCCGCCCTGCAGAGGCCTACTAGGTACACACTGAGGTGAGGGGTGGAGTGAGCTTGAAGAGGGTCTCTCCTGTGCAGCAAATCATGTCTTCATCATCATGAGGAAAACATCAACAGACATCCCTCCCTGTTCTTAGCTTCAGCCTCCAGATGACGCAGCCACATGATAAACTGCTCTTGGATGATTCACAAAATTTGAAATAAATGCTCATTGCTTAATATGGCTTAATTCTGGGATAATAATATAAAATATTATATATAATAATAAATAAGTAACAGGAAAACTGTACAAAGGCAGGAAGCTGACAGAGACAATTCTAGCCAACTTTCAAAATGCTTCAAAGACATCTATTTTATAAAAAAATCTTCTTGTGATGATAAATTTAGAGAAAACCTAAAATTACTTTTGTCTTAAAACAACCCCTGCCGAAGCCATGGAAAAACAAATGAAGGGAATTCAGTGGTTCTGCACTCTCTGGGAGGGGAGTGGACCCTTCTCTCCCTCACTCCCTACTCACCAGGGAAGAAGAACCACTGGACACCATTTTGGATTGTCCTCACACATTCTTCTAAAATTTTTTAGATGTTTTTCATTATGAGTTTTTTCCTAGATTTACCAGTAACTTCACAAGGGAAAACTGTAGTTTTAATCACACATAAACACACAAGAGCAAACATGGGTGTTCACACATACACATACATAAAACTTCACATTACAAACATATTTGAAGGTTTTAGAATTCATCTTCTCTTTAGAGTAAATGGTTAATAAGCTCACTTTCACTGGATGGTTTTGTTTGAGATTCTCCGATTCTACTAATTAACAGTACTGTGCTGACTTTTGTGCAGTTTCTTACTCATTCACTCTACAAAACTGGGTTCTAGCATAGCCAGTAAGTTGGGGTATTGTTCCAATAATGGCACCTTTCAGCATGTTTGTGCCATTTGCAGAGTGTGCCACTGGATTAATCCTAACTGGTTCAGATTGACTCAGGAAATAATGGCCTGAAATATATATACTATCCATACAGCCAATACGTATTTACTGAGTAACAACTACAGGCACATAGTGTAACAGCAGAGGACACTAGCAGTAAATGAAACAGACAGAAATCCTGTCTGGGGCTAGGGTTTGTCCTTCAGTCTGTGCCTAACTCTAGCCCTGGGTTTGACTCACACACCACCAAAACCAGAATTCTGTCAAAGTACTACTTATATTTTAGTGGACAAAGTGTAAGAGAACATAATAAAAAGTAATAATTCATAGTGTATTATATAACTGAAAAGTAAAAGAAATAAGCAGAGAACAGGGGTATATAGAACATCAGGGAAAAGGTGCCCAAAGGCTTCAGACAGGAAGCCCAACAGCACCCACCACAGTGGTTCACAAACAAGAGGAAGAAAACTGCCAGAGATGATTCTACATGGAAGGAAAACCATATAGAGAGGGTTGCCATGCAAGCCAGTGCCAAGGGTATGGGAAACTGTGAGGGCAGAAGGGAAGTAAAGAGTAATAACACCGAAGTCAGTATGCTTAAAGATCCTAGATTATGGAAGCCTGTTGGAGCCTTGTTGCCGCTTTGGTAGTATTTTGAATGGGATCAGGGAAGCTTTGAATGGTTTTGAGAAAAGGACTGACATGGTCTGATTGTATTTTAACACAATTGTTCCAACTTACTATTCTGAAATACTCTAAGAACAGGAGTATATGTGGAGTTTACTGAGACAACCTGGGGATAACACAGCAGCCACAGTGCAGGTGGTGAAAGCTTGTTCAGTTCTGAATACATTTTGAAAGTTCAAGAGCAGAATTTCTAAGCAGACCAAGTGGGAGGCAAGAGACAGGGTATCAAGAGGATTCCAAGTGGTCGAAACTGAGTGCCTGCATGATTGAAACACCATTAGCTAAGCAGTTGTGGCTGTGTTACAGGAGAACGCCAAGGAGCTCAGGAGGACATCCAAGCGGATGCCAAGAAGTGTGTACAGAGCAAAGTTGAGGCTGGTAGAAGCACAAATGATGATGTGTGTGAGTTAGGTTTAAGGCCTCAAGGCCTTGATCAAGGACTGACACATGCCATGACACATATGTTCCACGGTATAAAGGAGCAATCACAAGAAAACAAATTATAAAGGACAGCCGATCTACGACTCAGGCAGAAGCACTCAAAGCCACAGCTGGAGCACTATGGGAACACAGCCCGGCTTCAGAGACATTTCCCAGGAGACGTGGATGGGAGGCGTTCCATGGCATACTGATAAAGCATCCTCTTCACCCAGGGTGATGCTAATGGGAAGCAGGTTAGAACAAGCGAGCTTCTTCTGTCCAGTAACTTAGATCACTGAGTGGACCACAGAGAATGACCATTAAGTAGGATAAACATTTTCTTTTTTAATTCAATAAATATTCAAACTCATCTCAGTAATTTGTTACAGAAATAAACCTTCTAATTTGATCGAATGCAGTTTTAACAAAGACAAATAATGTGCCTAGAATGTTTTATTTAGGAATGTGTGCTACAAAACACTTTCACTGGACACACTAAATATTTACAAGATTATTTAAATCATAAAAAGTGTTATATGGGAACTGTGATCTAATTTTATGAGTATTCTACATAAAGGACAATGTAGAAGTTTATCACAAGCCCTTCAACCTAGGACCTCCTATATTTCAACAAACGAAGACAACATCACCCTTTGGTATAGAAATGATTCCACGACATGGTGTATATCCAAAAGCTTTACCTGCACTTTCCTCCCTGTCTATGCAGTGCCTTGACTTAGGCCATTTGGTGAGCATAAGGCAAAGCACAGAGAGGCTACCCAGCAAGGACACAGCTGGGGGCATCTATTCCCCAATGCAGCTGGACGCTCAAAAATTCTCAGAAGCACTCCTGTGGCAGGCAGGTGGCTCCTAGAACCCGAATTTGGGAGGATCACACAAAGCACCTCAGGGTGTTCTGCTCGCTAGCTTTGGCTCTAAGGGTAAGAAACGTCAGAGATGTGTCTATAACGCAGCTGGGAACAACATGTTCTTAGAACAGGAGTCACTCTATACTTAGCTTGAATTTCTCATAGTCTTGTAATCTTCTACAAAAATGTGCACATTTTTTACTTGAGTTTTACATCAAAGATTTTAAAGGAAGCTTTTTTCTGGGAGCGAGAGCTTATCACTATTAGTAGATAATATGCTTTGGCCCTCTCAGTATTCATTCCACTTCACAACAGTTAATATAAGACAAACACAAACACACTTAGGAAAGATGCACAAAAATGCGGTTGAATTTAGAAGGCACGGTTTTACTTATTGTATTTTTGCATAGTATTTAAGTATGACACACTACTATGCATTACTTTTATAGAGAAATAAGAAATGGAAACAAATTTTTAAATTGGTCTTTCTACCTACACTTGAAGTTTTGTATAATGACCGTGTACGAAGTGCAGTGGAAAATATCCACTTCCAACTTAAAATCACAGAAGAGCACAGCAGTGTTAGCATCTTAAATGCAGGATCATACGTTACTCACTCTCTCTTGGACTTCAGCAACTTCTGAATAGTGTATGATCTTAATTTTTCCCCTCAGGAGCAATTTTATCTCAAATTCCTGAGGTCTGAAATTAAAGAACACCCAGAGTTTACAAAAGAGTTAAGTGGTGAAACAATATTCTATCAAGTAGCATTTAGAGGAAGGCAGGGGTGTTCAAGAGTACTTTCCCAGTAGGAACTAAATCCTTACCCTTTCTCTTTTAAGTCCTGTGACTTCAGGAAATTACAACCTGTCAAGCTGTAAAGTTCTCTCTGGAATGTTCTGGAAGGAATACTTATCTGGTATGATTTATGATCTATCAACTGTTCTCTATAAAGGGCTTTACTGGTATTTCCCACGTATACTAATGTAGCCCTGTCTACTGCCTTGCGTGTCCTGTTAGGCAGTGAGCGATCAGAGCAAGTCTCTTCTGCAGACACAGCTTATCTCTCAAAGCACTTCTACCCACACATTTGACACTTTTGGAATTAACTTCTTGTTCTAAAATTCTGTTAGGAAAAGAAGGCTTTTAGGTTTATTTAGAAAGCAATTTTTTTCCTGAAAAACAAAACACTTAGTTGCTCTCTCTCAAAAACCAGTTTTTCCCCATTTATCTATCTTTTTTCCCCACCTACTCAGGCAGACTGCCCCAACCCCATTCCTAACCAAGTCACTAAGTTCTAATTATTCTTCTCCTCTACAACAATGCCTCTCAATCCAGGCTTTTCTTTACCTTGCCACTAACAGCATGCCATGTCTCAATGCTTGCACACCGTTCGAAAGCTGCACGACTTCCATACCACTCATTTGCCATGCTAAATATTGAGATTCAAAATGTGATAATATATGTCTCCTACTGCAAAGACCAACACAAGTACATACTGTATTCCCTTGTCTATCTGGACTGCTCAGTTTTAATCATTCTTCAAAGCAGTCCATCAACTCCTGGGATGTTTCTTTTTCTCCCCTGTGAGCACATTAGTTACTAATCATTTTCTGGAACTACTGTGAAACTTAATAACTGTTTAAGTATACTGTGTGCATTCTTTCAAAGCATGGCAACACAAAGAACCAAGCTGGAGAGTATTCAACCTAAGATAATTTCCTAAATGATCATGTTGACTCTGTTATTCCTCTACTCAAAAGCATTTGATACACTATTCTTTACAAAATATGCCTGAGACTCTGGTACCTAAAACCTACAATTCAGGTAAATTATTCATCCCACAGACATGTTTTGACCTCCTATAAGAAAGCCTAAAAACTCTACTTAACTTTTTGACTGCCAGAACTGATTATGCACAGTGATTTGTCATCTGTGCCACCCCCGCACCAAGCTTTCTTTTTGTTTAGCTGCCCAACATTTTGGAAATCCTCTGATCTTAGTGGCAATATAACCATATATAATTCATTTACAACAGACTTATAAAACCAATTCTGTAACCAAAGCTCAATCTGGAGTTATCCTTCCCATCTGACCCTCAGAGTATTTTTCCTTACTGCGTAGTGTATGCACATGTTATCCCTTGTGTGTTGCCATATGCATAACTTCCGTTAGCATCAGACAGGACTGTGGCAGAGCCCAGAGTCCCACTTCTTCCTTGAAGTACTAGTCCTGCACCTAGCATTTATAGGCCAACTAAACAGATCCATAAGTTCTAAGAACATTGCCACTCCCTGGTCAGGAAACAACCTTTATAACCAGGATTGGTTCTGCAAGTCTGTAATCACAGCTACTTAAAAGCCTGAGGCAGGAGGATTACAAATTCAAGGCCTGCCTAGGCTATAGAATGAATACAAGGCTAGTTTGCAGAACTTAAGCAGACCAGGAACTTACCTCAAAATATACAGAGTGCTTTCCTAGCGTGTATAAGGCCTCATGCTCAATCTCCACCAGAGATGGGGGATATGGGATAGGAAGATGGGTAAGACCTGAAGATTCTACTCAGAAGTTGCTTCTTCAGAAGACTCTGTATACACCCCTCCTTCTCCAGTCTGCGACACTCTCCCTTCCCAACATGCTTTAGAATACAATTTTGTCTCTCACCATTCAGACATCACTTCACTGCACTGAGGACCCAGCCTGTCCACTGCTGTGTTCACTGTGGCTGTTCACGTGCTTACCTGCAGCCAGATCTTAGGGAGGTACATTCTCAATGGAGGTTCCCTCCTCTCACATGACTCTAGCTTGTGTTAAGCTGATATAAAACCAGCCAGCACACAAAGAATTAACAGAGTATAAGTAAGAACTCTCCATTTTTCCTGCCTTAAAGCAACAAGAAAATCTGACATATTACATACAATAAATAATGATGAATAAGCACATGAGTGAAAAAGGGCTCATTAACTATTATAATAAACAATGAGATTCTTAATGTTATTTTCATTGGGGGTATGGGAGGTTCTCTTGCCACAGAGTGCAGGTAGGGTCTAGAGGACAACCCTGTGAAATCAGTTCTCTCCTTTCACCTTTACATGGGTTCTAAGAACCAAACTCAAGCCATCAGGTTCATATAGCAAACCCTTTCTCCAGGGAGCTTACTTACCAGGCCCAGTAAGAAATTCCTTATGTGTAGTTTTCTACATTCCTGTCTGCTAAATGTATTGGTTCAATTTTTCTAAGACCAAAGTAAATCTTGCCTATCCTTTTTTTATTTCCAAAGTGTTAATATATTGCATACCTAATGTCTTGAAAGGAAACATAAGCCAAATAAACCCAGATCATTGTTCATTACTGAAGGAGTGAGGACAGGAACTAAAACAAAACGAGAAGCTGGGAGCTGGAAGCTGATGCAAAGGTGATGATGGACCATTGCTTACTGGCTTGCTCTCTATGGCTTAGCCATCCAGCTTTTTTATAGAACCCAGGACCACCAGCCTGGGGATGGCACCACCCACCATGGGCTTGGCCCTCTCCCATCAAACACTGTTCAAGGAAATGCCCTACATACTTACCTGTAGCCAGACCTTAGGGAGGTGTTTTCTCAGTTGAGGTTCCCTCCTCTTACATGGCTATAGCTTGTGTCAAGCTGATATAAAACTAGCCAGCACATCTAATATGACACACAATGAATTAATATAGGGTATAAGTATGAACTCTTTTTACTGTCTCGACATGTATACTAGGCTAGCCACAACACAGATACTCCCTCAATCCTACAAACATCCTCAGCTGTCATCAACTACATAGTCAGATTTTCTTCTACTATTAGTCTTTTGCTACCATATACGCTTGTTAATCTATACTCATTTTTAGTGATGGAGCATAAGTGGTAATTCTTCTGGTATTGGTAGTTTCTTGCCACCTCCTTCATTTGGTACTTACACAGAAAGAAGCTCAAAAACTGATCAATATGATGTTTTACTTGTAACTAATGTCATTCAAATGGTGGGGCAACAGAAAGAAAACTGTGGTCATAAAGCAAAAGAAATATCTAAAAGAAAGAATTAAATCTACAAACCTTTGACTTCATGAAATATTTTCCTCTAAATTTGACTCAATCAACCACTTACCTGGAAAGGTTACAGAAACAATACAACCAACACCACTTGTCACATCAAAGTCACACCAGGTGAGATATGAGAACCAGTTATATTAGAAATGCAGGTTAGTAAATATTTCTGTTGCTCTTACAATGTAAGCTTAACCCTAGGATGGGTTTGAAACATTTTAATTTTCAGTGTGAAAGAACTTAGCTTACTTGGAATTTCATCTGGCAAATTATATACAATTTACATAGATACATGAATTTTATGTTTGAGGGAAGGAGAGAGGGAGGGAGGCAGGGAGGGAGGGAAGGGGGGAGAGAGGGAAGGAGTCAGGACCAAGATGTGAATGAAGACGTAATAACAAATTTCTTCTTAGCTTCTAGAAGTCTACTCTCTTTCTAAGTATCACAGCATAAAGATCATGGCAAAGTATACCGTGATGAATATTATAAAGCCAGGTAAAGATTACTAATGCTATGGAAATATTGGTTTCTGTGATTCATACCACAGACAAGAAAGTAGTTACTTGTTCTATAGGTCTTAGAAACCATTCAGTGCTCAGTATAGAAATGAACCTCAGACACAAAGACACGATTAGCTACCAGAGAAGCAAACTCCAGAAAGCGGTCATGTAACATATTTTCAAAATGTGCATTATGTTGGAAATAGAATACAACATACTTTAAAAGAATGGTTAAAAGAGTAGGTGAAATATAGACGAGCTTATGATGTAAAAATAGGTCTTTGCATACAATGACAAGAAAACAGAGTTAGAAGATCTGTACTTTTTGCCTGGCTAAGGGACCTCCCTCAAATGGCCTTTGAGAGCCTCAGTTTCTTCATTTCTACAGAGAATACTTACTGTGTGGTATTATAGAGATTCCCATGAAAGTGTGTGAGAGAGACATAGCTCAGAACAGAGCACAGAGTTAAGAATGCAAGAAATAATTTTCTTTTCTTACCACACATGTATAGTAATATAACAATGGTCTAAAAATCTAATGGGGGCAGGGGGTGAGTAAGCAAAATTCAGAAAAATAAGGGTACAAAAACTTTAAAAGTTCTAACAGCTACTAGAACACATATGAGGTATTTATTAATTCTTCACTTACTCTCTTATTCTCTTGATTTTTGCAACTAGGATGGCTTTTTGAGGCAAGGAAATGTGCTGTTTGTCTTGCCCTTTCTCCTCGCTACTCTCTTTTGTTTCTGACACCTTCTCCCCTCCTTCCCCCATATAATTGCTTTTATCTTTCACATTATAAAATTTCTAATCCCGCATACTTCTTTCAAAAATTGTATGGGGCACCTCTGTTTTACTGATAAAATTATTTTGAGATGAATGTACACAATTTTAACTGCCTTAGAGACCTTGGACTACTCGGTATTAGTTATATCCTGCTTATAGCAAGCCTTAGAGCTTATGGAAAATAGTATTTAGTGGTAAATATGAAAAATCCTCAGTCCATCTGTTTAAAATCTGGATAACCATATTATCTATACTGAAAGACATAAGCCATTAAATCCAGTTCCCCTCAAGCCTCTATTCAGCAAAACAAAAAGCTTTCTATTTCAATTTTCTGGCTAAAAATTATATTGTCAATACTGATTATATGATACCTGAGTATAAATCATTTTTTTCCCCAGCACCAAGAAAAGTAATCTTAACAAACAAAAAAACAGCTTTCACATCTGCTGCATGGCACCGTTAACGGCAAGGACGGTGTACAATTCAAACTGCCCTAATTCTTCTGGTTCTGCCCAATTTTAGCATTCTCAGAAGGATCCCATCTCTGATAATGGCAGAAAGTGCAGAGACATCTGAATGGCTCATCTCGTCTCTCATTTCCTTCAAGCTGTCTTTGTCTCTGCTCAATCCGAACAAATCTTCTCATCCTTGCTATGGGGTCTTTCAGGACCGACAACAGTGTGCGGACCCTTCTCTTGGGAAAGGCGCTTTGAACTTCCCTCATGATTCTTTCACTTCTGTTCTCCACAGGCTGGCTCTTAATCCAGAGACAAACCCTTTGACAACAATGATATTTTGTCGGCTTGGCACTGGGGTTCAGGGTTAGCTTTTTCATGACCTTTACTAGTGTTTCTGGTTGTAGGATTTCTGAATCATCCGGTGAATCCTCTTCAACTTCCCTCTGAGATCCATCATTCCATAAATCATTTCTAATTTAGATTTCTGAACTATGAATATGACACATGCAGCAGAGTTGAATGAACCCCTCATGTCCCAACTTTACAATCTTTTTTTTTTTTTAATTCCAGGATACTGTTTCGGTTCACTTTAGTTGTGCTACATGTAAAGGAAATAAAGTTAACAGAAAAGAATTGTTTTAAATAGAGAAAGTAAGCCCCCAGTCACCACTACTATCAACATACACCCCAAGGAAAGGATGCACAAGGCAACTGCAGAACAGGAAATACTTTAGGAAGCCTCTAACTAACTCTTCCACACAACCACAGGTTACGTGTTCTGAGGATTGAAGGGAGAAAAACAACAACAGACATTTATACACAGGTGTAGTGGCGGTCAAGGAAGACTGTGAGTTCAAGGTCTTCCTTAGCTATGTGGTAAGTTAAGGTCACCAATGGCCACACAGTGAGCTCAGGAACAGCCTGAGAGTTACCAGACTTTACTTCTGAGATCTTCCTCCCTAAAACTCCTTAGGCTAGTCTAGTTATAAGAAAAAGAAACCAACTGCAAATAAGAAACAACTTGTAAACTACCTACTTAAAGCCTTCAAAACTGAATAGGTAAAACAAAACAAAACAAACAAAAAAAACAAAAAGGGGTTGGGGATTTAGCTCAGTGGTAGAGCTCTTGCCTAGCAAGCGCAAGGCCCTGGGTTCGGTCCCCAGCTCCAAAAAAAAGAAAAAAAAAAAAAAACAAACAACAACAACAACAACAAAAACCCAAAACCTGAATAGGTGAACCAGCTGTGGTTCACACCTACAGTCTCAGTCCAGGGGAAGCCAATGCGGGATTGCAGAGTGGTATATAGGTCTGTGTGACACAGTGAGGTTAAGCCAGCAATCTATGAGATTCTTCTCTCAACAACAGCAGCAACGAAGTAAACGTTTATTAGATACAAGTTAAGTATGACGACCTGCCACAGCCTAGATAAGCAACCCTGGAACAGAACATGAACATAAGGCAAAACTAAGCAAATCTGAACCAAGAATAAACCAGTTAATAACTTACTGGGTCAGAAAGGTGGCTCAGTGAATAAATGTGTTTGAATTCAACCTGGCAACCTGAATTCAGTCTTCCACATGGTAGGAGAGAATCAACTCTTACAAGTTGCTCTCTGATTTCCATAAGCATACCACAGCATATGTGCACACACAATTAATTGAAGATTTATCAATGATAATTTATCAATGGAGCTGGGGATGTGGCACATTAGTAGAGGGATTGCTGAGCATGCCCAAAGTCCTGTATTGACCCCAAGACCTCCAGACTAGACATGGTGGTATATACCACTGCTTAGGAAACGAGGCAGGGGACAGGAGCTCACTATCATCCCCAGCTATACAGCAAGTTCAATGTCAGTCCTGTATTTAAAAAAAACAAATAAGAATTGAGAGGATGGCTTGGAGAATGAAGTCGTCACTCAACAAGTACTAAGATCCTTGGCCTCCACATTAAACACAGGCATAACATGACATGAGGAACTTATAATCTCAGCTCTTCCAGGCAGAGACTACCCTTAAGGAAAGCTTACTTGGTCATTCAGCCTAACGAATAACTGAGCTCCAATGAGCTCTTGGTGAGAAACCCCATCGCAAATAATATGAAGAACAATTTAAAAAAAATCATTACTCTCTGGTCCATACATACACACATACTTGTGTGCACAGCCACACACATATGCCAACAGGTATGCATGCACATACCACACATACATACACAATTTTTATATACATATATGCATGTATACATGCCATGTGTATGTGTGTATATTAAATCAGTATAGGTTCAAATGTACCATAATAAATATCAAGTAATAGGGGAAAGTAGATACAGAATATATGGAAACTATCTTTGTAACTTTTCTGCAATTCTAAAAAGTCACTTTAAAAGTGAACACTGCTGATGGAAAGTGGCTCTTCAGTCAAGAGCACTTGTTCTTGCAGAGGACGCAGGCTCCATTCCCAGCACCCACACGATGGTTCACACCATTCGTAACTCCAGTTCCAAGGGAACCAATACTCTTTTCTAATCTCTGTGCCAGAACAGACATACATTTGAGCACAACACCCACTCACATAAAATAAAACAAATAAATCCTTTTTTTAAAGGCCAAAATAGCCTGTGGAGAAGATTAAAAAAAAATCACAAGATTTTACAAACATACATTGGAATAACTACCAAATCAGTGTATAGGTACAAGAAAGTAAGAAAAAGCAAAAAGTATCAAATATCATGGTATTATTACAAAGATCATTTTGATCCCACACTTTGTGAAAGCCTTTTGGGAATCCAAGAATCCTAGGACTGTACTTTAAGGTTCCCCAGCAGGACTGGGGATGTAGGTTCAGTAGTAAAGCATTTGCCTGGCATGTTCAAAGCCCTGTGTTCTGTCACCACCAATGGGGAAAATATCTCCAACCAAAAATGTAAATCAATACACACAATATTAGTAGGAAATCTGCTGATGCACTGTGTGGAGAACTGGCTGTTTTTCTTGTAACTAACTCTTCCTTTTACTGGCCTCCCCAAATTCACTGAACAGTCTCACTATGTACTTGGAATGTTTTATTTTATTTTTTATGTAGGTAGACCTACTTTGAATATCAATATGAAACTATGCAATTCTGAGAGGACATTCGCTTTTAACTGTATTTTACTTTAAGATTTTCTTTTATGCATTGAGAACATACAATGTGTGTGGAGCACTCACACAGCAAATAGGTGGAGGACAGAGGATAGCTTGCCAGAGTCAGGTTTTCCTTCTAATGTGTGTGTTCTGGAGATCACATTCAGGCTGTCAGGCATGGTAGCAAGTCCCTTACCCAGTGAGTCATCTCACTAGCCACATACCTGGCAAACTTTATTACCATACTATTCAAACCTTGAACAATGTCAACCTCTAACAATAAAAATGTGCTTAAAAAGATGGGATGTTTAGTACCTGTCCAATAGGAAATGGTATTTTCCCACTTGGGAACTTAATCTCTTCAGCAGTTTCAGTGTGCTGCTGGTCTTGTGTCAGCCGGACACAAACTAGAGTTGTCTGGGAATCTCAGTTGAGAAAACGTCTCCATGAGATCCAGCCGTAAGGCATTTCTTAACTAGTGATTAACAGGTGAGGGCTCGGCACACTGTGTGTAGTGCGACTGATAGTCCTAGAGTCCCATAAGAAAGCAAGCCATGAGGAGCAAGCCGGTAAGCAGCACTCCTCCATGGCCTCCACATCATCTCCTGCCTCTAGGTCCGTCCTGTTTGAGCTCCTGTCCTGACTTTAATGATAAAAGAAGTGTAAGCCACATACACCCTTTCCTCCCCGACCTGCTTTTTGGTCATGGTGTTTTGTTACAGCAATAGAAACTCTAAAACCTCAGTAAAGTTTTTTAAAAAAACTAATAGTTTTGAATACAAAAACATCACAAAATATGATCAGTTAATTGCCTTGCTTAAAGCTCATTAAAGTCATCCTCTCAAGCCCTCGCACTTTCCTAAGCTAGCTGAGTTAATAGATACAAGCAATGATCATCAGTGATTCTCATTTCCTCAAGAAAAACAACACTGTGGTCTCTGGTGGTGATACATAAAACCATCTATAAAGTACTTGTGAAAAGAAAATTGAAATCTACAGCTAAGCAATCCTCTACCTATTCTGATTCAAGAAATAGGGACTGGGGAGCAAATAGCCATGTTTTTCTTTCTTTTTAAGGGTTCAATGAGTGAAGTGCTTGCTATGTAGCCACAAGGGCCAGAGGTCAATTCCCCAGCACCCATGTAAAAGCTAAGCACAGCAGCACACACCCATAACTCCAGTGCATGGTCGTGGAGACAGGGATCCTATAGACTTGCTAGCAGCCAGTCTAGCCTAAATGGTGAGCTCCAGGTGAGGGACCTTGTCTCAGAAAATAAGGAGGAGAGCAAGGCAGAAAGGTACCTGACATCACCTCAGGGCTCCACATGCTTTAGAGTCCTCACTCTCCAAATCCTTTCATATCCTGTGTTCATGCTCACTCAGTCACTCAATAAAAATAGTAAAGGATAATCACCATCTGCATACCGAGTCCAAAATCCTTGTTTTGGCTCTGATCTGCTCCGATCTGCAAATCTGGTCTTTACCAATCATTGGTAATCTTTGGCAATCATTTTCCACATAAACACTACTCATAGCATTTCCAATCTAGTATATTTAACTTCTACTTCCAACTTTAACACCCAATTCTCTGGTGATCCTGGCTGACCTCCTACTTCATCCTGCAATGTTCTCCTGCTCATTTTCAATCAAGTGAGCCCTTCCTAACTCCTACTTCTGCTGGTCACAATTCATATTCTCTTAAAGCTTTTCGAGGTTAGAAAGCTGGCTCAGTGGTTCTGAGAACTAGCTGCTCTTTCAGAAGACCTGGGCTAAATTTCCAACCCCCACCTGGTGGCTATCAACTGTCTTTAACTCCAGTTCCAAGGAATCTGCTGCCCCCATCTGGCCTCCACAGTACCAGGAATGCATATAGACAAAACACCCATACACATAAATAAAAATTAAAAACCTAAAGACTTTACAACTATCCAATATATATAAATAGATTCCAGACTTCTCCTCTTATTGATCTTTAGAGAATTCTTTTAAGTCAAAGCCATACTAAAAAAATCCAATAGTAGCTTTTATCTAATGAATATTTACAATGTGTATAACATTATAATAAGCAATATAAAGATTTCATTTCTATTAATACTCAAAATCACTCTGGGAGACAGATGTTATAATTATCATTACATAATTCATGAGGAACTGGAACCCTGGAAATTTTTCTTTATTGCCCACATCACAAGGCAAAGCTTTTTCCTTTTTCTTATGAGAGGGTCTCACTAGTTAAACCTGCCCTCAAATCCATGATTCTCCTGCACTAGACTCTGAGAACTGAGATGACAGGGTTACAGCCAGTGCAGCTCAGATGTCCAGCTAAAAGCCTTCAGGTCCAAGGTCCCATCCACCTCTTCTGTACGCCAGCTGGCGCAGGGCATGAAGTTCAAAGGCGCTATTTTGTAAATAGGTAACTCAAAAGTGAACCATAATATCAGTTTTAGCTTAATATTTCTGTAGCTTATATTGAAATTATCAGTATTACTCTCTCTACAATAAACTGTAATATATTACAGAAGTAATAATCAATAGGAACAAAACAGTTTTCCTACTTTTTCCAACATTTTTGTTCCAACTTCTCAAGGAACGGAATTTAGAATTAAAAAAAAAAAATCACTGGGGTTTCATTAATACAGACTCTGGTACAGAATTTAATACTACTGATTGTTTTATTTACTTTACTAAATTTATTTTCTGTTGCTGTGATAAAAGACTCTGAACAAGGACAATTTAAGAAGGAAAGGATTTATCCGGCTTACATGTCCGTTCCTAAGGGAAGAGCAGGAAAGAGCTCACTCACAGCCAGGAGCTCAGTAGAAACCCTGGAGGAATGCTGCGTGCTGGCTCCCTGAGGCTGATCTTAGGTAGCTTTCTTTGATAGCTCAGAGCCTCCTGTGCAGAGACTGGTACTACCTGCAGAGGACGGCCCGTCTATAGCCCAAGCCCCATAATTAACAATGTTTTTTATCATCACTAGGGCATTCAACACATTTCAGCCATAAGAACAGCAAAATAGCTTTCCTAAAGATGATGTTATAGTCAAGTAAATACGCTAAATACAAGGTTTATTCTCAACTTTTTCTGAAATCATACAGATAAAATAACCTACCATCAGTTGTCCATTTCTAGCCAGCTACCTTGTCCTCTACAAAGCAATCTCATTGCATTCTCTATTAAAAAGTGATCTTTTTAATGTTTAACTTAAAAAACGTAAGTTCAAAATTTTTTTAATGTTTAAGGAACCAAAACAAATCTGACCCAGAAATTCAAAACAGGTTTGAATCAAGTTAATCTAAGTCATCAAAACTGCATGTTGCTATTAATTATTACAGTGTTCTTAGACTGGAGCCTGAGCAAAGAACATCCACTCAATTAAAGTTTACAAATACCTTGAAATAATAGTAACTCATTTCCATAGTAAATTAAAGACAAGAGCTGGCCCCTGCCTTGCTCCAACAAAGGATTTTCTAAATAAATAAACCATCAAACAAACAAACAAAATCTAAGGATGGGGATTAGCTTAGTAGTAGAGCACCAGTGCCATCACCACTACCAAAAACTATACTCAGAAACACACACTAGTAAACCATCAAGCTACCCAGATATGTTCCACTGAGGACACTTTTACTTTGGGTAAGAGAAACACTGCTAACTAAGCAGCTATCAATCAATATTTAATAGAATCATTCAATTATAAGGGTTAAAATGATTACTCTGGAGCAAAGTCATTTTTATAATGACATTATCATCCACCTAATCTATGCCAGTGACAGTTTTTTTTTAAATTATGGGATAGTATATATTTTACTGCTATGCACATTTACTTTAATTTCAGAATCTAACTCTGGAAGGATTATTTATTAAACTTTCAAATTTCCATAAACTATATAGTACATTTGCCTTTAATTCTTGATTAGCTTAAATGTTTCATTCACTCTCCTTGCTCAGAGCTGCACATGATTTGAGATTTAGAGCTATCTAATTCCCTCTTGGCTTTTACTAAGAGCCAAAAGAGGTTTGAAAAGCAAATACAACTTTTACATCATATGTCTGATGGCTTGGAAGAGACAGAGATGGATGTAAAGTAAAACACCAGAGATACGACAGGAATCTGCTCCACAAGCTTCCACAGTCCACAATGTTCATAACAACATGGGGGTTTGAGTACTATTTTCAAAACACTTTAAGTAAATTGCTTTTGCAAGGCACGTGGCACTTGCCCTCAATTCCAGCAACTGAGAGGCAGAGGAGTCAGAGCTCTAGGAACTCAAGTCTAGCCTGGTCTATCACAGTGAGTTCAGAGCCTGCCAGGGCTCAGAGTGAGACTGTCTCCAAAAAGAACCCCAAACCAAACAACCAAATAAACAAGCTTTTGCTTTCACTGAACGTTTCAGAATAACGTTTTGGTTTCCATCAAGCACTCTAAGCTGTAGATAGCATGTCCTTGCTTTCCTGTCGTTACACTACTCACCGAACACCTGTCAGGTCCTCCATCTGCTAAACCTGCCTCCATAATGGATGGTGGGCTTATGCTCTTCCTTCCATTAGTGTTTAGCCATCCTAGAAGTGTGGAAACCCTAGGAAAAAAAAGTTATTGTGTATTAGTAAGTAGAAAACCATTAATTACAGAAGGAAATCATTTTATGCTAAGGTTACTAGAAAATTCAACAACAAAATAGATTTTGACAGAAGTTTCTTTTTGTTTGTTTTAAGAATTAATCTGTAGAGATGGCTCAGGGGTTAAGAGCACTTGCTGTTCTTTCAGAGGACCTGAGTTCAGTTCCCAATACCCACATGGCAGTCAACATCTATGACTTCAGTTACAGGGAATCCAACACCATACACGTAAAAAATAATGACCATAAATTTTTTTAAAGAAAAAGAAAAGTATCCCAAGCAAAAAGAAATATCCAGAAGCAGATTTAAACTAATGCAGCCATCCAGCATCAGGAAGCAGAGCAGAAGGACTGATGAGGCTGCGTGAGACTGCCTCAAAAGAACAGAACCGAAAGGTTCTCCCATGCTGAACTGTAATATAATATAGTTCTGTCCATGCCAATGGAGCAAAGAAAAGCCAGTTTATTTCATGAATCATATACAGATTAGAACTGAAAGACTTAGGCAGCCTTTCAAAAGAATACTATATATATAAATATAAAAAAATATACAAATATAAAATGAGTAGACTAATGTCAAATCAGACAATAACAACATGCTATTAAAAATTAAATCAAAGAAAGGGAAGTGAATAGGCTGGAGTTGGAGCTGGCGTTGGAGATGTAGGAAATAGCTGGTAAGATAGGATGTGATGTGCACACAGACACCTAAATAAGTAAGATCTCAAAGTAACAGATGCAAACCAAGAAGTACAGTGGTCCAACATTCGCCTCATAATGTATCTATCATGACCCAGGTGTGATTACCTGTGACCTCAGTACTCGGGAGACTGAAACAGGAGGCTGACCAAGAATTTAAAGGCCACCCTGGGGTATATTCACAAGATGCTGTCAAAAAAAAAAAAACAACAACAACAAAAAAAAAACAAAAAAACCAACAAACAACAACAACAAAAACAGAAAACCCAATTCCAACAATTAAAAATCAGTATAAAGGAAAAGGCAATTAACAAAAGAATTTCCTGGGCCACATTCCCAAAGCCGCCCTACCATACCTGAATGACACGCACTCTACTGTGTCATAGCAGCTTTATTTGTACTAGCCAGAAACTGGAAACAACCAGATGCCCTTCAACCAAAGAATGGATACAGAAAGTATGGTTCATTTACACAATGGAGTACTATTCAGCTATTAAAAACGAGGACATCATGAATTTTGCAGGCAAATGGATGGAACTAGAAAATATCATCCTGAGTGAGGTAGCCCAGACCCATAAGGACATGCACGGTATATACTCACTGATAAGTAGTTATTACCCATGAAGTATAGAATACACATGATATTCCCATAGGCCCAAAGAACTTAAACAAGAACGAAGGCCCAAGCAAGGATACTTGAATCCCACTTAGAAGGAGAAACAAAATAGTCATAGGAGGCTGAGGGGAGAGAAATATCTGAGGCAGGGGGAGTGGAATGGGGAGGCAGAATCAGGTGCAGGCAGAGACAGGAGAGAGGCCTAGAAGGCCAGGAGAATGAATGGAAATCTGTAGCTGCAGGGGGTTTGGGATGATTTGTAGGAAGTCCCTGAGACTTGGAATAGGGAAGGCTCCCAGGAATCAACACTGGTGACCTTAGCTGAGATGCCTAACAGTGGGAACATGGAGCCTGAAGAGGCCACCTCTTGTAGTCAGGCAGGACCCCCAATTTGTCCTGTCTAAAAGAAATGCAGAGTTGGAACAGAGCCCAAAGGAAAGGCCAGACAATAACCGGCCCAACTCAGAACCCACCCCATGGGCAAGCACCGATCCCTGACATTATTAATGATACTCTGTTATGCTTGTAGACAGGAGCCTAGCATAACTGTCCTCTGAGAGGTTCTGCCCAGCATTGAATGAAACAGACACAGATTCCCACAGCCAAACATTAGACAGAGGTCAGAGACATGTACAGAAGAGCTGGGGAAAGAATTGAAGGCCCTGAAGTAGATGGGAACCCTACTGGAAGATCAACAGGGTCAAAAAACCTGGACCTCTGGGAGCTCTCAGAATTTGAGCCACCAACCAAAGAACATACACGAGCTAGAATGAGGCCCCTTGCACATATGTAGAAGACAGGCTCAGTCTTCATGGCTTCCCTGTCTGGCCTCAGTGGGAGAGGCTGCCCCTAATCTCACAGAGACTTGATGTGCCAGGGTTAGGGGATACTGGAGATAGGGGGCATCCTCTGAGGAAAAGGGGGAATGAGAAAAGGAACTCTGTGAGGGAGCGACCAGGACAGGGAACAGCGTTTGGGGGGTGTTAATTAACTAACTAACTAATTAATTAATAAAGCAACAGAAGAAACTTTCTGCACTGGAAGAGTAAAGGTCTTCATAATGACAAGAACCCTTTAAAGGTCAACAATGCCTAAGCAAATCTGTGCAATTTCATACTAAATCCTTGCACATTCCTAATGCTACCATGCAGGCAGATGAGCAATTAAAAAAATCATTAGGTAACTTTTTCTCAAGTAACTTAGTAGAGTAAGCGTAATTACCCTTTCCCTTTTCTAAATGACTTTTCAAACATCTAGAGAACAGCATATAATAAATAACGCTGACACTGACCTTTTTGTTCTTAATCATTGGCTCCAAATGAAACTTCACTGTAAGTGTTTTATCATCCCACAAAGTGAGGTAGAAAGATGAAGGCTATGTTGAAGTGAGTTATGTAAGCCTTAGAAGTTCCAAAATCCCTTCTTCCTTACTCTGCCTAAAAGTGTGCTATTTCTTTCCAATATAATGTTCACTTAGAGCAATAAAGAAGACTCGTGCCTAAAACACTTGACATGAGGACCTGAATTCCATACTCAGAAGCCATATTGAAAAACTACCATGGTAGCACATGCATAAAATCATTTAACTAGGAAGAACGACACAGGGCTTCCGAGACTCACTGACTAGCCAATTGAACCAAGTCAATGAGCTCCAGGTTCAGTGAGAGACCCTGCCTCAAAAAAAAAAAAAAAAAAAAAAAAAAGGGCAGAGCAAACCTTGAGGAAGCTACTCAATGTCAATCTCTGGCCTACTCATACACATATATGCACATACACAAGAAGACAACACACACAAGTGCACAAAAAACTTCATGTGACTGAGCCTTATACGTTTAAATTTTTATTTCCAAGGGTGGGAAAGGCATGTCATTAAACCACAGCACATAACCTAGGAATGACCTTTATAGTTTTAAAGGTTTATAAAGAAAAAAATAGAAGTAGTGAATAGGAGAACAAAAATAACACAAGACACCATGAAGATCACAAAGCCTAAAGTACTAACCAGCTTTGTCCTTGATGATAACTGGGTGTCACATGAATGGTTTAACAAAGGGTGACCTCAAGTGTGGGGACTTTAACAATCAAACGGGCAGTCGTTCATTCTGTCATATCACGAAGTCTTTCCCCTTCATGAACAAAGTGGCCATCTTGGCAGGGACAGAATTAGGGATCGAGAACATATCTTTCTAGTCATCAATTATCCAGGAAGCAATCGTTTTCTGGAGCATGACTCACCAAGCCTTTATACATACACATCTGAAAAGGACACCTCCTACACGGCTTCTACACTAGTTAGGATGCGCACCTCTAGAGGTACAAGCTCCAAAGGGAGGAATGATAAATTTTGAGGACACAATAATGATCTCTCTTGACCAGTGGTTCAAACTACAACCTAGTCATGCTCAGACACCAATGCCTCTGAAACAACTGATTACAATTACTACAAGGACCGTACACTGGTATTCCACAACAGACATAAGAACGGCTATATCTAACGTATAGGAAAACACTTAGTAATCTCTTCCCATAACTACGTCTTATGATTAATGTCAGTGAAAAACTATAGTAACACAATCCAAATACAACCACAAGATACTTAATGAGGGTAAACAAAATAAAATGGATATACTAGAAGACATAAATATGAGTGTTGTGACTACATAAGTTACAGGGAATTATAATTTCTTATTTTGAATATGTCCATGTATAAATCAAATAAGTTTCAATCTTTTTCTTTTATTGTTTTGTCATGTAAGATATACTAATCTCACATTATATTTAAAGTCATTGTTGAAGTTACAAATGTAGACATCATTCATGTATGTTTATGCATCTTATCCTGGAAAGAGCAAAAGATTATTATGTTTACAAGGGAGCTGTACCATGGTCAGATGAAGTATGACCTTGTTATTGCCTCTGGGATAAAGCATCTTATTAGTTTACTATAGAGAATATCTTATGTATTGTATGGATGCATCATCTGTTAATTAAAAAACCTATTGCCTATAGTAAAGGGTAGAAGGTGAGACAGAAAGAATCCTGGGATAGAGCCAGGCACAGTCCCGGGAAGATGTAACAAGACCGACCCATGGCACCTTAGCATAGGTAACCAGTCACGTGGCAGGATATACATTAGAATACATAGGTTATTATAGTTATGATCTAGTTAGAGAAGAGCCTAGCTATATGGCCAAGGTATTTGTAAATATATTTTGAGTCTGAGTCTTATTTTTAGGAGCATAGGACTAGGAGGTAGAACCAAAAATAACTTCAACAATTAGGACTCAAGCTTACAGCCTGAAAAGGCCCAGGCGAAAGGGAGCTGGGGTTAAGGGGAGTCAGACTAGCTGGACGAAAGAAAGGGCTGTTCTCTTTTTAAAGAAATAAAAATAAGTAAGTGATGCTTTAAAACCATTTAAAAAGAAGGCCCTTGGTTATAGGAAAGCTGCCTTTAGGCAGAATGGAGGCCTGTAAATAGGTAGCAAGTGGGAATACATGCCAACCTGCTCTGGGCCCACACAACTGAGGACTAAAGCTGTGCACAAGCAGCAACCAGAAGCAAAGGACGAGTGCCCCTTCTGAGAGAGGGGTAAGTAAGCTGAGGAGCTCCAGGCAGAGGGTTGGGGAGGAACATAAAAGCCTCAGTCCTATCCTGCCATGGGCCCACTACCTTCATGGAATGGCCAAAGGCCAAAGGCTCCAATCTAGTGAAGCATGACAGGGCACATGGAGGGCAAGAGCCCCACTGTTCAAAGCTGGCACAGTAGCCTGGTAGCTCCCACAAAACAATGAAGTCTCTGCTGGGACTCCCTGCTGACAGATACAGCTGCTTACAAACAACAGTGTAAAATTTAAAATGTTACATCTTTTCCTTAAAGATACTATGTAGGTTCTGCTTAATAAAAAGTAGGAATGTCCTTGGTAATTTAAAAAATAAATACATATCAATCTTACATTTATATGAAGAGAAAGGGAAATATAGGTATATTAATCCACATAAGGTATGTTCATAATTTCAACTTGAAAGATAATGCTTTTTCTGCCGCCAAAAAGCATTTCACCCTAGGAAGGTAGATTCTGACTTAAAGCATTTCACCCTAGGAAGGTAGATTCTGACTTAAAGCATTTCACCCTAGGAAGGTAGATTCTGACTTAAAGCATTTCACCCTAGGGAGGTAGATTCTGACTTAAAGCATTTCACCCTAGGGAGGTAGATTCTGACTTAAAGCATTTCACCCTAGGGAGGTAGATTCTGACTTAAAGCATTTCACCCTAGGGAGGTAGATTCTGACTTAAAGCATTTCACCCTAGGGAGGTAGATTCTGACTTAAAGCATTTCACCCTAGGGAGGTAGATTCTGACTTAAAGCATTTCACCCTAGGAAGGTAGATTCTGACTTAAAGCATTTCACCCTAGGAAGGTAGATTCTGACTTAAAGCATTTCACCCTAGGAAGGTAGATTCTGACTTAAAGCATTTCACCCTAGGAAGGTAGATTCTGACTTAAAGCATTTCACCCTAGGAAGGTAGATTCTGACTTAAAGCATTTCACCCTAGGGAGGTAGATTCTGCAAGGCAGTGTAGAACTCCAGAGTCAGTCAGAGTGGGGGGCTGCTTGCTTTATCTTTGCAGAAGAAAACCATCCAACTGAGGAATCCAGAGACCACTGCACAAGAAAAACATCTAGAGAAATGATGAATCATTAAGAGAAGACATTCCAAGAAAGAATAAACTAGTGACATATAAAAATACTACTGCATACTAACTGCACAATAAGCATATTAACTATATTGCAATATTATTATCAGCTTGGCAATACAGAATACAAATGCATTTTGTCAAGAGAAGATAAATCAAACACATGTGTTATAGGGACATTGTGATATTGTTTTACAATATGCCTGAGGCATTAAAATGAAAATGAATTTAAATAAAGTTGAATACAGAAAAGAATGTTAAAGTAAGAGAGAGAAAAGAAGGATAAATGCACATAAAAATAAATCTCCAAATAAGGGGAAAAGATAAAAAAAATTGACATATTTTCAGGGATACATATTCATATTAAATCAATAAACTCATGCCTTTGATCCCAATATTTGGGAGACAAAGACACAGACAGATCCTTGTGAGCTCAAGGCCAACCTGATATACAGAGCAAATAAATCCAGGACAGCCTGGGCTACATCAAGAAGCCCTGACTTGATAAATAGTGTGTGTGTGTGTGTGTGTGTGTGTGTGTGTGTGTGTGTGTAATCGTAGAGGAGGATATGTGGACTCCATACAGTCTTGTTTTGATTTATCAACATGAATATGGTTAAGTTTTCAATGGAAATGGTGGTATAGTACATCCTCTTTGAGAGAGACCAAAATAGAGTAACCTGGATAGAAAAGGGCCTGCTAGATTGGATGAGTCTATAGTAATGATGACTTCAAACTTCTAGACAAAAAGTATGCTATGTTGGAAGAGAGGCTTTGTGTTTGTGTCAACAGAAAAGAAGAAAAGCCTTTGGATTCCATCTAAACTAAGAAGAACCAGATTTGATAGAGGGAGACACTCTAAAGATCTTGGCCACAGAACAGAAAGAAAGAAATCAAGGAAAAACAGGACAGGTAACATGATTTCGTGATCCCTCTCCATGGGAATAACCCTGAAATTGGCTGAGACATAACAATTTAAAAGTCTCCAGCTAGAATTTCAGCTACATACAGCCAATGTATCTCACTGGTACAAAGTCCTCAAGACTTACCGTGCCGTCCTTTCACATGGCATGAATAGAGATTTATATTGTAGTTTGGTTATATGATCAAACCAGCTCCTAAAGAAAAACAATTCGCTTTCATCTGCTCAGATAGGGAGCAGAAAATCATCTTTAACTGATCTGTGCACACTGTACATTCCATACATTATAGCAACACTAAAATATATATCACCTCTGAAAGCTTTATTATTCTCAGGAAAACCACCAACAATTCACCTGACAAGATTCACTCTTGGGGATGCTGAAATGCTGAGTGAGGCTTACTGTTCCAGCTCCCTTCATGATTCTCCTTCAAACTGCCTCAACGCTAATTCCTTGAAATTCTACATCCAGGACAGCTTCAGAGAAAGCTGCTATCCCCAATTGGTCCAGCATCACAGACTATTCTAGTCAGGACTTCAGTTAAGCCCTGAACTTTCTCAGCACACAGACTGAAGAGCAACTGTTACAGCTAGCTTTCTGAAAACTAACCATTTTCCCAATTTTCTTGGGCCTCCCCGAAGGAAGACAATGTTCAAAATCAGCAGGAAGCCACTATAAGAGAACTTCACCCCAGTCCCAAGAGGTGGGGTAAAGGAGTTTTGGTCATTCAGTACATGTTAGACGTTTGCTAGCCTTTAAAGAGAGATGGTTCCAAGTACCTGTAATCAAGACAAGGTCTTGGATGGGGAGGAAATCAAATAGGAAGCTTAGACTGAAGGATTTCTTTCCTTTTCTCTATACTTTTTTTCCCCCTTAGGTAAGGAAAAGGAGATTGATGGGTTCGGTCCCCAGCTCCGGGAAAAAAAAAAAAAAAGGAGATTGAAAAGAAAAGAGGGGATATAGAAATACTACCAGAATATTAGACAAATAGCAGTAGATTACTGAATCTACTCTTAAACCTAAATATATATACATACATACATATATATATACATATATACATATATATATATGCGTGTGCATGTATGTGTGTACAGGGAAGACTCATTCTTTAATTCTGTTCCTCTAGAGAACCTGACTAATACAAGCTCTCATAACAAACTACTACAGGCTGGAGGCATAAGCAGCAAGACTGGAAACCTTAGGACAAGGTGTAAGGAGGTGAGGTTCCCAGGCCTCTCCTCTTCATTTGCAGTCAGCCATCTTCTCTCTGTGCTTTCCTATATTTTATATATATCTAGAAACATTCTTATTATAAGAACATTAGAAATTTGTAATTAGCACCAACTCTAATAATCTCATTTTACCTTTGACTTTTTTGTTCTTTTAAATTTTACTTATCATCATCATCATCATCACTATTGTAGTAGTAGTAGTAGTAGTAACAGTAGTACACATATATGATGGGGGATGCATAGGCTATGGTATGTATGTGGAGGTCAGAGCACATCTTATAAATGGTTTCTCTCCTTCCACTGTGGATTCCAGAGATCAAAGTTGGACATACAGCTTGCTTGCATTCAAGCACTTTTATCCACTGAGATGAAAGTGACCCTTCACTTTACCTGTTTAAAGACCCTGTGTCTCCAAATACAGATAAATTCTGAAATACTGAAACTTAGAACTTCATTGTGAATAGTGTAAGATAGAGAAGTCGGTCCTCAGCAAATATGATTTACAGAAGCATGTAAATGTAGGTGCCAAGGTGATTTCATACAACAACTTGGCTACATTACAATAACCAGATATTTTGTCATGTATGAGTCTAGATGTTGCTGAGAAGGTATTTTTCAGATGTGACTAACATTTATACTCTCAAAGTAAAATAGGTTAATTTCCACAATGTGCAGAACTTAAGTCAATTAGTTAAAGGCTATTATTAAATTAACTAATATTAATAAAGACTGAATTCTCTAGAGAGAAGCAATTCTGCTTCTTTATTTCCTTTCATTCAAGACTCCAGTACCAACTCTCTAGGTTTCCAGTGTGCCTTGCATATTTCATAAATACACTCCTCACCATCCCAGTGAGTCAATTCCTCAAAATCGGTAGAGTAAGTGGGCTTCATCGAACTAGCTGGAGCTCTGGGAGAAACTAAGGTCCTCTAAATAAGAAGAAAGTCTGCCTTATAAATTTTAAAGTTTTTTTTTAAAATTGTTTTTAGTGTGTGTGTGTGTGTGTGTGTGTGTGTGTTGTTGTTGTTGTTGTTGTTGTTGTTGTTTGCATAGGGTGACCTTGAACTTTGATTCTTTGGTCCTCATTTCCCACATGGGGATATTAAAAATAAGCATGCACTATCAGACTCAGTTTAATGCAGTGCTGGGACTCAAACTCAAAGCCTTCTGTATGCTAGGCAAGCATTCTACTAACTGAGCTGTACCCAGATTTTATTTCTAAGCCTCTACAATCACATTAACCAATTCTCATATCAATCATGTGATATCCTACCCTACTCCCTTTTACACTCAAAACACACACACACACACACACACACACACACACACACTTGCACAATTGTTTTACTGTTACTGTTATATATTATCCAAAAATATGTAGGCATATGTGGTGGTTTAAATGGGACGTGCCCTATATTCCCAGGCACCTGCAGTCTCGGTATCTAGTTTGGTAAGATTGTTTGAGAAGGTCTCAGAGGTACGGCCTTGCTGAAGGAAGTATGTTTTGAGGTTTCAAAAGCCAGCACTATTTGCAGTGTGCCCTTTCTATTCTTTGTATGCCGTTACTGAGCTCTCAGCTCTTCCTGCTACCATGCATGGTGCTTACCGCCACACTTCCCCACCATAATAATGGACTCTTACCCTTCTGGAACTATAAGTCCAAAATAAATCTTTCTTTAAGTTGCTTTGGTTATGGTGTTATCACAGCTGTAGAAAACTAACTTATGTGGCATATATTCATATGTTACCTGAATGGGCACAAGTAACATGATACATTTCATCATTCATACCTTTTGCTTTCTTCTGCATCGTAGAAGCTAAAAGCCAGAGCAATACACTTTGTAAACATCTCTGTCTCTGAGATTCTGAATGATTTGCATTACATTTGGTAGGTTCAAAGGAGACATAAACCAATCCATTTTTCATCTGGCCATAGTAAATATGGACTTTAATAGCCGTGAGATTCTGGAGTGATTACCAAATGATTCCCTGACAGCTACCCATTTGGTACTGTCAGACAACTACAATTGTCACTGGTGACAAAATGAAAGGGCAGAAACTCATCTGTTTTCACATCTCTAGTTTTCCCAATAAACCTAGTCAGCATCTAATTCCTTATATTCATTTTCTTTTGCTTTAATTAGCTGCAGTAATTTGTTTTTCTCAAAAGCTATCTAACCTGATAATCTTTAAATAGTACTCAGTGCTAAAGAGAAAACGCATGCAGGGAAGAGCACGGGACGGGTTGGGGAGGGAGAATAACACAGGGTGGAAGAGCTCAGAGATGAGTCAGAGTCAAGGTCCCGGTCACTGGGGAGTGAGTCACACAACTGTCCAGGCAGAAAAGTCAGCGAGTCCAAAGCCTCCGGAGCAGGAACACCCTGCATGTTTGCAGAGCAGCAAGGGATTACTGTGGCAAGGTGGGTAAGGAAGAGGATGGCGAACTGTGAGAGGCAAAGGGCAACTAAGTTCTGAATCAGTCAGTTTGGCAAGACAAGCAGGACTTTACTGTGAACAAGATGGAAGGTTACAACGTACAAAAAAGGATTCAATTTCTGTGGGCTGGCTCTAACCGCTAGCTCTGAACAGCGACAGATGAGTACTTGCTGCTATAATTGACATAACACAATGGTGGCTTGCACCACAAAGGCAGCAGACTTGATAGATGGTGTAAACTTTTTATGTTCTGACTATATAGTCAAGTTATTATTGATGTGCCAAATATAAACTACAAAGTAGGTTGGAAAACCTGGCATGGGATTTTGCCCTAAGTAGCTAAAAATAAAAAATAAAATTACCACTAACAGGTACTCAGTATATCGTGGGAAGTCTTGGGAAGAACATAAGTGGTATGAGCTTGTCTCCAGGTGGACACTCACGGGACAGCACTTAAACCTTTGAATGGAGGAGATATCAAGGAAGCAGCTGAAGACTGGAGAGATGGCTCAGCTGTTAAGAGCAGTTGTTGCTCTTGCAAAGGATCTAGATTCAGTTTCCACTATCCATATAGTGGATCACAACTATCTGGAACTTCAGTTCTACAAGATTCAACGCCCTCCTCTGACCTCAAGCTCCAGGCATGCATGTGGTACATAGATATACATTAAGGAAAACATTCATGCAAATAAATCTTCAAATTAAAAAATGCAAAAGAAGCAGTTGAACTTGAAGACATGTCTCTGAGGCAAGTCAATCTAGAAAGCTAAAGTGACAGTCTACACATGTAACAGATGAAATTTAAAGTGGATGAGCTCTTTTGGGGAAATGAGTTGCAAGCTCAGTTCAGGGCCATGTGTTACTTATGTTTTAAAGGATCAATATTTATCTTTTTAAAAATCTCTTTTTACCATTCAATTTCAAGAATCTGCAATCATTACTCTTTACAGAGATAAAGTCACTCTACAGAAAAAGGACACATGCACACAGAACACAAATCTTAATATGAGTAATTAATAAAGGGAGCAGGACACTAGTTTTATAGAACTCACTCTTCCAGATTATAAACCTTTAAGAAAAATCACTTCTTTTGATTTGAAAGGAGTTTTCATAGGTTTATATCACCTGCCTCAGTTACATGTGCCTGTGGCTTTTTGTATAAAATTAAACCAATTATCCTTTCCTTCCTTCCCTCTGACTTTATTTATTTTCTTTCCATATCATTTAGCTTTAGCCCTTGCCTGCCAGGTTTTTTCTCTATTTTACAAGCAAGTAAAATTGCTTAGAGAGAAATGTTATTAAATAAAGGAATTCCATAAATGTTGTTTAAAAGCTATTAAAAAATAAAGGGAGCAGGAAAAGAAAAGCCTAAAATTGAGACTATGTACCATAAATTCATCAAGTTTGAGAACAAAGTTAAGAAACACTGCTAATAGCAAAAATCCTGAAGGGAGAGGTGGTTGAGTCACCTGGTCATGGGTGTCCTCATGCATCATGCATAAGGCTGGACCCCAGATTGCAGATAGCATCAGAGCAAGGTGAGCTGAGTGCCAGCTTCCCTCCATCTGTCTCTGCGTCCTAACTAGTTATGCAGCTTGACCGGGCGCCTCAAGTTCCCTACCATACTGAACTGTACTCTGGAGCCTGGAGCCAAAATACACACTTCCTCCCTCACTTGCATTTGTTGGCTGTTTTGTTACAGCACCTGGAACAGTAATACACACAGAGGCTTAAAACATCTGTGCACTCATTCTCATAATCTCTTAGAGGTTAAAAGTTAAAGACATCTATATAATCCTAAGTCTGAGGAAACACAAGTGTGTTCTTTACATTGAAAACAAGCTCAGTGGCAGTAGGTTCCAAAGCACACGCTTGAGGAGAAGAGAGCGTCTGCTCAGTGACTCAGCAGCTCTTCAAAGTGCCTTGGTTCTACAGACAAACAAGATGTGATAACTTTAAAGGATTCTGTATGAGAACACTCAAGTCTCACTTCTCAAAGTTGCCAAGCAAACTTAAGGCTGTATGTTAATTTCAACATAATTACTAGTTGAAGTCAAAGTTTAAAAAAAGATCATGCTTTCTTTTGATATCAGTGCTCTAAAAAATGTTGCCTTGATCTCTACAAAGTATAGAAAACTTACAAAGTATAGAAAACTAAGTTTTATAATATTTATTTTGTATTCTGGGCTTATCATTTTGGTCACAGAGAAAAAGGAGAGACTCATGCCATTTGTAGCCATCCAATATTACAGGACAGCCCAGAGAGTTGGATGTGGAGAGAGAGAGAGAGAGAGAGAGAGAGAGAGAGAGAGAGAGAGAGAGAGAGAGAGAGATAGCTTGGACAAACACAAGCTTATTTATGTATTTGAACACCTGATGTTACTGTTGAAGGGGACTGCAGCATCTTTGTAATTGTGTATCACATACCTAGAAAATAAACTCAATGTAAATAGTAAAGACTTCTACAATGCATTCAAAGTTGCAAAATGTCACAAAAGAAATAAAGAAAATCTAAACAAATAAGAATATACCATGTTCCTGGCCTGGAATGCCTTGATACTTTTTTTTTTTTTTTTATTAACTTGAGTATTTCTTATATACATTTCAAGTGTTATTCCCTTTCCCGGTTTCCGGGCAAAATCCCCCTCCCCCCTCCCCTTCCTTATGGGTGTTCCCCTCCCAACCCTCCCCCCATTGCCGCCCTCCCCCCATAGTCTAGTTCACTGGGGGTTCAGTCTTAGCAGGACCCAGGGCTTCCCCTTCCACTGGTGCTCTTACTAGGATATTCATTGCTACCTATGGGGTCAGAGTCCAGGGTCAGTCCATATATAGTCTTTAGGTAGTGGCTTAGTCCCTGGAAGCTCTGGTTGCTTGACATTGTTGTACTTTTGGGGTCTCGAGCCCCTTCAAGCTCTTCCAGTTCTTTCTCTGATTCCTTCAACGGGGGACCTATTCTCAGTTCAGTGGTTTGCTGCTGGCATTCGCCTCTGTATTTGCTGTATTCTGGCTGTGTCTCTCAGGAGCGATCTACATCCGGCTCCTGTCGGTCTGCACTTCTTTGCTTCATCCATCTTGTCCAATTGGGTGGCTGTATATGTATGGGCCACCTGTGGGGCAGGCTCTGAATGGGTGTTCCTTCAGTCTCTGTTTTAATCTTTGCCTCTCCCTTCCCAGCCAAGGGTATTCTTTTTCCTCATTTAAAGAAGGAGTGAAGCATTCACATTTTGATCATCCGTCTTGAGTTTCCTTTGTTCTAGGGATCTAGGGTAATTCAAGCATTTGGGCTAATAGCCACTTATCAATGAGTGCATAACATGTATGTCTTTCTGTGATTGGGTTAGCTCACTCAGGATGATATTTTCAAGTTCCAACCATTTGCCTACGAATTTCATAGACTCGTTGTTTTTGATAGCTGAGTAATATTCCATTGTGTAGATGTACCACATTTTCTGTATCCATTCCTCTGTTGAAGGGCATCTGGGTTCTTTCCATTTTCTGGCTATTATAAATAAGGCTGCGATGAACATAGTGGAGCACGTGTCTCTTTTATATGTTGAGGCATCTTTTGGGTATATGCCCAAGAGAGGTATAGCTGGATCCTCAGGCAGTTCAATGTCCAATTTTCTGAGGAACCTCCAGACTGATTTCCAGAATGGTTTTACCAGTCTGCAATCCCACCAACAATGGAGGAGTGTTCCTCTTTCTCCACATCCTCGCCAGCATCTGCTGTCACCTGAGTTTTTGATCTTAGCCATTCTCACTGGTGTGAGGTGAAATCTCAGGGTTGTTTTGATTTGCATTTCCCTTATGACTAAAGATGTTGAACATTTCTTTAGGTGTTTCTCAGCCATTCGGCATTCCTCAGCTGTGAATTCTTTGTTTAGCTCTGAACCCCATTTTTTAATAGGGTTATTTGTTTCCCTGCGGTCTAACTTCTTGAGTTCTTTGTATATTTTGGATATAAGGCCTCTATCTGTTGTAGGATTGGTAAAGATCTTTTCCCAATCTGTTGGTTGCCGTTTTGTCCTAACCACCGTGTCCTTTGCCTTACAGAAGCTTTGCAGTTTTATGAGATCCCATTTGTCGATTCTTGATCTTAGAGCATAAGCCATTGGTGTTTTGTTCAGGAAATTTTTTCCAGTGCCCATGTGTTCCAGATGCTTCCCTAGTTTTTCTTCTATTAGTTTGAGTGTGTCTGGTTTGATGTGGAGGTCCTTGATCCACCTGGACTTAAGCTTTGTACAGGGTGATAAGCATGGATCGATCTGCATTCTTCTACATGTTGCCCTCCAGTTGAACCAGCACCATTTGCTGAAAATGCTATCTTTTTTCCATTGGATGGTTTTGGCTCCTTTGTCAAAAATCAAGTGACCATAGGTGTGTGGGTTCATTTCTGGGTCTTCAATTCTATTCCATTGGTCTATCTGTCTGTCTCTGTACCAATACCATGCAGTTTTTATCACTATTGCTCTGTAATACTGCTTGAGTTCAGGGATAGTGATTCCCCCTGAAGTCCTTTTATTGTTGAGGATAGCTTTAGCTATCCTGGGTTTTTTGTTATTCCAGATGAATTTGCAAATTGTTCTGTCTAACTCTTTGAAGAATTGGATTGTTATTTTGATGGGGATTGCATTGAATCTGTAGATTGCTTTTGGTAAAATGGCCATTTTTACTATATTAATCCTGCCAATCCATGAGCATGGGAGATCTTTCCATCTTCTGAGGTCTTCTTCAATTTCTTTCCTCAGTGTCTTGAAGTTCTTATTGTACAGATCTTTTACTTGCTTGGTTAAAGTCACACCGAGGTACTTTATATTATTTGGGTCTATTATGAAGGGTGTCGTTTCCCTAATTTCTTTCTCGGCTTGTTTCTCTTTTGTATAGAGGAAGGCAACTGATTTATTTGAGTTAATTTTATACCCAGCCACTTTGCTGAAGTTGTTTATCAGCTTTAGTAGTTCTCTGGTGGAACTTTTGGGATCACTTAAATATACTATCATGTCATCTGCAAATAGTGATATTTTGACTTCTTCTTTTCCGATCTGTATCCCCTTGATCTCCTTTTGTTGTCTGATTGCTCTGGCTAGAACTTCAAGAACTATATTGAATAAGTAGGGAGAGAGTGGGCAGCCTTGTCTAGTCCCTGATTTTAGTGGGATTGCTTCAAGTTTCTCTCCATTTAGTTTAATGTTAGCAACTGGTTTGCTGTATATGGCTTTTACTATGTTTAGGTATGGGCCTTGAATTCCTATTCTTTCCAGGACTTTTATCATGAAGGGGTGTTGAATTTTGTCAAATGCTTTCTCAGCATCTAATGAAATGATCATGTGGTTCTGTTCTTTCAGTTTGTTTATATGATGGATCACGTTGATGGTTTTCCGTATATTAAACCATCCCTGCATGCCTGGGATGAAGCCTACTTGATCATGGTGGATGATTGTTTTGATGTGCTCTTGAATTCGGTTTGCCAGAATTTTATTGAGTATTTTTGCGTCGATATTCATAAGGGAAATTGGTCTGAAGTTCTCTTTCTTTGTTGGGTCTTTGTGTGGTTTAGGTATAAGAGTAATTGTGGCTTCGTAGAAGGAATTCGGTAGTGCTCCATCTGTTTCAATTTTGTGGAATAGTTTGGATAATATTGGTATGAGGTCTTCTATGAAGGTTTGATAGAATTCTGCACTAAACCCGTCTGGACCTGGGCTCTTTTTGGTTGGGAGACCTTTAATGACTGCTTCTATTTCCTTAGGAGTTATGGGGTTGTTTAACTGGTTTATCTGTTCCTGATTTAACTTCGATACCTGGTATCTGTCTAGGAAATTGTCCATTTCCTGAAGATTTTCAAATTTTGTTGAATATAGGTTTTTATAGTAACATCTGATGATTTTTTGAATTTCCTCTGAATCTGTAGTTATGTCTCCCTTTTCATTTCTAATTTTGTTAATTTGGACGCACTCTCTGTGTCCTCTCGTTAGTCTGGCTAAGGGTTTATCTATCTTGTTGATTTTCTCAAAGAACCAACTTTTGGTTCTGTTGATTCTTTCTATGGTCCTTTTTGTTTCTACTTGGTTGATTTCAGCTCTGAGTTTGATTATTTCCTGCCTTCTACTCCTCCTGGGTGTATTTGCTTCTTTTTGTTCTAGAGCTTTTAGGTGTGCTGTCAAGCTGCTGACATATGCTCTTTCCTGTTTCTTTCTGCAGGCACTCAGCGCTATGAGTTTTCCTCTTAGCACAGCTTTCATTGTGTCCCATAAGTTTGGGTATGTTGTATCTTCATTTTCATTAAATTCTAAAAAGTTTTTAATTTCTTTCTTTATTTCTTCCTTGACCAGGTTATCATTGAGTAGAGCATTGTTCAATTTCCACGTATATGTGGGCATTCTTCCCTTATTGTTATTGAAGACCAGTTTTAGGCCGTGGTGGTCCGATAGCATGCATGGGATTATCTCTATCTTTCTGTACCTGTTGAGGCCCGTTTTTTGACCAATTATATGGTCAATTTTGGAGAAAGTACCATGAGGAGCTGAGAAGAAGGTATATCCTTTTGCTTTAGGATAGAATGTTCTATAAATATCCGTTAAGTCCATTTGGCTCATGACTTCTCTTAGTCTGTCGACATCACTGTTTAATTTCTGTTTCCATGATCTGTCCATTGATGAGAGTGGGGGGTTGAAGTCTCCCACTATTATTGTGTGAGGTGCAATGTGTGTTTTGAGCTTTAGTAAGGTTTCTTTTACGTATGTAGGTGCCCTTGTATTTGGGGCATAGATATTTAGGATTGAGAGTTCATCTTGGTGGATTTTTCCTTTGATGAATATGAAGTGTCCTTCCTTATCTTTTTTGATGACTTTTAGTTGGAAATTGATTTTATTTGATATTAGAATGGCTACTCCAGCTTGCTTCTTCTCACCATTTGCTTGGAAAGTTGTTTTCCAGCCTTTCACTCTGAGGTAGTGTCTGTCTTTGTCTCTGAGGTGTGTTTCCTGTAGGCAGCAGAATGCAGGGTCCTCATTGCGTATCCAGTTTGTTAATCTATGTCTTTTTATTGGGGAGTTGAGGCCATTGATATTGAGAGATATTAAGGAATAGTGATTATTGCTTCCCTTTATATTCATATTTGGATGTGAGGTTATGTTTGTGTGCTTTCATTCTCTTTGTTTTGTTGCCAAGACGATTAGTTTCTTGCTTCTTCTAGGGTATAGCTTGCCTCCTTATGTTGGCCTTTACCATTTATTATCCTTTGTAGTGCTGGATTTGTAGAAAGATATTGTGTAAATTTGGTTTTGTCATGGAATATCTTGGTTTCTCCATCAATGTTAATTGAGAGTTTTGCTGGATACAGTAACCTGGGCTGGCATTTGTGTTCTCTTAGGGTCTGTATGACATCAGTCCAGGATCTTCTGGCCTTCATAGTTTCTGGCGAGAAGTCTGGTGTGATTCTGATAGGTCTCCCTTTATATGTTACTTGACCTTTTTCCCTTACTGCTTTTAATATTCTTTCTTTATTTTGTGCGTTTGGTGTTTTGACAATTATGTGACGGGAGGTGTTTCTTTTCTGGTCCAATCTATTTGGAGTTCTGTAGGCTTCTTGTATGTCTATGGGTATCTCTTTTTTTAGGTTAGGGAAGTTTTCTTCTATGATTTTGTTGAAGATATTTACTGGTCCTTTGAGCTGGGAGTCCTCACTCTCTTCTATACCTATTATCCTTAGGTTTGATCTTCTCATTGAGTCCTGGATTTCCTGTATGTTTTGGACCAGTAGCTTTTTCCGCTTTACATTATCTTTGACAGTTGAGCCAATGATTTCTATGGAATCTTCTGCTCCTGAGATTCTCTCTTCCATCTCCTGAATTCTGTTGGTGAGGCTTGTATCTACAGCTCCTTGTCTCTTCTTTTGGTTTTCTATATCCAGGGTTGTTTCCATGTGTTCTTTCTTGATTGCTTCTATTTCCATTTTTAATTCCTTCAACTGTTTGATTGTGTTTTCCTGGAATTCTTTCAGGGATTTTTGCGATTCCTCTCTGTAGGCTTTTACTTGTTTATTAATGTTTTCCTGTGCTTCCCTAAGTGTGTTCATGTCTTTCTTGAAGTCCTCCAGCATCATGATCAAATATGATTTTGTAACTAGATCTTGCTTTTCTGGTGTGTTTGGATATTCCATGTTTGTTTTGGTGGGAGAATTGGGCTCCGATGATGGCATGTAGTCTTGGTTTCTGTTGCTTGGGTTCCTGCGCTTGCCTCTCGCCATCAGATTATCTCTAGTGTTACTTTGTTCTGCTATTTCTGACAGTGGCTAGACTGTCCTATAAGCCTGTGTGACAGGAGTGCTGTAGACCTGTTTTCCTCTCTTTCAGTCAGTTATGGGGACAGAGTGTTCTGCTTTCTGGCGTGTAGTTTTTCCTCTCTACAGGTCTTCAGCTGTTCCTGTGGGCCTGTGTCTTGAGTTCACCAGGCAGCTTTCTTGCAGCAGAAAATTTGGTCTTACCTGTGGTCCCGAGGCTCAGGTTCGCTCGTGGGGTGCTGCCCACGGGCTCTCTGCAGCGGCAGCAACCAGGAAGACCTGTGCCGCCCCTTCCGGGAACTTCAGTGCACCAGGGTTCCAGATGGTCTTTGGCTTTTTCCTCTGGCGTCCGAGATGTGTGTGCAGGGAGCAGTCACTTCTGGTTTCCCAGGCTTGTCTGCCTCTCTGAAGGTTTAGCTCTCCCTCCCACGGGATTTGGGTGCAGAGAACTGTTTATCCGGTCTGTTTCTTTCAGGTTCCGGCGGTGTCTCAGGCACAGGGGTCCTGCCGCTCCTGGGCCCTTCCCCACGGGAGCCCAGAGGCCTTATACAGTTTCCTCTTGGGCCAGGGATGTGGGCAGGGGTGAGCAGAGTTGGTGGTCTCTTCCGCTCTGCAGCCTCAGGAGTGCCCACCTGACCAGGCGGTTGGGTCTCTCTCTCACCGGGTCTGGGAGCAGAGAGCTGCTGCGGGCCGGGATCCGCGGGTGTGCCTTGATACTTTTAAAGTGTTAATTCTCAGGTGGAGAGATGGCTTGGCAGTAAAAAGCCCACACTGAAGTGACAGATGTTCCAAAGATCAGTTCAAAGTGCCCAGGTAGGGTAAGGGTTCTCAATAACCTGTTTCTCCAGCTCTAGGGGAATCTGACTCCACTGATCTCCTGGGGCACTACACTCATCAGCACATATCTATGTATAAACAGACAGAAAGACATACACATGGTTGAAAATCAAATTAAATATATTAAAAAGTATTACTTCTTTCAAATTAATTTATGTACTCAAAATTGAAACCAACTGGCCAGCAGACTTTTTTTTAAAAATATGATGATTTTATAAATGGTATATAAATTCAAATGGGAACAGAAAACCGGAGTTCACTCTGAACAGATTTTCTTTTTCTTTTTTAAAGAAAGTGAGTGAATCCCACTCATCTCCCTGTGTCTTTGTGTCCATCCTCCCCCACCGTTGCAACCTCCCCACCAGAAGAAAATAAAATTAGAATTAAAAACCCAAACTTGCTATGGAAGCTGTAATATCACAGTGTGTCATATATCTTTGTCCATATATCTTTACTTGCAAATGTTCACATTGCAATGCTGTGTGGTTCAAGGCCTCTGGCTTCTGCTACATTATCAATACTGGATCCTCATGAAGACTCCTCTCTGATATACAGTTGCTGCCCTGTGTTATGGAGATCCTGCAACTTTGGATGCCCCTTCACATGCTCCAGCAGATTGTAAATTCAGTAGATGTTGGGGTGGGCCACTCAAAGCCCTGGATCTGGGTCTGGGAGGTAGATGGGTTGGTCAGTCTGCCAGCTCTCCTGCACTGGTCTCACTAGGGCAAGCTCTCCAGCACTATCCTGCTGGCTCACCCAGTTCCATAGCTGGTAAGGGGCAGGGGCGGCTCCCCTGTTCTCATGTCCCCAGGGGAGGCTCACCTGTGCCTTCACCGCTAGGGCCAGCTCCACTGTGCTGCCCAGGTGAGGTGCAGAGCCCACTTTCCGAGAACTGCAGCAGTGAGCTGTGGAGCCAGCTCTCCTGCCCTCAGGACTGCAGGCAGGAGGGGAGAGGGGACATCTCTCAGACACCCCACCCCATCACAGATGAAGGGTGGAGCCAGCTCACCAGTGCTTCCACTCCATCAGGGTCAGCGTTATTGTGCTGTCCAGGCAAGAGCTCTTCTAAGTGTGGTGGCCAGCAAGGGACAGGGCCAGCACAGTGCCACAGGCAGCAATCCAGACCAGGGACATCTGCCTGGCTTTGGTGGTAACAGGAGTCTAGGACATTAACAAAGACCCCAAGTACAATAGGACCACAGACCCAGACATGCCCCCATCCCATCAGCAGCCAAAGCAGGATACCCTCAGATATCCACAAGGTCTCCAGTGGCAGCCCAGACCATCCATCCATCCACCTGGCCTTTAGTGGTTGTGGTGGTTTGAATATGCTTGGGCCAGGAAATGGTCTTGTTGGAGTAGGTGTGACCTTGTTGGAAGAAATGTGTCACTGTGAGGGTGGGCTTTGAGACGCTTCTCCTAGCTGTCTGGAAGACAATCTTCTCCTGGTTTCCTTCAGAACAAGATGTAGAACTCTCAGTTCCTCCAGTGCCTTGCCTGCCTTGATGATAATGGACTGAACTTCAAAACCTGTAAGCCAACCCAATTAAATATTGTGCTTATAAGAGTTGCTTGGTCCTGGTGTCTGTTAACAGCAGTAAAACGCTAAGACAGTGGTTAACTCAGGCCACAGACATGGACACAGACTCAAGCTGGAGCAGGACCATGGACCCAGACTTGGCCCTTGGTGGCAGCCCAGGCCAGAACCTCACAATGGCCTCCTCCTATCTGCTTGTTCCTTACCACCATCAACTTCCACCTTTCTCCACAACCACTCAGCCTTGCTTCTCTCCCATCTCTCCACCACATACTCCATCACACATTCATCTGTTGTAGTGGTACCTGAGGCAGTTGCTTGGGTGTCTGTCTGCTGGACGTCCCAGGCTGGCCCTAGCAGCATTCTATAGTAGTGGCTGCTGTGAATTCATCCATATGAACCACTTTTGAAGTTTGATTATTTTAGATTTACTTTTACTTTTTAATATTCTCTCTCATGTGTGATGTGTATGCATGTGTGCATATGCGTGTGTGTGTGTGTGTGTGTGTGTGTGTGTGTGTACTTTGAGTGCAGGTACCTGGAGGACCAGAAAGGGACATCTGATCACCTAGAGCTGGAATTACACAAGGCTGTAAGTCACCCTACATGACTGCTGGAAACAAAACTCTGCTCTTGTAGAAAAGCAGCAAGTGCTCTTAACTGATAAACTATCTCTCCAGCCCCAAGTATGATCACTTTAGACTGCAACTCAGTTGTTCAGTAGAAGATCTCATGGCCTTCACAGACTGGGTTGACTTTACTCCCACTGGCATTGGGGCTGGCAAAGGAATCATACCCTCTGCAAAAGAATATGCAGCTCTGAACTGCTGAGCCATTTTCCACTCCCCAAAGAGCTACAACTGAAAACAGTAAAGCAGTAAGAGTAGAACCATTAGGCAGGAAACAAGAGTAGGTGAGACTCCTGAATATAAACTGCATTAAATGCTTTCTTAAATTTGTTTTTATGTGTGTGAATGTTTACCCAAATGTGTGTCTGTATAGCACATGTGTGTACCTGGGGCCCATGGAAGCCAGGATCCCCTCAGACAGGCAGCTCTTAGCCACCATGCAGATGCTTGGAACTGAAAGTGAGTCCTTTGCAATATCTACAAGTGCTCTAAACTGCTCAGCCATCTCTCTAGCTCCTCCACTAACTGTTTTAAAAGATGAGGGTTTTATTTAAACTACAAAATTAACAAAAACAGCCTTTCATTATCATCTCAAAGCCTAGTGGAATTCTGAGTTCACAGTGTTAAATAAACCCTTTAACACTCTTCCTATTCCCCAGTTGTAATAAAATGGTCTTGTAGTCTTTTTCTGATCTCTCTAGTGTGCACCACACAGCTCTAATGGAGCGTCCCTGTGCCTCATCTTCTCCTTCCTGTCACTCTAGACATCCATGGCTTCAGCTGCCACCACAGGCTGATTATTCCCAGTCCTGTCTCTAGCCTATTCACTGTCTTCTTAGCAACTCTCTTCTGAAAGGCTCGTCTTACCCACCGTGCAGCTTCCCCACACTCCAGCTCTCATTTTCTCATCTGAATTCTCTGAGGCCTACTCTGTGATCCTTCTACTTCTTACTAGAACTCTTTAAAGAGCAAGGGTCTCTAGTGTTTTCAGATTTGTACCATCCAGTATTTTCCAGAACTATAAATCCTATCTTACCCTTTGTTTCTCAAAATTATGTAAAAGCCGTCCCCGATGGTCTTCCCATTACATCTCTTCATGACCTGATCTTGTACTTCTTCTCCAGGACCTGCTGCTATGAGCCACTTCCAGCAGATGCTGTAAGAGCCTGCCTGCTCTACTCTTCATGTTCCTAATGCCTGTATGTTGTTCAAACTGTGCCCAGGCATCCCCTCTTCTGGGAGAAAGGTCTATGATAGAAAGGTTTCCACCACTGAGCTATATCCCAAGTCCCAGATTTCACATTCAAATCCTGTATTTCTGATATATGACTTGAGTTACTTCAGCCCCAATTCACAGATCTTCTTCAAAATTAGCAAGCTAGTGAGATGTGGTGACATATGCCTTCAATACAGTCATGACAGACAGAGACAGGCGATCCCTTCTAGTACAGAGCCAGCCTAGTCTATACAGCAAGTTCCAGGCTTGTAGGGGCCATATAGTGTGACCATTTCAAAATAAGGGAAACAAAAAACAAAAAACTACAACTGGCTGTTCTTCTTGGGGGGCCTGGATTTGATTTCCAGCACCCACATGGTGGTTCCCAACTATCTATAACTCTGGTTCCAGGTAATCTGATGCCCTCTACTGACCTCTATATACACTATAGTGATGCACAAACATCATAGGCCAAACACTTGTACATATATTTAAAAACACACAGCAAGCTACACCTCTGTAAGCTAGAGTTAGTTGCTCAAACCAATGACAGCACAGCTAAAGAACACTAATCACTGAATGACCCCTACGGACAGACTCAAAGTACCCTCTGAGTCTTCCTTGATACAAGCAGCACTGATACTTCAGAACCAGCCAGCATAAGTCTCTGCTGGAGAACTGGTTAAAAAAAATTCTCAGGAAACCAAAAATATAAACTAGGAGGGGGGAGTACCTGAACTTCATGTGCCAGACATCATTAAATTAAACTCTTGTTCAACAATGTTAGGAATGGAGACTGCCAAGCATGCATAAAGCTCCCTCACCAGGCATGGCCTTCCATACCTGGAATTCCAACACTTAGGAGGTAAAGGAAGTAAACCCAAAGTCCAAAGTCATCCTCAGTTCCTGGGAATTTGACATCAGACTACTCTACAGGAAACATGTCTCAGAAAAAAGTATATTAGTCAATGGGTGAGGCACTGGAAAGATACAGTTAGGAGCATTGGCTGCTCTTTCAGAGGACCTAGGTCCTGTTCCTTGCAACCACATGGTGGCTTGCAATTATCTGTAGTTCATTCCAATTCCAAAGAATTCAACACCCTCTCCTAGCCTCCCTGCTCAGAAGTACTAGATGCATACATGCAGACAAAACAACATATACATAAAATAAAAATAAAATCTTAAGAAATAATTTTTAAGTCAGTAGAATTGAGTTTTAAAAAAAGATGAGAAGCACTAATTTGAAAGTAGATTAAAGATTCTATAGCCAGAATTATAGATTACATCTATAATTCTATCATTTAAAAGGTTAAGGCAGGACTGCTGTGAGTGCAAAGTCATCAAAGGCTGCAATATAAGACATTGTCTTAAAAAAGAAAGGAAGGGGTTGGGGATTTAGCTCAGTGGTAGAGCGCTTGCCTATCCAGCGCAAGGCCCTGGGTTCGGTTCTCAGCTCCGGGGAGGTGGGGGGGGGGGGTGGCGGGGGGAAGAAAGGAAGGAAGGAAGGAAGGAAAAAGCTATATAGGCTAGTTCAAGCACGGTGCTCAGTTCTACCAGTCATCAAAGAGATGTGCAGAAAAGCCACAATGACACGCTACTGAAGAATGACAAAGATAGCTAAAGGACTTTAAAATGATAATATGTGTATTGATGACGATGAGCAAGAACCAAATAAAGCACTCTTCCATTGCAGGCCCAAGAGAGATGGAGATGTAGCTAGCCACAGACCTACAACATAGATTTCATTTCTATAACAGCTTCATTTATAATAGGTACAAAGAAACATGAAACAAGCTAAATGCTTGTTAACAAGTGAGCAAATAAATGAATTGTAGCATAGTCACACACAGTGAGACAGTATCCAGAAGCAAAGAAGCCAGACTAGAGCATCTACTCTAACTGTATGAATTGAGAACAGGCAAAAGTGTTAAGACAGAGCCCAGGTCAGCTGTCATCTGGGGGGAAAGTGAGCAAGAATAGGGATGAAGGGAAGAGGCATGTGTGAGTTTTAAAGGGCTACTGGAACAACTGTCTACATTGTGCTGATAGCTTCATGGGTGTCTACAACTACAAACTGCAAACTGTTATTCTAAATGGGTACTTTCTAATTTAAATTGCATGCACCCTGGAGGTTTTAAGTTGTGTTTTAACAATTACAGAGAGAGAAAGAGAAAGGCAAGACTACACTATCCCAAGCAATGCTGCTGGAGACCCTGTACATACTTCTAAGTCTAGCACTTAGAAGGCTGAGACAGAAGGATCATCATGACTTTGAGGCCAGCCTACAGCCTGTGTTACACAATGAACTAAGGCCAGCCTGGGCAACATAGATCCTATCTCAATTCACACACACTCACTGTTAAAATGATAGGGGAATGTTCAAATTTTAGCATAGCTAAACCTAAGAGTATGCCTTAAGAAATGCATGTGGTAAGTAAGAAAATGCATGTGCTCTGTTGTCCTATCTGTGAAATGGAAGTCAGAGTAGCTGTGACAGTTAGATGGGGCAGTTAATCTTAGCACTGCATGGGTGCTGGCAACTCACAGCAGCACAGCTCACAGCAGCACAGCTCACAGCAGCACAACTCACAGCAGCACAGCTCACAGCAGCACAACTCACAGCAGCACAACTCACAGCAGCACAGCTCACAGCAGCACAGCTCACAGCACTAAATCTCGGGTCTGTATGAAGGTAAAGCAAAGACAGTGAGAGTTACATGGAGGAAATGATGAAGGCTTTCTAGAGGAAATAATTTTAGATGCAAGTTTTGAAAAGAGAAGAAAAGAAGGGAGTGTCCAGCAGGTGGAGGGTCAGGCAGGTAGAGGGACTGGCGCTGTGCAGAAGCACGGAGGCGGAAAGGAGCAGTCGTGAGGAGATGCAGAATTAGTGAGCCTATGACATTAAGTCCATATATGGGAGAAAAAAATCAGAGTGTCTTTCCATCGGATGCAAATATCCATTTAAATTGCACAGTAACATCCAGAATTGTAGCTTCTTCATCTAGGAGACGCAATGTTATGTATGAGGCACAGAGCCAACTGAGAGAGAGCTCTTCCTGTTGAAAAACAATGTGAATATCCAAATTTACCAGTTTCACTCTCTTGGAACTTAGCCACAGCCCTTCTCTAAAGCAAAAATAATGATTTAACTATAATAATAGACCTGCAGCATATGGACCTGCTGTGCATCTGTCACCGTGTGCTACAGGAACTTTGAAAGCCTTTACAGTTTTTCAGAATCTCAATTCATTTGGAAAGCTTTCCCCAGAAAACTATTCAGGCATTGTGTCACATGCCTGTAATCCCAGCACTGAGGCAAAGGATCAGGAAATTAAGGCCACAGGTTCCTTTTCTTACAGAGAAAACTCAAGGACAATCTAGGCTACGGGAGACCCTGCTTATAAATAGGTAGAAATTAAAAACTAAATAAAGCAATGACCTCATGACATTATAATATATTTCAAGAAACCGAATATGAACAATCATAATTCTCTCTCTCTCTCCCTCTCTCTCTCTCTCTCTCTCTCTCTCTCTCTCTCTCTCTCTCTCTGTGTGTGTGTGTGTGTGTGTGAAAATTTCTGAGGCAGTATTGATATGCCTCCTATACTGCCTATACTCAAGCTGGCCTGGATTTCTCAAGACCCACCTGCCTTGGCAACCCAAGAGCTGGGATTACAGGTATTGAATAAAATAAAGTAAAAAAATAAAATTCTTTCATTATGAAGAATTTTTTATATTATTTCACTTTAATAATCACTTCTCATGGTCATGTTCAAATGTAAAACTGATGAAAGACTACAGAATTGCTCTTCTTATAATACTCACACTAACAGATTTCTACTGGGATTCTGTACGTACAATAGCAATTTTTTCTACATTTTATTTAGAAAGTATCCTTATTTCTTAGAAAGGACAGCTAAAACACCTAGTTAAAATCTTCAGCCATTTCATTCCCAGCCTAAGAATGATGTGTAATGAGAAAATGACACACACAGTGAGTGAGAAATCAGTAATGTTGACCTTCAAACAAAGCACGGGAGCTATTGCAGGAAGCAAAGCTACAAGATCAAGTCTCTGCCTGGGTGGTTTTATGTCAACTTGACACAAGCTAAAGTCACCTAAGGGGAGGAACCTCAATTGAGAAGATGCCTTCAGAAGATGAGGATGTTCACACACTGTAGAGCATTTTCTTAATTAGTGATGGACAGGACAGGGCCCAGACCATTATGGGTGGTGCCATCCCTGGACTGGTTGGTCCTATTAGAAAGTAGGCTGAGCAAGCCATGAGGAGCAAGCCAGTAAGCAGCGCTCCTCTATGGTCTCTGCATCAGTTCCCCCCCTCAAGGTTCCAGCCCTCACTGCTTTTGATGATAAAGTGTTAACACGGAACTGTGAGAAGAAATAAAGCCTTTATTCCCAGTTTGCTTTTGGTCCTAGTGTTTCACCACAGCAATAGTAACCCTTTTTGGTGAAAAGGTATAGAAAACAAAGGTTTTATCAGATCCATCTCTAACAGCCACATCTTAAGGGCCTTGTCGAATGTAGAGCAGAGGGAGAAGCCTTAAAGAATGTTGCTTTCGGGGTTGGGGATTTAGCTCAGTGGTAGAGCGCTTGCCTAGGAAGCACAAGGCCCTGGGTTCGGTCCCCAACTCCGGAAAAAAAAGAACCAAAAAAAAAAAAAAAAAAAAAAAAAGAATGTTGATTTCTCACTCTCCGACTACATATTTACATACATACATACACACACACACCCCTGAACTACATATTTATACACCTACATTGTGTGTGATATTGTACAGAATCATACGCTACTTCTTATTTATGCTTTTCATGATAGAATTCTAAGGTATAAAATATTTTTAAAGAATTTATCACTCTCAAGAAACATAAATTACCTCTTTAAATTTGGCAAGTTACCCTATTAAGCATAATCCCAGTCTTTAGAGGTGTTTGCTGCTGAGGTTTCAAGGGGCTAATGTTCCCAGTGAGACAGATCAACAAGTAAAGGTACCTCCCTGCTGCTTGGTTTGATGACCTAACTTCAATCCCTGGTGCCCACGAGGTAGTAGAATCAAGACCAACCACTCAAACCGTCCTCTGAGACAACTGTCCTGTGTCCCCACACACACACCACAACTACTCAAACCGTCCTCTGAGACAACTGCCCTGTGTGTGCCCCCCCACACCATTTGAAAATTTAAAAACAGAGGTTAAGAAAACAGTATTTTTAAAATGAGGTTTAGCAAATTTTTAAACCAATGCCTTCAAAAATGATTAGTGCAGGATGGGAGGCCATACACTGCAATCCTCTTTAAGGCTTTATTAGGGAGATTAGAGTTGGGAAATTTGCATGGAACATATATTTGCATATCTCGAACTTTGAGGATGAGTTTAACAACTTAAAAGGGTATTAAGAAAAACTTACACGAAATGCCAAAAGCAGCTATTGAGTACAAGAGAAAATATCCCAAATTTCTTGTTTAGGTAGGAAATAAAGTTTGTATTCATGTTAGAAACATGCTACTCAGGAGTGCAGAGATGGCTCAGAGGTTAAGAGAACTTGCTGTTCTTCCAGAGGTTCTGAGTTCAATTCCCAACAGCCACAAGGTGGCTCACAACCCTCTATGATGAAATCTGGTGCCCTCTTCTGGTATGCAGGCATACAGGCATGCAGAATACTATACTAAAAATAAATCTTTTTTTTTTTTTTTTTTTTTTTTTTTTAAGGAAGAAGCATGCTACTCAACAGCCAGGAGTATTCGAAGAAAGAATATGTGCAGATATAAATTTTTAAGAGAAAACATCTTTAATCTACTAATTTGAGAATCCCATACAAGTATTTTGCTCGTCTTCACCTTTTACTTTTCTCCAACTACTCCCAGATCACTTCCAGTTTGTGTTCCCTGTATACTAATAGGTGTAGGACTATCTATCGGCTGAGGTGTTAATGTACTTACCAGGGTCCCACCCTTAAAGAAAACTGACTCTCCCTCTGCTAGAACCTACCAAGTGTGCACCCTCACGAACCCCTTCCCTTCCATGCTAGACACTGATTGGCTGTGGAAAAGGAAGTTTAAGTTAAAGCTCTCCTTGCATAAGCCACTCCTATAGGCATAGTTTTCTCAGTTATCACTATCCATACAGAAAAGTGTATGGGGGAGCAGTGCTGAATTCAAATTAGGAACAAAGTATACAAAGGCGGAAGTTGTAAAGCTCAGCTGGTGAAGCGCTTGCCGAGCCTCCACAAGGCCTAGTGTTCTACCTCTAGCACCAAAACAAACAAAAAAGCAGAGAATAACAAATTATATATATATATATATATATATATACATACATACATACACACACACACACACACACACACACACACACACACACAACTCATGGTAGAGGGTAAAGAGCATATGGACGAGGAAGAAAAAAGCAAAACCAACTGGGTCTATGAGATGGCTCAGTGGGTAAAAAGCTTTTGCTGCCAACCCTAGCCCACAACCCACATGGTAGAAGAAGAAAACCAACTCCTGCAAGGTGTCCTCTGATACACACACACACACACACACACACACACACACACACACACGTACGTACACACAGGGAAAACTAAAAATAGAGATAAAAACTTAAGAGTACACAAAGATGAAAAACACAAGGAAGTAAGAGTCAACAATTTAACACGAAAGGCAAGAAACCGAAGCCTACCTTTCGTTTGTTTCCGTTTCTGAGACCCATGTAGTCACTGACTTAACCACCTTATACAGCCAACCATGAACTTAATTCCAGATCCTCCTCCTGACACCACGTTCCCAAATGCTAAGACTATAGGTACGTACCCCACTCTGAGCCCCAAAGTTATGCTTTAATAAGCATATAATAGTTAATAATAATAAACTAGTAACAATAATTCAAAAACAATACCTTCATCCAACAATTCTTAAAGCTAAGACTGCCTTTCCCAAACAAGATGGCCAAATAACGTTAGGGCAGCAGTCAGAGAGTGGAAAAGCACAAGCTTTCTGTCAGTGGCGCTCATGCCAGAACCCTATCCAGCTTTCCCAGGGCACTCGCTGTAAGATGATGACCTAATTCTCAAAACAAAACATTTCCAACACCCCCAAAAAATGTGATTTAAATTTTCAATAAAAAATATATTGGAGTCTGGCAAAGAGTGTGCAGGGCTATAATCCCAACCTCTGGAAGGTAGAGACAGAGGATTAGGAATTCAAGAGCAGCCTGAACAATTTAGAGAATTCAAAGCCAGCCCAGGCTAAATGAGGCACTATCCATAATAATGTTCTCTGCCCCAAGTGACACACACACAAACACAACCACCACAAGCTTCAGGGAAGTTATTTTTTCCAGTTTTAGGTCATTGTTATTTGAAAAGTAGCAGGTCCACCTACTGGTTACACTAGGAAATAAGAAATGGTGGTTTTAAAGACTATTCATGGACTGACCCAGGGCTCCAACTGCATATGTAGCAGAGAATAGCGTTGTTGGGGCACCAGTGGAAGGGGAAGCCCTTGGTCCTGCCAAGGTTGGAACCCCAGTGCAGGGGAATGTTGGGGGTGGGGACACCCGTTTTGGGGAGGAAGGGGGGATGGGGGCTTATGGACAGGAAACCAGGAAAGGGAATAACATTTGAAATGTAAATAAATATATCTAATAAAAAACAATTTTTTAAAAAAATCCAATAAAAAAAAAAGAAATGGTGGTTTTGTCTGGTTTCTGACATCCACCGTGCCCCCTACTCCTCTCTGACATCACTTTTAATTTGCCAAGAGTTCATCCCATTAAACGTTCACAGCTGGATTGAGATAATCACTTTCTATATATAATGCAACCAACTGCCTGCCCTTTAAAACCCTAGCATTTCTCAATAGCATTTTAAAGCTGTTAGGAAACTTCAAATCAGCCCTTTCAACACCATACATTTTACAGATGAAGGAACCAAGCACAGAATGACTACATCATCTGCTGAAACCATAGGGCAGGAGGCCAGGTCCTAAGCCTCTTCAGTACCAGACTAATGCTTTAAAACAAAACTAACAAAATTGATTGGTGGGAAAACTGAAAAACATTAGAACACAGCTCTAGTTCTGCTTCTAAAAATCCCACATACAAACATGTGTGTTCATTTGCTGTGTTCACAGAAAGAGAGAATGGAGAAAACAGAAAAACAGTAAGACCAACTGGAACTCTTAACGCCATTTCAGACAGAATCTGGTGACCAAAGAATCAGTCTCCATCGCTACTGGACTTTAAGCCTTAGTGCATGCTGGTACATAAAAATTGTACAAAATTAGTAAAACTTGGTGGTCATTCTACTGAACACCATTAATCCCAGCACTCAGAAGGCATAAGTAGGTGGATCCTGTATCCTGGTATCCTATTTCAAAAAAATAAATTAAACTTTAAATAAGTGTATGTATATATGTGCATGTGCGCACATGTGTAATAAAACTAAAAAATTTGGGTTAAAATAGCTAAAGTTCATATTCTTTTTTTTAAAGATTTATTTTTTATTTATATGAGTACACTGTAACTGTCTGCAGACACACCAGAAGAGGGCATCAGATCCCATTCCAGATGGTTGTGAGCCACCATGTGGTTGCTGGGAATTGAACTCAGGACCTCTGAAAGAGCAGTCAGTGCTCTTAACCACTGAGCCATCTCTCCAGCCCTAACGTTCATATTCTTTTCACCCCTCTTCATCCTTCCTCTCTCCCAACTCCTCCTTCTGTATCAAACACACAAGCTCACCTCATGGCTTCAAGGATAACCAGCACTGACACACAACTGGCCTCCATTGGTCTTCATGTTAAATGTGGTAACAATAGGGAGGCTAAGGTCAGAGAACTGCTTTAGTTCAAGGTTAGCCTTAGACTCAGAGTGAGACCACCTCAAAAACAAGATAAAATGAGTAATTTTTAAAAGTGGCTTTCCCTTATGATAATCACAACCTCAGTACAGTGTGATCCATACCTGTAATACACATCCACATGCCAGAGCCTGAACAGGAGGATAAGGAGTTCTTAGACACTGTTTTGTTTTCCTTTGGTGATTGTTTTAAAAGAAAGCATAACCTTTATTAGAATTATTCTAACATATTAGAATAATTAAAGAAGGTTATGAATTGTAAGATATCTAAAACTTACACACACACACACACACACACATACACACACACCAGTTATTCAAATGTTTCGTTTTGAGGCGGGTCTCGTGTAGCGCACAGTAATCTCTAATTCCTGGCCTTCCTGCTGCTTGCCTCATCCTAGTGTTGGGAATAACAGGCATGTTTGATAAACTGGCTTCACTCATGTTTAAAGGAACACTTATGGCAGGCCACATATCCCGACCTGAATCGTCTCTGTACCTTTAAATATTGTTATACCATATCTGGAAGGCTGGTGAAGACAATGACGAACAAGCTCATTTCAGAATTAGTAGGCACAATAGTAAAACAGTATTATATACTTATTGTCTTAGTCTGTTCTGACTCTATAACAAAATGTCTGCAACTGAGTCATTAAAGGAAAGTTAATTTGGTAAGTCCAAGGTCAGGTAACCAAGCGTGGTGACAGTGGACAGCACATCTCCAGTGGTAGTACAGGGCAGGCGGGCATGCGCCGAGAGACGTGGGGAGGGTAGCTTTGTAACCAGCTACTGAGGAGAATAAATCTGCTTTCCTAAGAAAGATATTAATCACTTCTCTTAAATGACCCACCATCTCTCTTACATACATGACCACATTTCAACATGCATCTTAGAAGCAACAAACTATACTCAAAGCACAGTAGTTGACAACAGACTCTTACAATGTTAGAAATCTTTACTCTTCATCGTCATAGTTTAAAGAGTAAGAGGTATATACTAAGTGAGAAAATTATGTTTTCTTTCAACTTCCTTCTAATGCATGGAAAAGGGATACCCATCCTTCTAATTTTTTCACTACTCACACAAAGATCATTTATTACCAAATCTCTAATGCTCATTTTGCCTCTCCATTCTTTAGAGGCTTTCCTGACCTTCTCAACTGGGGTTCACCATTGTAGCCCAGAGGCTGACCCGGAACTGTCAATATGCTGGCCTCCACCTTCAAGTGCTGGGATTACATGAATGTGACCACTGTCTGGGCTATCTTTACTCTCTTCTCTTTTAAGCTACTATCTTCATGCAGATGTTTTCTGTCCTAGTCACCAGCCTAACACTTGTATTTAAAAAAAAAAATCATACATTGAGGGCTGGAGAGATAGCTCAGTAGTTAAGAGCACTTCAAGATCTCTTCCAGAGGCCCTGAGTTCAATTCCCAGCAACCACATGGTGGCTCACAAACCATCTATACTGAGTTCTGATACACTCTTCTGGCATGCAGGTGTACATGCAGGTAGAGCATCATATGTATAAAATAAATAATAATTAGAAAAATATATCAAAGCCAGGAGTGATAGTGCACACCTTTAATGCCAGCACTTGGGAGACAGAGGCAGGAGGACATGTGAGTTTGATGCAGCCTGGGCTACCGAGCAAGTTCTAAGATAGCTAGGGCCACACAAAAAAAACTGTCTTGGGGAAAAAAAAAAACAAACAAAAAGTTAAAGATCAAAAGGCCTACAGCAAACATTTTAAATCTTTCTTTAAAAGCCTTCCTTTTTTTCCTTGAGCACATCTAATATGCAACTTTTACCAACTCCTACTCCATCTGGGTGTCTAGAACGGCTGGAAGATTTTCACATCTTAAATGCTGACTTCTGCTGCTGAAATAAGGTTCACAATGATCGTTGCTTTTAAGTTCTGTGTGTGTTTGCTCTGTACCCAGCTCTGGGTGTTGGAAAATGCTTGTACTGTGAAAGCCTGCAGTTGAAAAGACTTACTTTTATTTTTAATTGTTTGTGTGTGCAGGCGGCCAAAGGCCAGAAAGGCTTTTGGATCATCTGGAACTGAAGTCTTCAAAAGAGTCAAGGACCTGCATTTCATCTTGGTGCTGGGATCAAACATAAGGCCTTGCCCATGTTAAGTGACTTCCTATACAGCATTCTTAGCCCACCTCCACCTTTCCTGCTTTTGTTTATTTATTTACTCTAGTGGAGGGGAGCACAAGTGTGAAAGGGTCAAGGACAACTGGCAAGAGTTGGTTCTCTCCTTCCACCCTCTCACAGCAGGGACTGCACAAGGCCTTTGAATCATGCTAAGAGGATCCATCGAGGCTGGCTCCCCATGCATGTCTATACTGGAGTATACTGATCTATTGGTAACCTTAGAAAGGACCGTTGGAAGGTACTGGAATGTTTGGCTATTGAGAAGATGAGTGTTCCAGAAAAATTGACTTGTCTGACCAATCGACCCAGCCTAAGCTAGAGATGGAGGAGCCAAGTAAGCTGACCAGCTGCGGGGGAAGAGTGGTTTTCTGACCATTAAGATTCCCACGTAGTTAACCAGGTCCTCAGTGCACATTGGCAGGAGAAGCAGGACCTCTTAGGGATTAGGAGGGAGGGAGGGAGGGAGGGAGGGAGGGAGGGAGGGAGGGAGGGGGAGAGGGAGAGGGAGAGGGAGAGGGAGAGGGAGAGGGAGAGGGAGAGGGAGAGGGAGAGGGAGAGGGAGAGGGAGAGGGAGAGGGAGAGGGAGAGGGAGAGGGAGAGGGAGAGGGAGAGGGAGAGGGGTCCCACACTGCTTCCTAGAGGCAGGGAGCAGGTGGCAGCGGTCCCTCCTGTATTTGGTAGCCACTAGAAAGACCCTTTCCAGGACTACTGATGGATGGTTGTAATGTCTATGAGAATGCTGGTAGGGCTGAACTAGCTCCTGGAGTCATGAGGGGCTTTGAATAATCTAGGCAGTTATGTGGAGTAGGAATAATCTAGACATCTTTCCTCAGTATCTCCCTGAATGCAGCTTTAATCTGCTCTTGACAAGTCCAGAGGCAGTCCACTTCGGTGTCTATGATCCCCGTTGACAGCTCTATGAACTTGTTACCAGACGTGCAACAAGCATCCAGACCTTGCGCTGCAGCCTATTGCAACCATGGATGGCCGATACATGGCAAAAGTGCAATGAGTAGCACAGAGGATCAAAAAGGTCTGGGAGTGCTTTCTGACCAAGGTCTGTCAGTCACTGGACAGAGTCTTGTAGAAACAGGGCCAGGAAATCAGATGCATCTGCAGCAGCCATGTCCTATTTGAACTGCTTTCCCAAGCACTGTAACTCTCACTCCCACACTGACAGGGAGACACTGTTTGATCTGTGTAGATGTTTGGTCTTGGGTGGCTTGGAGGACACCAACAGAAGAATTAGACCAATGAGGTGTAACTGACTTTTTTGTGGTAGGGATGCAGGGTAGGCAGGGAGCAATCCACATAGTTCATGGCCCAGGGAAGGCCTCTCCCTTACGGCACTGTTCTTCATGCACCTCCAGTCCCATTTTCCATACGTGTATCTTGATCTCTGGATGTTCGAGCCAGAGTATGAAATTTAGGGCATGTAATGTTCCTGCAGGCACAGCAAGCTACAGGACGAGTATGCCAGTCCCTGAACAGATGCTCATCCATAGTCAGCCAAGGGTCTAACCAGCCTGGAGGGCCATGATGGGTACCCTAGCAACACAGTGGCTCCGTACCAAGGCAGTTCACAGGTAGAACATAATATGGGCTTGTGAACCCAAGAAATCTTTTTTTTTCTTTTTTCTTTTTTTCAGAGCTGGGGACCGAACCCAGGGCCTTGCGCTTGCTAGGCAAGCGCTCTACCACTGAGCTAAATCCCCAACCCCGAAGAAATCTTAAAACAGTAATCACAACTCTTTTTTTTAATTATTTATTATTTATTTAGTTTTCTCCCCCCCCCCTCCCCGGAGCTGGGGATCAAACCCAGGGCCTTGCGCCTGCTAGGCAAGCGCTCTACCGCTGAGCTAAATCCCCAACCAGTAATCACAACTCTTAAGCTGGGCTTGGCAATACACATCTCTAATACCAGACAAGTCAGAGGCAAGAGCCTAAGGTAGCCAGAGATAAGGTACACATCTTTACACACAGAACTTTGGAAGCAGACAGAGGCAGCTTCCTGGGCAAGCTGGTCTACACATCAAGTTCTAGACTACCTAGGGCTACACAGTAACACTCTGTCACCCTCCCACCCACCCGCCCCCCAAAAGTCAGTCAGACTTGACTACATTCAAAGTCTGAGAACAGCCTGGTCTACTGGGCTCCATGATATCTTGCTTTGGTGCCTAGGAGTTAGGGGTCAGAAAGTGGACAGAATGCTCAAGTTCTTAAATAGTCTCACGCCTCTGATGACCCAACCCTTTCCGCAGTATTAAATCTCTGCTACCTACTCTTTTTATGCATTCCCCCAGATACAGTGAGTTCTTTCAGCTCCTAACAAAGGCCAAGAGGCCCTGCCAGAAATATTTTTTTCCTTCAGTTCATGTTCAGTTCATTTCTTTGGATCCCTTCATCACTGAGGTCGCCAAGTCCTTACAGCATCCTATCCTCCTTCCTGGTAGTGATTTCCACGATGGAGATCACCAAGTCAAGAGGACGAGAAAGGACTGCAGTGGTTTAGTGCTTGCCTGTACCACAGAGTGCCACCATGGTTCCTGGCCATCCTAACTTAGAGAAACAAATCCCTGTCTCAAAAATTAGCCAAGAAATTGACAAAAACAGATATAAAAAAAATAGAAAGACATATAGACATTTTTATTATCTTTTAATCCTTAGAAATAAGGATTCGGGAGCTGGAGAGATGGCTCAGCAGTTAAGAGCACTGACTGCTCTTCCAGAGGTCCTGAGTTCAATTCCCAGCAACCACATGGTGGCTCACAACCATCTATAATGGGATCTGATGCCCTCTTCTGGTGTGTCTGAAGATAGCTACAGTGTATTCATATAAATAAAATAAATATTTTTTAAAAAAAAGAAATAAGGATTCATCATTGAACTCAACCATTTGGGAAAATGACAACTTCAGAAGATAGAATGGATCACAGATTCCTCTGTAATCACACCTGTTTATTACTATTACCCGAACTTAGTGCACTACTGACATTCAAATGCCATGCAGTTAGAATATGTATATATTTATATGTAACCTATAAATCTAAGGGGATTGTTGTCTGTGTTTTATTAGCTTTTGAAATAGGGTTTGAGCCAGCTTTAGATAGCCTACATCCTGCTGGACTGACACAGATGACTCGGAGCTTCTCATCTTCCTCCTCTACCTCCTTACACAGGCCACAGCCTGGTTTATGCAATGCTGAGGACTGAACAGGCTTTCTGGCTCGCTAAGCAAGCACTCTCCCAACTCATCTGCAACCCCAACCTACATTATATCTAAAGTTCTTAAGATAAAATTAAATTCACATGTAAGACTGCATTAGGGAGTGCACTCAAATAGGGTAGCTGCTTGGATTTATACTGAGCCACAGACAATCAAAACTTATGTAACACTAGTTATATTTAACCAATAATTATCATGCAAACTTCTGCAAACTGTTCTGCAAAATCTGACAATCTTTAAAATGGAAAGAATTCATTCACTAACTTATTTCTCCAAAGTACAGTGCCAGATCAGCACAGCATCAGCCTAAACAGGAAACAGAACTAACAATGCAATCTCAGATTATAATTTCAACTAATATGGCAGAATTTGTATCCATATAAAGGTTTCCTCGTGCCAGGCATGGGAACACAGGCCTATAACCAGTCATCTCAGCACCTGGGAGGTAGAGACAGAAGAACCAGGAGTTCAAGGTTATACAATGAGTCTGAGATCTGCCAGGCATACAAGGGACCCTGCTCACAAGACAAGACAAAAAAAAAAAAAAAAAAAAAAAAAAAAGAAAAGAAAAAAAGAAAAAGAAAAAAAAAGCCACACCCATGAAGAGTAGCTAACTTTTGTTGGTTTGTTTTCTGAGACAGGGTTTCATGTAACCAGGCTGGCCTCAGTGACTCCTGACACTCCTCTCTCCTCCTGAATGCTCTATTACAGGCAGGAACCACCATGCCCAGCCAGACTTTTCAGTTCTAGAGACTAGTTAAGCTGTCAGTACAAAAGGGGATTTTGAAACTACTCTTTTCTCATCACTTAGTAAATAACACAAGAATGTTTTCTTCCTCTAGTCACTGTTTATGTTTAACTAAAATTGGCAATTATCATTTTGTTTCATAAGTAACAGTGGTTTGGTTCAGAAAGAGGTTGGTTTTTTTTTTCTTTCCAAACATCAAACTAATTCCCAAAATATCTCATTTACCACACAGAATATATGTTAAAAAATACTGAGGTCAAAGGCACTAAAATAAAATTGAAAGAAAGTCTAGGCACGGTGGCATATGTATGCAGCTCCGTTCTTGGGAAGTAGTGGTCAGGCTTGTCTATTAGCAAGTTCAAGGCCAGCCTGGACTAAATAGGACCTATGTTGGGGGAGGGGGAACTAGGGGCCCTAGACATGTTTTTGAACAATGTTATTACTAAAATACAAGATAACTTTGGACTCACTGATCACCTCCTATACATAAGTTCTGGTTTATCTGTTTAAACACTGGTCATATTTGTACTTTGGGCACAAGCCATAGATAGGTCTGATATATGTCATTAGTTTCCCAAGTGTTATGCTGAGACACAAAACAAACCTATTACAAGCTATAGATTAAGAGATGGAACAATTTTAAGAATAAAATTCGGTGGTCTAATATAATGATGTGGCTCAGGAAAGCTGTGTGGCAAACTAAACAGAACACGGCCACAGAACAAAATAGATCAAGGCTCAACTCCTCACTTGACCTTTAGCAGTTTCACTTAAAACAAAGAGTCTATAAGTGAGTCCATTTGTTTTGGCAATATCATTTACTGTAGAATTCTTATAAGGATCATGCTGTATACCACACTTCCTGATATGGAATCTAATCTCTAATATCTTCCTCAAAAAAAAAAAATCTTAAAATCAGATTGTTCCTAAGTTCCTGGTTACAAAGACTTAGAGCAACTAAGTGGTCTGTCAAGGTCACACCTATCTACCTAGAAAGATAATACACTTCTAACAGGATTCTTATTTTCCTTGTGTTGTCTCTTCAAATACACTGTTTCCTTGGGCTTAACACAGAGGTCTCAAAGAGTAACTCCAGTCTTCCTTAAGGTTTGTGCTCACAGCTATGACGCTATAAACACACTAACAATTTACTTCTATACATCAAATGTTTAAATGTTTTAAATGATACATATTTTAAATTATAGTTAAAATCCATCTGATTCTACATATTCACTATGCTTTCTTGAATGTTTTTTTCTAAGAAACTATTAACCTTGTTTTGACTTGAACTAGAAAAGACGAATGTGCTTCTCACTCATTAAGTATGGCATACAGTTATAATAAACTTAATGAGCTACCCCGTTTCCCACAAGTACAAGTTCACATCCATACTTAAGCTGAAAATCTATTAGTAATCAAAGCTTAAAATGCAAGATCTAATCTTATTTCAAAACAGTCTTATATAATTTTATCACTGATATTCTATTCCAAAAGGAATTCCTTCAGATTTAATGAAGATTTAGAATGGTTTTTTAACCTGGCCATAAAAGAAAAGTATGTGGTTAAATACCCAACTCTGGCCTTGGTGTGCCTTGGTTTTAGTTCTAGGTATAAATTAGTACAACCAAAGTACTCATTATTTTTAATTTAAATGTAAGTAAACAAGATACTTAATTATACTTCCATATGCCAACTCGAAAAATGTCTCTGAAAAACCAACACAACTTTTCCTATTCAAATTAAGAATAGTTACCAAAAATAAGCAATGATGGAAATGACTTAGGTCGAAAGTCTATTTCTAAAAGAAATTCTGATCAAGCTCAAGGTTAGAAAAAGTTTAGTGACTTTTTTCATTGTATAAATATTTTTATGTGTGACTTGGGGGCAGGGCGGCACATGTCGCAGTATATTATCAGAGGACAACTTTCAGGGGTCATTGATCTCTTCCCTAGGAATCAAACTCAAGCTGTCAAGACTTGCACAGTGGACTCTTTATTCCCTGGGCCATTTCATCTGCCCTTGTGAATATTTTGGCAAAAATCTATCTTCTACATCTAATTAAAATCACAAAATGATTAATTTCAGTTGAAAGGTTTGAAGCAACTACTCTCATGAGTTATAACATTCTACAAAGTAGCCAATAAGTAATACCTTACTAGTTAACATACTGGATATAGCAAGCAACCAAGTCTGTAGGTTTAAAGCAGTTTTTCCTCAGAAATGACAAGTCTATTTGGTTTTGGTGATCCTGGGGATTAAACCCAGAACTTCACATGTTGCAACCATTTACTGACACCAAGTAAAACTGTCATTTAAAAGGCCTATAGCCCCAGTAGCTAGTTACCTCCCATTTAACCTAAAACAAAGCCAGCTAAAGGACAGAGTCTATTGCTCTGATCTCCAATGCTCCATCATCCAGAACTCCTGCTCAAAAGAAAAACCTAACACGCCCAGCCCTGGCAAACTCTAGGTCAACCAAAAATCGTGGCATCTAATGGAAAATTAAGCATGAAAAAGAATGATTACAAAAACAAAAACTGACCAAGGGGGATAGTTGGGGATGCTAGTACAACTTAAGTAGAAAAGGAAATTTGTTGATCAACCTGGGGGGAGGGGGAGGTGATGCTAGGCACTGAGGCAAAAGGGAGCCTCTAAAGACAGAACAAAGAATCACAAGTATGAAAGTAAAAATAAGACAAGCAGAACCATTCTAAGAAAATCCTACAAGACAGCAGGGAAATGAAGACAGAACATCACCAAGGGCACAGTAGACAAGCATTTTAGAAAGCTGGAAATGCCTATAATTCAGATTGCAATGGCAACTGTGTATAATGCTGACCCTTTTTGAGGATACAGTGGTTTCAAAGCACAAGCCCTGGCAAAAGGCAGGGAAGAGAGCTGGATATAGGATGTGTCCCCACCAAAACAACTGCCCTTTGATGTAAACTCATTTCCCCAGGTAAAAGATCCTGGCACCTGAGAGTCTGTTAACTAGAGACTCCAGACAATGTCTCAATAGGGTGTCGTCCTCAACTGTAAAGTGAAGTCAAGGACAGTGTGGGCTACATGATTCCCTGTCTCAGAAAGAACAAAAGAGAGCTGAGGACATGGCTCAATGAGAAAGAACACTTGTGAGCAAGCAGAAGAACCTAAATTTGGATCCCCAGCACCCTACAAAACCAGATGGTATGGCCCATAATCTCAGGGTTGAAGGGCCCTAGAACAGGAAGACTGAGACTGAGACAGGAAGATCACTGGGGATTGCTAGCTAGCCAGCCTAACCAGAAAAACTGCAAGATCCAAGTTCAGTGAGACTCTGTCTCAAGGGCATAAGTAGAAGAGAAATAGATGAGGATTCACAACACTCATCCTCTGGGCACACACACCTGAGAATGTATACTTCCACAAGACTATGGGGCAAAAGAAAGTTACATTATCCAATTAAAGAGTTTTAAAATGAGCACTGGACATGATGGCTCATTCCTAGCAGGAAGAGCCTGGGGGAAGAAGGACTGCTATAAATTTGAGGTTAGCTGGGCTAAGCCTGGGCTACAGTGTGAGACCCTGTCTGAAAACAAGCAAACAAAACAGTATAACAAAAGGAAGTTATAGGAAGAGACCTAAAAGTCAAACTGTCTAAACTAGAGCTGACCAGTCAAAATGAAAGCACAGTAGAATGGATGGGAGTAAGGAGGCAGTGCAGGGAAGACTAGGGTAGAGACATACTGTTAGAAGAGGGGACAGGGAAAAATAAGGGAAACAGGAATTCCTATCCAGATATTTTAAAAATTAAATAGTCAGAACCTTGGTATTAACAGCTGCTTGTTTGTTTGTTTGTTTGTTTGTTTTTTTAATAACTACGGGGTTACATAATAAAATCTACAGAAAAGGAATCCTAATCTATGCATACTACCTGACCCAGCCTTAAATAATATTTACATAGTCATAGTACTTGCTACTTGCTTTTATCATTTATAAACAACCTCAGGACATAAGGCAGAGCTAGAGTTATACAGCGGAAAATGTGTTTATATAGGAAATACAAAGTACCCATAATTAGGAGGAGAAGTAAAGAAAAAAATAAAATTTTCAGTAATGTCTTCATTTAGGCTCAGCTGACGTAGTTTTATTGCTGTTTGGAGGGGACTTTCAATGCGAAATTGATAGAACTAAGGAGTTAGACATGGTGGTACATAAACAAAAGGATCACATCGAATTCAGGCCTGCCTAAACTGTACAGTGAGCTCCAGGTCAGACATAACTAAACAGTGAGAGCTTGTCTCAAAAGGAAAAAAATTGGGGTTGGGGATTTAGCTCAGTGGTAGAGCGCTTGCCTAGCAAGCGCAAGGCCCTGGGTTCGGTCCCCAGCTCTGAAAAAAAAGAAAAGAAAAAAAAAAAAGGAAAAAAATAAAAATCCAACAGAAACTGGATCTTTACAAAAACAATAGAATTTCCTTCCCTCCACATATCTAAACAACCTCCCATGAACTCTCATCCATTCCCTAACAGACAGAAAAATTCTTTAACTAAAGATGGTGAATCTCTATAGCTTAAATATCTTTTCTACAGGTTCATTCTGTCTTTAAGGTGGTGTCTCTACTACCCCGCGGGACATTTAGCAATGTCTTTTTTTTCTACCTGTTACAATTACAAGAAGTATTCCTGGAATCTAGTGGGTACAGGGATGGGGTAACCTATTCTCTAACACGTAGGAACTCATAACCAAAAAATTACCCAGCTGAAATACTGTGTGTCAAGTTGGGAAATTCTGCTTTAAGTAAAATCTTCTAATTTTAGTTTTTCTCTCTTCCTAGTTTTTTTTTTTTTAAGATTTATTTGTTTAGTTTATGAGTACTCTGTCACTGTCTTCAGACACACCAGAAGAAGGCATCAGATCTCCTTACAGATGGTTGTGAGCCACCATGTGGTTGCTGGGAATTGAACTCAGGACCTCTGGAAGAGCAGTCAGTGCTCTTAACCACTGAGCCAGCTCTCCTGCCCTCTTCCTAGTTCGTATGGTAATATCTCCATAAAAGACAAAACTGTCATGGGCATGGATACTATCAGCATTCATTAAATACAGACTCAAGGACCTATCCTCTGCATCCTCACAGGCATCTAAATACAGGCTCAAGGACCTATCCTCTGCATCCTCACAGGCATCTAAATACAGGCTCAAGGACCTATCCTCTGCATCCTCACAGGCATCTAAATACAGACTCAAGGACCTATCCTCTGCATCCTCACAGGCATCTAAATACAGGCTCAAGGACCTATCCTCTGCATCCTCACAGGCATCTAAATACAGACTCAAGGACCTATCCTCTGCATCCTCACAGGCATCTAAATACAGACTCAAGGACCTATCCTCTGCATCCTCACAGGCATCTAAATACAGGCTCAAGGACCTATCCTCTGCATCCTCACAGGCATCTAAATACAGACTCAAGGACCTATCCTCTGCATCCTCACATTCATTAAATACAGGCTCAAGGACCTATCCTCTGCATCCTCACAGGCATCTAAATACAGACTCAAGGACCTATCCTCTGCATCCTCACAGGCATCTAAATACAGACTCAAGGACCTATCCTCTGCATCCTCACATTCATTAAATACAGACTCAAGGACCTATCCTCTGCATCCTCACAGGCATCTAAATACAGACTCAAGGACCTATCCTCTGCATCCTCACAGGCATCTCGGGCTGGCCACTGACCCTCACAGAGTCCACGGCGTATGTTCTGTGTATGAGGTCCAGCAGCAACTGAGAATCACCCACCTGAGCTACGACTCTTACAGATCTTAGGATCTCAAATACTTCATCTACTCAGCAGCTTACAGCGGGGACACCATTAGCTGCCTAACCCCAAATTTTCAGTACTCTCAGACAAAACTACGTCCATTGTGGCATGTTCCTATTAATGCACACCTCTCTTCCATCTGGAACCTGTTTGGTTACTTAGAGAGCAGGTGTGTATTCACGTGGGGTGGAGGGTGAGGTGCCGAGATGTAGGTGTGTGTGCAAGTACAAGTGTGTGTGCAGGCACCAGTGGACACACTTTTGTGTGGAGGCCAGAGAATAACCTTGAGTATTACGCACTGTCACCTAGTTTTTTGGAGATAGTCTATCTGAGCCCTAGGGCTTTCTGATTAGGTGAGGCTAGCTGACCAGTGAGCCTAGGCATTTACCTGTAACCAACCTCAGGTCCTCACGCTTGCACAAGCATGAACTATCTACCAAAGCAGGAGGTCCTTGCAAGCACTTTACCAACTGAGCTATCTCCCTAACTCCCCACCCCTAGTTTAGGGGCTCTAGATCCTTTAAACCTATGTCTACTAACCCATAAGACCTCCAGCATTCAGACTTGACTCTACAATTGGAAGAAAGGGTAAAGAAAGAACCCCCACTTCTCTGTCATTTCAATCCAGCAGTGACAGTTCAGCACATCCACCACACCCACCTGATGACAGGGAGGAAGGAAGACTGTGGTAAGCAGTGAACTACACCTGCCCTTCCTACCCCTCACCCCTCCTAACAGCAGCCTCGGCACAAGCTAGCTAGCTCTTACTGCTAATTTCTGTTTATTTCAGTTTCTAGTAATGAATTCCTACATCTCTTTTCTAAGTAAGAACTGTGAGAAACCCACAAGGTTCTATGCCTGGCCTCCCTACACACTTTCCCTTTCAGCCTGTCAATTCAGCCTCCATATGCATTTTCTTCCCTGTGGCCACCCCTGTCTCAGCCAGAGACAGTAAGTAGTTCTGAACTCACAGTCTGGCAAAGCCAATGCTACTCTGCTTCTTTACATGTCTAAAATGACGGTGATAAGAGAGTCCATTACTGCCAGTATCACAACATAGAGGACTACAAAAGCCACACTACACTTCACAGTGCTATTTTTCTTAGCTTCTGAACTGCTCATCTTAAATAGTAGATTAGCCACAAGACACAGAAGTATACACTTAGCACACCTGGCTTCTTCCAGTCCCCAGTTCTCACTTGAACAATGTAGCCGTGCCCTCTTGTCACCAGTTCCTCACCTCATCATTTCTGCTCAAAATCCTGCTTGTATCAGCTCCTCTCTCCCAGAGGTGCGGCACTCCCACTACACTCCCAGTGCTGGGAAAGGAGAATTAGGATCATACCTGAAGTTCACTGACCAGCTAGCCAGTCCAGCCTACTCAGCAAGCACAACACTAGCATGTACACACACACACACACCAGAAAGAAATGATGTAGACGCCTATTGGTCAGCTCCAAAACTACTGAATTCTAGAATAAAACAAAGGAAGCATCTTCATATTCATCCATCTCACTAACTACTTTTAGTGAATGTTATAGCAAATTGAAAACTCCTTGGGTTTTTATTTGTCTGTTCTAAAAACAATGGACAGAAGAGTATGATGATAAAGATAATGTCTTTTAACATATACTCTAGGGGCTGGAGGGATGGCTCAGCAGTTCCAATACTTGCTGCTCCTTCAGGACCCAAGTTTGGTTCACAACACCCATATGAAGTGACTCACCCCGACCTTCCAGATCAAGGGGACTGATGCCCTCTTCTGGTCTCCATGGGCACCTACACTCGTGTGCACCAACCTACACACTGACACTCATATACACTTAACAATTTTTTAAATTTTTACAAGAAAAGCCTAAAGAGTCGGATTTTCTGCCATTCTTGGTTAAAATAGATTTGTGGTAAGCAGCCTTTTCTATCATTTCAAAACTCCAAGTCTATCTCAAACATTCTATATGCATCAGAGTGCTGCATGGATCGTGAAAACTACCAAGATCACAAGATAATGCAGCTTTGAGTCAGGAAGAACAAAGAGGTACTGGAGCTTTACAGTTCCGAGGAGGAATCCAGCATCTCGTGTAGTCTTGACAAGGGGCAGTAATACAACTAAGATTCACTTCTATCAGAAAGCAGTAAGATTTACACAAAGAAAAACTACCTTTGGGGCATGAATGGGCAATTCCTGTAACAACAAAACCAGACTGGAGGATCAGAAATTCAGTGTCAAAACTGACCACACAGAGAATTTAAGAGGAGAGAGAAAGACAGAAAAAGCATAAACTATGAATCTAAAAAGAGATTACCATGAAACAACTAGGTAAGGCAAGGAAATACGAGAAATCAGGAAAAATGGCCTAGGTAGTTCACTAATAGTTCAGTGATAGAGCACTTACCCAAATTAATATTACATGAACCAAAATAGTATTTAAAGTTCTAGATGCAAAGAAAATATTTCATATAATTTTATAATAGTTGAAATTTCTCCACATTTTAAATACTGAGGTTGGCAGTTTAAAACACATGTAATTGCATTCCCCAAACCACCATGCAAGGTAAGGATAGTATCCCCCTCTACAAAAGAGAAAGCCAAGGCCAGGAACTTGCTGAAGGACACATTACTTGTTTAAGATATAATCCAGCCTCCCTCCGTAACTGTAATATTGCCATTCCTAAAAACTGAAGTACTCTGCATTTTCACTTTTGTTTGCTTTGGTTTTTAAGACAGTTTCTCTGTATAGCCCCGACTATCCAGGAACTCCACCTGTAGACAAGGCTGGACTTGAAGTTAGGCTTGCCTCTGCCTCCCGAATGCTGGGGTTAAACACATGTGCCACCCATCCTCACTGTATTTTCACTTTTTTTTTTAAACAAAGCATGCAGATTTTCTTATCTTAGGGGAGGTAAGTACTGGGATGGGAGAAGAAAAGTTCTTCCAAATGCAACAGAACATAAAAGCAATTGTGCTTATTGTGACATTGTTTAACATTTGTTTTGTTAACTGAAACTTGACTGCTTTGTTTGGTAAGCTACATCCCTTCCCAACACAATTTTTTACCTCCTTTTCTCTTTTCTTCTTTTTTGTTTTTGCCTTGAACTCAGAGATTCATCTGCCTCTGACTCCAAGTGCTGGGTGGGATTAAAGACTTACACTGTCACCATGCAGTTCCCTCTACTTTAAGCTAGCTGCCCAGGCTGCTCTCTGGTTCTGCATGTATTCATTATTTTATAGGGAATGGGTCACAGAGGCTGTGTATGGCTATCAGAGGACAACTTAAAGGAGCTGCTGGTCTCCTGCCACCAGAAATCTAACTCAAAATGCCAGGTCATGAGGCTTGGTGACAAAGCCATCCTGTCAGCATGTTACGGCTGATCTTGAAGTCACTCTACAGATCGAGTAGGCTTTGACCTTGTGATCCCCTTATCTCAGACTCCCAAATAGCTGGGGTACAGGCCTGTATCACCAGGTCTAATTTTGGTTCATTCTGTCTTACACACGCTCTGAATATACCAGGTTACCTTTAACTACATGACCTCCACCAAAGCCTATCATAAAAATCCCCTTCTTCAAGAAGGTTCCCAGATTACACGGCTCCTTCCCTTCATCACCTCACTTTGAGTGTCATTAGCACACACTCCACTTGTTCTCCAGTCAGTGGGTAGAACTACAGTAACTTATGAACAGCATGGATGGTTGCTATTTTAGAGAGTTGTCACTGACTGCATTTTGCTTATTAGTTTCCTAGAACTATAACACAGGTAAACTTAGAAGTGTAAGTTCCAGGTGAAGGACCTCTTCCTTATGAGGTGTCAGATTCACAACATGTTTCAAGAACAAAGCTCCCTATGATTGTGTCTTCTAGAGTCTATCTGACTGCATGCTTTTATGAGAATATGCAGTACAGACTAAGGTAGAAGGATAAACCTAAAACCTCAGTTAGTATATACTGCCAGGAAATCTGCACATAGCTCACTTACTTACCTAGGGCACCATGCACAGGAAACCTACTTCACCACAATGCTGCAATTAAGTACTTCTCACCATCTCCTTGCACTTGGACATCTACATTCAACGGTTCTCCAACAAGGGATATGTGTGTGTGGGGTGTGTGTGTGTGTGTGTGTGTGTGTGTGTGTGTTTGTGTAGAGAGAGAGAAGATCTCAAGGCTAGCTGTAAACTCAAGGTAACCCTTCTTCTTCTACCTCCCAAGAGCACCAGCAAACACCACACCCAGTATCTCAGAAGCTCTTGCTGTTCTTATGGCTCATTTATAAGAATAAGATATGATCTTATCATATACTTTTGATTGCCTGGCATCCCAAGATTATTGTTATTCATGTTTACAACTTTGGATATAAGAATATCAAAATATGACACTATGAGTACTGTTGTAGGGTTACAAAACCTCTAAATATCAATTCTTTGTCTAAGTTATCTATCGTTGATGGATTAGTAATTACCCAACCAGGTTGAAACATACTAAAACCACCCAATGTTAAACTAAAACCTTGCAATTTGTCCTTTAAAAACAATGATCTTGGGGCTGGGGATTTAGCTCAGTGGTAGAGCGCTTACCTAGGAAGCGCAAGGCCCTGGGTTCGGTCCCCAGCTCCAAAAAAAAAGAACCAAAAAAAAAAAAAAAAAAACAAAGATCTTTGTGTAATGGCACATTCTATAAGAAAATGTCATTTCAAAGGACTGCAAAGCTATCTCCAAAGTATATTCTTAACTCTCAATTAAAAAATGAATTCAGAAGCAAAAACCATTTTACCAAATATCTAAATCCTATGAATGTGTTAAGAAATGTTTCCTGAGGAGTTGGGGATTTAGCTCAGTGGTAGAGCACTTGCCTAGCAACTGCAAGGCCCTGGGTTCGGTCCCCAGCTCCGAAAAAAAAAAAGAACCAAGAAATGTTTCCCAACTCCAAAAATGTAACAAAAGCCAGGCACAGTGGAATACATGTGACAGCCAGGAGGCTGAGGCAGGAGTATTCTGCCAAGTTCCAAGGCCAGTCTTAGCTACATGATGAACACCATCACTAGGCAGGTAACACAGCAAAACCCTATCTGAGAAAACAAAAGCAAGCAAATAAAAATTACAATTCTCAATGAAAAGACCATTTGCACAAATCAGACATGATCACAACAGTAATGATCGCAACTCAGTACAAGAGGCAAGCCACGTCCAGTTTTAATTAAGCAAGCATTTCTAGGCACCTCTGTTGATCTTTGTGGCTCAAACTGTTCACATGGAATTTGACCGCAACAACTTAATCTCCATAATTAAAGAGCTTTAGGAAGGTCTTAAATTCCATCTATTCCCTTTGCTAACACTTTGAACAAGCGCACTGCAGTCGTTCTTGCTACAGAGAAAGATTGCATCCTTGCTATCATAAGAAAGAGTAACATGTTTGAAATTAGTTGGACTTTTAATAGAGTGCATTTTAAATTGCATGGCCTTTCCCTTCCTTCTCCAACCTGTTTTTATAAAACTAGCATTTTAATAATCTCACTACAAAACAGGTTCTAGCAAGCAAAGTGACTGATTCCAGTCTCTCAGCATGCTCGAATTTAGATGAAACCCCAAGGGAAGAGAAAGAAAAAGCGTAACAAGCAGTTTACCTATACCTCAATTGTTCTTTGGAATCCTTCAAGAGGCAAAAACAAGCTTTAAATGGTTATCTTGAAAGACCTATAGTTGCACTAATTTGGGGCTGCACTAATGTAAGGCTGTTTACAGTGAGATTACTTTTAAGAAAGCCCTGCTATACCCAAGGTATTCTAAATACTACTGTTACTTAAGTCTTCCAGCAGCAAAAAGGCAAAAAACTTCATTAAGTTATTGAAAGCAGATATGCTATCATCAGATAAGTTTTCCCATCTGTTTAGAGAGGAACCCAAGTTACTTCTTATTTCAGACGGCATTTAGTTAAAATGAAATTAGGTTATGTTTCACAACGCAGATGTCGCTCACAAAGAAGTGTTAAATGACTTTAGTGAATGGAAAATCTGCATCTACTGTTGCTTCGCATCAGCCGGTCTTGAGTGGGTTGCTCAATGAAGCAAAAGCATGCTCCATATGAAACTCCCTGGAACCTGATTACATTCTCCACAGTGTAGCAGCAAACAAAAACGTAAAAGTGCAGCGAAGACACCGCCTTTTCTCCAGTGTGGCAAGAAGGCCATCCAAGCTGAGGTTTAAGGAACACCGCGACAGTCTCTGCAAAGGCGGGTGCGGTCTGCCTGCGCGCGGCACAACCTCTTCAGGGTCTGTCACAGGAAAACCCCAAGCCTTGCCTTAACCGCCCCGAGCGACAAAGCGATAGGTTTTCAACCCCTGCGCGGGGGCTTCCGGCGAGCCCCGGCGTAGCCCTGTCAAACTTCAGGAGGGGCAGACTCTCGGGACCCGGAACGCCGAGCCGCCCCCGCCCCCATCCCAGGTCCCTGCTGGGCACTGTACCGCTGCAGACGCACCTACCGCGGGCCCCAAAAACACGCCACCCCCGCCAGCCCTGCCAATCTCCCTCTCTAAAGGGACAAAGGCAGGAGAGGAACTCGCTGCGCGGGGTGCCCAGGAGTGCCCACGGCCCGAGCTCGGAACGTAGGACTGAGGGACTACAGTCACCCCAAAGGCACGACTCCGCTGCCCCCCAACGCCGGACTGAGTGCCACTCACCGATGCGGAGCCCCAAAGGAGGCGGCCCGCAGGCAGCAGGCTTCAACGGGATCACAGTGACGCCGGAATCCGGGGCCCTAGTGTCCGCTGGGACCCCCCAACTTCTCTCGGTCCCAGTCACGGCGGTAACTGCGAGCCAGCCCGATGGAGGGCACAGTCTAGCCGCGGTGGGGGCTCGGCCCGGAGCAACGAGAGAACTCCGACCCCTTCGCCCGCGGGCCAGGGCGGAACCCCTTCCTTCCCTACCGCTACCGCTCTCGGCGGTGGCCGAGTCGAGCGCTGCTGTCGCCCCGGCTGGCTGCCGCTGCCACTGCCGCTACCACCGCCGCCCAGCTGAGAGCGCGTCGCAGCAGAATGCTGTCATCCACCCTGACACCGCCTTTCTGGGCGCCGCGAGCCGCCACGAGCCTTCACATCCCAAAGCCCGCCCCTCTCGCAGCCCCGCCTCCGGCCCAGGGCTCTGGCTACGCCTCCTTCCCGTCACGTGACGCCGCAGGGAGCGGGCCCGGGTAGCTTCTGCTGGGCGGGCGCGCGGAGGAAACTGCTGGCAGCTCGTCGTGCTGGCGAGCTGTCACCTCGCCTCCGCGCCCTCGAGGTTCCTCCTCAGGAACCCCTGAGGTAGAGAGCCGCCCGCCCGCCCGCGGGTCCCCTGAGGTGAGGCCTTGTGGAAGGTGGGACCCCGGCCTACATCACCTGAGGAGGCCGCAAAGCGCTCACTGGGCAGGACCCGCCTCCCGACCTCCGGCCGGGTCCACTTCCAGCCCAACAGCCTAGAGGAGGCTGCGAGTAGCAATTCCGGCTGGAGGAGCAGTCTGGAGCAGCTGCTGCCTATTTCCAATGGCACGCTCACTGTGGTGTCTAATTTGCTGTTGGCCTCACAGGAGGTTTGCAATGTGGTTTTCAGTCACACTGGGATGCGAAGAACCTAGCAGGCTTTTGGGTTGTTTTTTTTTTTTTTTTAAACATTCGTAGTCACGTTCAGAGTCCTCGGTGCCAGCTTTTACAGTCATTAGGTTTTACAGTGAAGTTGGTGACAGTTTGAACAACGTGGCAGTTTGATAGTACCTCTCAATTTGAAAATAGAGCCCAGTTTAACTCTTCATTTTGATGTTTTGGTTTTTGTTTTTGTTTTGTGTGTGTGTGTGTGTGTGTGTGTGTGTTTAGTACCTCAACACTTGGTGTTTTTTTTTTTAACCCTCGACCCCAGGAACCCCTCCCCATCCTGTTGAGAGGAAAGGAGAATTCATCACTGGAAGAAAGCCAGTTACAATACAGAAGAAGAGAAAAGCTACTAGGACTGAGTGCCTCTAACAAGGCTGTTTTGTGTGATAAAAATTCAATTCCTTATTCGATTATCCTTCTACTCTGGAACCGAGTTTATTTTTTCTTTTTTAACTTTACACAATTTCCATTACATTTCTTGACAGGAAATCAGATGACATTCGGATCATCCAGATACTTAAATAGGCCACAGGATTCTGCCTATTACTGATGTACTTCATAGCAGCTCTAAAAAAAAACTGCAGACGTGGCCATTATGTTGCCCACAGAAAGAGCAACTTACTGCCCAGTTAAATTATGCCAGGCCACTGATCTTTAAGACACATCTTGATGCAGATATGTTAACATTTGAAGAACAATTAGATTTTCTCATGAAGGACTGTTCCAATGAGGGAAAGATTCCAAAACGTTCTTCTGTTAAGAAACCTAGGGACCCGAATGGAGGAGTTAGGGGAAGGACTAAAGGAACTGAAGGGGCCTTATCCGGCATTAATGGGAGGGGAGGCCCCTGGTCCTGTGAAGGCTTGATGCCCGGGTGTAGAGGAAATTATATTTGTGTTTCATATAAGCATAAGGGAAGTTTACTGTTTTGTGGTTCAGTTGGTTTTCTTCCTTGTTTTGGTTTTTCGAAACAGGGTTTCTCTGTGTAACCCTAGATGTCTTGAAACTTGCTTTGTAGACCAGGCTGGCCTCAAACTCACAGACAGCTGCCTGACTCTACTTCCTCAGTGCTGAGGCTGTGCAAGGCAGGAAACTTACTGTTATGTGATGATGGTAACATTCCAGTTTAGCAGCTGATCGAAACTTGTCACTTACCTGAAGCAACGTTCTTTTTATCCTGACTAACAAAAGCCAGTTTCGTTTTTTAATGAATTCAGTTTTAATGGACTACAATCTAAAAGATAAGAATGCGTAACATCTAAACCAAGCAAAAATTAGTTTGTGGGAGGCTGGAGAGATGAGCTCATCAGTTAAGAGTACTTGTTGTTCTTGCAAATCCTTGTTTCTCTTCCTAGCACCCACTCGGTAGCTGGTGGTTCCAGGGAGTCCCACCCCTTCTGACCACCTCAGGCACAGGGCATGCACGTGCACGCAAAACTCCCATACACGTAAAATCTTTTTTAAAAGTTACTTTGTGGGGCTGGGGATTTAGCTCAGTGGTAGAGCGCTTACCTAGGAAGCGCAAGGCCCTGGGTTCGGTCCCCAGCTCCGGAAAAAAAAAAAGAACCAAAAAAAAAAGTTACTTTGTGACTAGCCGGCCATAGTAGCCCATCTCTGTAGAATCCAGAGCCAGACTGTTCTTTCTACAGAGCAAGTTCCAGGACTACAGAGACTCCTAAAGAGAGACCCTGTATTTAAAAATAAATAATCAGGGTAAAAATGTGTCCCCTGTTGTTATTTAAATTGTATTTCTTACTGTGACTTGCAGTCAAATATATTTAAACAATGTTTCTAAAATACTAGATAACAAGAAAAATATATCTTCTTGGCTGCGTGGCTGTTTCCTTTGCTTTTACCCTGAGAATTAAAACCAAAGATTGCAACAAAGGAGGCAAATTGCCTTGCATAATTCTCTTCTGCCTCAGCCCCAATTTCTTCAATTGGCCTTTGAAAATCTGACCATTTGTGCACTGGAAAATGGGGTATGAGAAATAAGGAGACCTACATTAGAGACGTAGTTAATTAGATGTGTGTTTAGATAAATTACTCTGCATTGCCAGTTGTGATAAGAGCGAGGCTTTGGACTACATACTGATTACGGAGTGGTATCTTTTCTCCCCCAGTAGATGATGCTCCCCTGAGAAACAAGCTGTCAGTATACAGATTATGCAGATTCCTGACAGACTAGTTGTAGCTTCTTAGCCTCACTTTAAAAAGTTTGGGAGGTGGTCTAGGAGGCTCTCAAGAGTTCAGTTACACAGTGTCTAGGCTAAAGACCTGAGTTTGATGACTGGGACCTACAAGAGGAGAGTCAACTCCAACTTGTCTTATACCAACACATACACACATACACATATGTGCAAATACAATGTTTTTTTTAATTAAATGCTAGAGATGCGAATTAGTGATTAAGAGCTCTTACTGCTCTTCCAGAGAACCAGAATCCAGTTCCCAGCACCCATACTGGATAGCTCACAATTGGCTACAGCCAACTCCAGGAGATCCGATACCCATGTCTGGACTCCATGGGTACCTGTACTCACAAACACATAACTGAAAATGAAACCTTCTTTTAAATTGAATGCAAGTAATTGAAAGTAAAGAGGCTGTTGGAAAACAAATGTAGCTTTCTCAAACACTTCTATATCTCAATGCTAATATTTGTCATGAATAATTAATGGTTCTGACATATCACTGCTGAGTAGAATAAATATCCTCCATAACCAAACATGACAGAACCTTGTAATGGTAGCTATTCAGAAGACTGAGGCAGGAGGATTGAAAGTTCAAATCCAGCCCTGTCTAGTGTATCATAGTTTTTGTCAACTTGACACAAATCTAGACATACCTGGGAAAAGAGAAGGTGGATTAAGGAATTGCTTCCATCGAATTAGCCAATGGACTCTGGGGCATTTCTAGATTGCTAATTGACATAGAAGGGCCCAGCCACTGCAGAAGGTGCTATACCTAGTTGGATGGCCCTGGGTTGTGTAAGAGAGTAGCTGTATGTAAGTCTGAAGGAAAAGTTAGTATGCAGCAAAGAAGATATTCTTCCATGGGCTCTGCTTCAATTCTTGCCTTTGACTTCCTGCCTTACAGTCCCTTAATGATGGACTGGGAGCTGTAAGCCAAATAAACTCTTTTACCCCCAAGTTGGCGTCTTTGTAAAGCAAATTAGAACAGAAATTGGTACCAGGAACGTGAGATATTGCTGTAATTAAACCATGTTGTTTTTAGGAAGATTGTATAAGGATTTTGGAACTTTGGGCTAAAAATCATTGGTGAGTACTCAGAGCTGTTGTGGGAACCTGGAAAGTAAAAATGTTGAGAGAGGCACAACATAATGGAGGCCTGGCTTGTGAAGTTTCAGAAGCAACTATCAGGGCCATTCATGTCATTTTTTTTTTGGTTTGGTTTGGTGGTTTTGTTGTTCTTGTGTTGTTTGTTGTTGTTTTGTTGTTGTTGTTTTGCTTGCTGTTGTTGGTTTTGGGAGGAGGGTTGTTTGTTTTTTGCTTTTTTGAGATAGTGTTTCTGAGTGTAGCCCTGGCAGTCCTGGAACTCATTCTGTAAACCAGGTTGGCCTTGAACTCAGAGATCCTTCTGCCTCGCCTCCCAAGTTTTGGATTAAATGTATGTGCCACTCAGCTCTTGTTATATTTTGAATTAAGAATCTGTGAATATAAAACCTTGACCATGATAATTGATGCTGTAACATTAACGGAGGCTGAAAAAAAAAAAAATCACCTGTGACCAATGTCAGAACCTCAGAGCTGGCTGAAGATATCCAAGACCATGTTCTCGGCACACAGAAGATTGATTTGGCCCAGAAGGACAGAGGGCAGGAATAAGGAACAAAGACAAGGCATAGGGGAAGAGGGAGAAGGTAAAGGGAACAAGGAGAGGGGAGAAAAGGGGAGAGAGAGAAGGGGAAGAGGTATTTGTCTCAGAGTGGGACAAAGGACTGCTTTTGGACAGAGAAAAGTCAAGCATGGCACATAAGCAAATGGCAGTTTATAAAGATAAACGGGGAACCCCCATATTATAATGAGATGTTTAATTTTGATTGGACATGTTAATTAAGTGATCCAATAGGGACTTTTGATTGCTGGACTTAAATACTTTGATAGCTGAACCTTGGTAGTTAGCCTCAGGAGGAGGCATTGACCAAATAAGGGAATAGACCTTGAGGGCTAGCTTTAGGAATGCAATCTAACAGTTTTTAGCAAGGCAGAGGGAACTGGGGAAAAAGGCTAGGCCTGCCACATCCCTGTCTGCCATGCCGGAAGTGGCTAGAGTCTCTTCAACCAATAGCATTCAGGTGAAATCTTCCGGGAAGTATTTCCTTCAGGATCAGCACACAGAAACTGGGGACCAAGGATGCAACTCAAGCTGACAGCTAAATTTAACAATGTGTCTCCTGGGTAGTACTGGCTTCCTCAGCATAAAAGTTGCTGATTGAAGGGGTCATGGAGAGCATCTGAGGGGCGCAATATGAGATGCTAAGGCCATTGGCAGAGATGAAGCCTCAGTTACAGGGAAAGCTCTAGGTTTAAAGGAGCTGTGGAGAGAAGCTGAAGTTGTGTACCACGTGGTACACAGACATACATACATACACAGAAATAAAAATAAATCTTATGTTTAAAAAAACACTTTAACCATGCAACTGTGCTTTGTGTTCTACATTCGGTTTTTATTAAAACAGCTTTGCATTGATTTATGTGTATGAGTATTTTGTGTCTGAATGTAGGTGTGAATGTGCACCATGTGCATACCTGATGCCCATGAGGGTCAGAAGATGGCATCAGATCCCCTGGAACTAGAGATAAAGATAGTCATGGGTGCTGAGAATCAAACCTAGGGCCTCTGCAAGAACAACTAGTGCTCTTAATCACTCAGCCATTTTTCCAGCCCCCTAACTTTGTTTTTTGAAGTTGTTTCTTTAGTCTCTTCTTAAATAGGCAAAAAGAACATTTAACATTTTAAGTGTTTAACATTGGAACTTGAAATTTTAATCATTTCCTGGGGAAGGTAAAAACAATATCCAATGTGCTTAACACCAAGATGTTAGAGATGCCTGAGTCATGGGATACCTGCTGAGGAAAGCTGCTAACAGGGAGTGGAACCAGTCCAGGACGAAGAATTGTGTTGCAGTCAACAAAGCTGAAAGGAGTTGGACATCAGACAAGAGGATGCAGAGCTTGGAGTTTACCCAGCTGATTTTTGGTCCAGTGTTTCCACACTATGACATTTTGGAATGCCAATGTATATCCTATGATGCCAGTATAATCAGTATATGATCTGTTTTTTTAATTTTGATTTTAAAGGGGATTACAGTTGACAGATTGCATGAATCTCAGAAGAAACTTTGAACTTTGGGCTTTTAAACATTGTTGTGACTGTGATAGACTGGGGGGACTTTTGAAGTTGGACTAAATGCATTTTGCATTATGTTGTGGCTACAAGTCTATGGTAACCGGAGAGTGGAATATGATGGTTTGAATAGGTTTTGCCTCTATGAATACATGTGTTTGAATGTCTGACTCTCAACTTATGACCCTATTAGGAGGTATGGCCTTGTTGGAGGAAGTGTGCCACTGTGGGAGTGGGCTTTGTGGACTGCTAGTTCTCAAGCTCTACCCTGTGTAGGGACCCTCATCCTGGCTGCCTTCAAATCAAGAAGTATAACTCTCAGGTCCTCTAGCACTGCAAGTTGCCATATTTCCTGCTGTGATGATAATGGACTGAACCGGGATTTAGCTCAGTGGTAAAGCGCTTGCCTAGCAAGCGCAAGGCCCTGGGTTCGATCCTGGGGGCGGGGGGGGGGGGGCGATAATGGACTGAACCTCTGAAACTATAAGCCAGCCCCAATTAAATGTCCTTTATAAGAGTTGCCTTAGTCATCATGTCTCTTCACAGCAGTAAAACCCTAAGACATCCTCAGAATTAGTGCACCTGACATTTTAAGCCCTGAGACTTTTAGCCTTATAATTTCTTTACAAATGACTGAGTTCATGGAAATTAAAGCAGGTATTTTGACATCAGAGACCTCTAGTTATCACTTGTCCTATGATATTGGCATGATGATGCTTGTGAGAGCCAGTATCAGTTGTATCCCTTATCCATTCGTCTGTTGGTGCTTCTTGTGATTTTAGTGGTTTAATAACTCTCTTATATTCAGTCTTTGATGAGTCTCTATCAATGCCTGTCTGGCATCAGGGTCCGAGTCCTGTTTGTTTACAGCTAAAACCAATCTCTGTAAGAAATCTGTGAAGACTTCTCCAGAGCCTTGTATTATCCTAATAAATGAGGTGGATCTTTTTCCAAGCTCCTCAACTTTATCACAAGCTCTTAAGGCCACCAGATAACATTGTTCTACAAGACAGGACTCCTTCCCTCCGTCTGAAGTGAGTGTCTAGAAATTTCTTCCCTAATGGCAATGACAGCAGCTACCTTGGCTAGAGTGGTTATATTCAATGGCAGAAGCCCCCACCTCTTTTTGGGTACAGTTATTCGATTATCTCTTTGGGCGCATACTTCAGGTTTGATTCATCTAGCTTAGCTCTCAGTTTCATACTTTCACTTTCTGAAAGCTGCAGTTATCTTTCATCTGCAGTTTCAATTCAATATAAGGGGCCAGCTAACTCTCAAAAAAAATGGCTTTAGTCTCTGTATAGACAGTTCTCCTCTTGTGCCTTCATTTTCTTTTTTTAGTGTCAAGCTTTAGCTGAAGTATGTCTATGTAGTAGGTGCTGTGTAAGGGTTGGCTGCTGTGGAAGGCTTAGATTCCATACTTTCACATAAGCTCTTCAATTTCTCCAGATTAGTAAGTTCTTACTAATTTCACCTAAGAGGTATTTTATGTCATCATTCTTCTGTTCCAACAGGACAGACAACCATTCCTGCTGCTCAAATTCGGTTTGAGATCCCTTCATCCTCATTAACGTAGAGATTTGTAACATCATATTGCTCATCCGCTCTCTGGGTGACTGATCCTTGACTTTCATCAAGCTGAGCTAGCGTTCTGCTGCCACCCTTCCACCCTCCACCTCTGTGGACAGAATTTGCAGTTAGAATCCAAGGCCAACTGCACCTGAAGAACTTGACTTTGTATTCAAGCTTTCTCCAGGACATTATAATAAGATGCGGCTTCCTTCTCTCAATCCTTTTTCTTCTTTAAACTGGACTGTCTGGTGCGATAGGGAGATGCTGAACCATCCTAGTTGCTCTTGTTTGTACTACAGCTAGCTCACTTCTTCACACCTCAGCTTCAGTCGGCTCAGTCTACAGAGCCAGCCTCTCCGAAGACAAGCTATTGAGCACACATGTCCGGATGTTAGCTGGAGTTCTTCTGATTCACGAGAGAGAAGTTCCTCCTGGCAATCCAGCTTCTGCTTCAGTTGTTTGTCATTAGGCTCATCGACTTATTTTTCAGTTTTCTGACTTATTTTTCAGGTCATTCACTTCCTGTCTGTGGCCCCTGTGTGGCTGCATTTCTAACTTCACCAGCTGCATTCTCTGTTGACGTCTCACAGCCTCACGTTCCCAGCTCAGACTGTCCTTAGCTCGACCTCTCTCGATTATAATTCTCAGTTGCCATCATCTGTCTCTTCATGGTATTTATCTGATTGGTTCTGCCCTCCAGTTTGCCTCCGCAGTAGCTCTAAGATGTGCTGCGCAGCTATCAGTCGTCATTTTTCACACTCTGAGCTCGTTTTGGAGATCCGTGATACATGTCTCCGTGTTTCCTGTTTCCAACCAACTGCTTCGAAGCAGCCTCTTATGCCATACCTTAGATCAAAACAAAAACCTATCCACATTAACATAACTGGATTTAAAGAAACCAGAACTCTCACTACAGACCCACAATGGCACCTTCATTAACTGCTTTTGGAACTCACTTCGAGCAAGTCTATATATGCAGGACCCTCCTACCCCCTCTGATATTTTGTGGGTTGGTTTGTTTATTTATGTTTTCCTTTCATTGAAAATAGGTTCTTTTCTCAGATAATATATCCTGATTCTGGTCTCCCCTCCGTCTACTCCTCCCAGCTCCTCGCCAACCACCTCCACCTGGATCTACTCTCTCATGAGAAAACAAACAGGCTTCTAGGGGATAATAATAATAAAATATAATAAGATAAAATAAAAATGACATTAGACAAAACAAACAGAAGGAAAGAAGCCCAAGAGAAAGCACAAGAAAAAGTCCCACTCATTTACACAGTCAGGAACTTCATAAAAACACTAAACTGTAAGCCATAATAAATACACAAAGGACCTATAAGGTAAAAAAGGCAGCAGAAAAAAAATGCATGTAAATAAATGTTTTTAAAAATTTAAAATAAGATAAAATTAGGGGGAGGGGAGAGCCCAGATACAACGTTATGAGACAAAGAAATTCTAAGGATGCTGTTTGGGCTCAATTCTGTTGGCCATCTTCTATTGGGCATGCAGCCAGCCCTTAAGAGTAGTTTGTTTCCCCAGTGAACTCCTTGGAGGAAACTAAATTTACATTTTCAAGTGGTTTACAATTAGAGATTGCTTCTGTGTTTGGTTATGAAGGCATGAGTCCACTTCTCTCAGCTCTAAGACCACATCTGGTCCAGACCTGGGTAAGCCCTGTGCATGCCCCCTCAGTCTCTGTGAATTCATATCTGAATTGACCATGTTGTTTTGCCAGTGTTTTCTTGGTGTCCTCTATCCCCTCTGGCTCTCACACTCTTCTTCTCTCCTCTTCAGAGGGGTTCCCTGAGGACTGAGGGGAGAAGTTTCACATTTATTTAGGTTTAAGGGTTCTGTGTTCTCTGCATATTGTCTGGTTTTGGGTCTCTGTATTTGTTCCCCTCCGCTGCAGGAAATAAGTTTCTCTGATGTTGACAGAACAAGGCACTGACCTATATGTATAGCAGAATGCCACTAGGAGTCATTCTATTGCTATGTTCTGTTATTGTTGCTGCTGCTGCCCCTGTTTTAGAACATTAGTAGTATTTGATTTTATTCTAGATCTCTGAGCTATGTATTCTCAGGATCTTGGTCTCCTAAACAGTGTCGGTATAGATTCCATCTCATGGAATGGGCCTTAAGTCAAACCAGACATTATTTGGTTGCTCCCACAGACTTTGTGCCACCATTGTAATAGCATATCCTGCAGGCGGGACATCATTGTAGATCAACAGGGTTGTGGCTGGGTTAGTGTTTGTGTTTCTCCTTTGGTAACAGGTGAGTAGCTTCCTATACCAGAGATACTAGAACATAAAGGTAAGGGCTCTACGTAGGCACCAGCTCAGCTTCTCCCTGTTGGTTGAGTCATGTAGGTGTTATTGTTATCAATAGTACTTAACCATCAGTTTGTGGAAAGCAAGTCTTGGCAACAGCATGGATTGCTTGGGGACTCTCAAGACCCCTTTGGCCAACAACTCAGTTAGGTATAACCCAATCCCAGCAGTAGAAACTTTATTTGATGACAAGAGATGTTCGGTTGTGGCTTTGTCTTTCCCATTATTTAGCAGTTTCATTTATGTAGCCTACTTAAACGAATGTATTTAAGGAAGTATCTACTGAGTTGGGTTTCCAAACTACCCCTCAAATAGCCCTTAGTTTTAGCCATCTACCCCTGCATTCCCTCCTCCCATCTCACTTCTTTCTCTCCTCTACTCGGTCCTTCTGTTCTAGCCTCCAACCAGCCCCAATCCATCCATAACTATTCTATTTCGGTTTCCTAGTCCCCTAGTCCCTTACTCTATAATTAACCCTTATGGTTCTGTGGATTTCAGCTTGCTTATAGTTTGTTAGTCATTTGTATAGAAGGATTACTGATTTTTTTAAGTTAATTTTGTATCAAGCTACTTTATTGAAAATGTTTACCAGCTGTGGGAGGTTCACAGCTAATGTCCACATAAAAGCAATCCATACCATATTTCTCTTTCTGCACCTGGGTTAACTCAGGATGGTTTTTTTTCTAGTTCCATCCATTTACCTGCAAATTTCATGATTTCATATATTTTAACAGCTGAGTACTACTCTGTTGTGTAAATGTACATTTTCTTTGGCCATTCTTCTACTAAGGAACATCTAGGTTCTTTCCCATGTCTGAATGTTCTGAGTACAGCAGTAATGAGTATGGTTGAGCAAGTGTCTCTGAGGTGGGATGAAGCATCCTTTCTGTGTGCGCTCAAGAATAGTATGGCTGGTCTTGAAGTGGATTGATTTCCATCTTCCGGAGGAACTGCCACACTGGTATCCATAAAAGTGTTTTCCTGGGGGTTGGGGATTTAGCTCAGTGGTAGAGCGCTTGCCTAGCAAGAGCAAGGCCCTGGGTTCGGTCCCCAGCTCCGAAAAAAAGAAAAAAAAAAAAAGAGTGTTTGCCAGCTTGCACTCCCACCAGCAATACATTAGTGTTCCCCTTGCTCCACATCCCCTTACCAGCATGAGCTGTCACTTGTGCTATTGATCTCAGCCATCCTGACTGCTGCTAGATGAAATCTCAAAGTAGTTTTGATCCGCATTTCCCTGATGACTAGGGATATTGAAAATGTAAAACATTTCTCATCCATTTGAGTTTCCTCTTTTGAGAAGGCCCTGTTTAGCTCTGTACCCTGTTTTCAGCTAGATTATTTGTTTTCTTCATACCTACTTTTCTGAGGTCTTTATGTATTTGGATGTTAGCCCTCTATTGAATGTATAGTTGGTAAAAATCCTTTTCCATTCTGTAGGCTGCTGCTTTGTCCAAACGACGGTGCCCTTTGCCTTACAGAAGCTTCTCAGTTTCATGAGGCCCCCTTTATTGACTATTGATCTTTGTGTCTGTGCCATTGGTGTTCTGTTCAGAAAGTCTTCTCCTGTGCCAATTCATTCAGGGCCGTCCCTCACATTCTCGCCTATCAAGTTCAATGTTTCTGGTTTTACATTGAATTCCTTGATCCATTTGGAGTTGAATTTTGTGCAAGTTAATAAATATGGACCTATTCAGATTCTTCTGCATGCCTCAATCCGATTTGACCAGCACCATTTGTTGAAGATGTTACCTTTCTTTCAAAGTATATTTCTGGCTTCCTTAGCAAAACTCAGGTATCCATGGGTAGATTTGTGTCTTAGTCTTCAACTTGACTCCATTGATCAATATATCAATCTTGTCATATCTATCAATAAAGCCATACTGTTTTTATTACTGTGGCTCTGTGATACGACTTGAAATCAGGATGGTGATACAGCAGTTTCTTTTATTATTCAGGATTGTTTTATCTATCCTAGATTTTCCTTTTTTCTTTTTTCTGTTTCCACATGAAGCTGAAGATTGTCCTTTCAAGACCTGTGAAGGATTGTTTTGGAATGTTGACAGCAATTGCATTTAATCTGTAGATTGCCCTTGGTAGCCAATTCCATTATATTCATTATATTATATTATATTCCATTATATTCATCCTACTGATCAATAAGGATCTTCCATCCTTAAAGTTTTTATCATACAAGTCATTCACCTGCTTGGTTAGAGTTACCCCAAGATACTTTTATTATCTAAGGCTATTGGTAAAAGATGTTTGTTTCCCTGATTTCTTTCTCAGTTTGTTAGTCATTTGTACATAGAAGGACTACTGATTCTTTTTAATTAATTTTGTATCCAGCTACTGTAATGAAAGTGTTTATCAGCTGTGGGAGTTTTCCAGTGAAATGTTTAGGCTCACTTCTGTAGACTATCACATCATCTGCAAATAATTATACTTGGACCTTTTCCTTTCCAATGTGTGTCCTCTTGCTCTCCTTCAGTTTTCTTATTGCTCTAAAAAAGACTTCAAGTACTATATCAAATAGATATGGAGAGAGTTAATGGCATTGTCTTGTTCCTGATTTTAAAGGTATTGCTTTGAGTTTCTCTCCATTCAGGTTGATGTTAGCTAAGGGCTTGCTGTAAATTGCATTTATTACGTTTAGGTAAGTCTCTTGTATCCCTAATCTCTTCAAGAATTTTATCATGAAGGGGTATTAGATTTTGTCAAAGCTCTTTTCTGAACTAATGAGATGGTCATGTGAGTTTTTTTCTTTCAGACTGCTTCCATGGTGAATTACATTTATCAATTTATGTATATTGAATGATCCCTACATCTCAGGGATGAAGCCTAGGTGGTCATGGTGGATGACCTTTTTGCTATGTTCTTCAATTCAGTTTGCAAGTACTTTATTATTTTTGCATCTGTATTCATAAGGAAAATTGGTCTGTAATTCTTTTTCTTTGTTATGTCTTTGTTTCATTTAGGTATCAGGGTAAATGGTCTCGTAAAATGAATTTAGGCAGTGTTCCTTCTGTTTCTACTTTGTGGCATAATTTGCAAAGTATTAGTGTTAACTCTTCATTTGAAAGTCTGCTAGAATTCTGGAATAAAACCATCCAGCACTGCACTTTTTTTTGGTTGGGAGACATTTAATAACTGCTTCTGTTTTACTAGCAGGTATAACTTTGTTTAAATTGCTTATCTGATCTTGATTTAACTTTATAAGTGGTATCTATTGAGAAAATTATTCATTTTGTTTAGATCTTCCAGTTTAGTGAAGTGCAGTTTTTAAAAATATGTCCTCGTAATTCTCTGGATTTCCTTGGTGTCTGTTGTCGTGGCCCTCTTTCTTGTTTCTAGTTTTGTTAACTTGGATATTTTCTCTGTGTCTGTTCATTAGTTTAAGTAAGGATTTGTTGATCTTACTGATTTTTCTCAAAGAACCAACTCTTTGTTTCACTGATATTTTGTAATTTTTGTTTCTATTTTATTGATTTTAGCCTTGAGTTTGATTATTTCTTGCCACTTACTCCTTTCTTGTGTGATTTCTTCTATTCATTCTAAAGCTTTCATGTGTGTTCTTACTAAAATGAGATCTCTCCAATCTTTTTAATGTAGGCACTTAGTGTTATTAACTTGCCTCAGAGAACTGCCTTCATTGTGCCCCAAAGGTTTGGGTGTGTTGTGCATTCATTTTCATTCAATTCTAGAAAGTCTTTAATTTCTTTATTTCTGCCTTGACCCACTTTTCATTCAGTAGAGAGTCGTACCGTTTCCATGACTTTGGAAGCATTCTGTTCTCTCAGTTGTTGATATCCAGCTTTAATCTGTGGTGGTCAGCTAGGATGCAGCGTGTTATTTCAGTTTTCTTGTATCTGTTGAGATTTGCTTTGTGTCCATGAATGTGATAAATTTTGGAGAAAGTTCTATGAGTTACTAAGAAGAAGATACATCAAGGTGTGTTTGGGTGAAATGTTCTGTAAATATCTTTTAGGTATATTTGGTTTATAACGACAGTTAGCTCCAGCATTTCTCTGTTTGTTTTTTGTCTGAATGACCTGTCTGTCAGTAAGAGTGGGATATTGAAGCCTCCCACCATCGCTTTGTGAGGGTCAGTATGTGATTTAAGCTGTAGTAGTGTTTGTTTTATGAACTTTTGTTTGCCCATGTGTTTGGTGCATAGATGTTAAAATTGCAATGTCCTCTGAGTGACTATATCATGACCTTCCCTGTCTCTTCTGATTAGTTCTGGCTTGAAGTCTGTTTTGTCAGGTACTAAAAGGTATTGGAGTCGACACTTAGGAATAGGGATGGGGGACTGGGATGTCCACAGGAGGGAAGAAATCAAGGTGTCCCACTAGGGTCTGCTTAGACCTCTGGGAACTGAGACAGAAAATGAGGAGAGATCACAATAGGTAGTCTGCTGCAGAGCTGGGGAGGAGACTGGGGATTGGGTTTGGGGAAGAGGAGGGAGAAGGAAGATCTGAAGCTCACCCACCTTCTTGGAGATGCAGCTACTGACCTGAAACACGAGTTAAACAAGAGTGGTTGTTGCAAATCACAGAGATTGTAAGACATAGTCAAACTGTCTAAAGTGAGCCCACAAATTAGTGAGTTCACGGCTAAGTGCACTCTAGAATAATAATATTTAGTCACCTATTTAATGATGCAAAATAATCTACACACTACTCAGCCAGATTGTAAACACTCATCTAAAATATATGTTTAAAAGGTGGTCTCACCAGGTACGGTATCATATGCTTGTAATGCTAGCACTTAGGTAGTGCACTCAGGAGAGTCAGAGTTCAAGACCAGACTCATCTACACAAACAGCTCAAGGCTAGTGTAGGTTACCTAGGACCTCGTCTCAAGAAAACAGAAACAAACGAGAGAAATAGGATAGGTTTGTGTGCCCATGGCGGGTGAGCTTCTCCAGCAAGAGTCAACAGTAGCTATAAAGCCAGGCATGGTGATGCCTCCCTGTAGTCACAGCACTTGAAAGGCTGAGGCAGGAGGATTTAAAGCTCATGACCAGCCTGAGCTACATAGGGAGTCCTAGGATAACTTGTAACCTAGAATAATGCAATCTTGTCTTAGGAAACAAAACAAACCCAATGTGTGACGTTGGTGACCTTTCAATTAATTTACACTGTTCAAAAGATTCAGAAGATTGAATATTTTGATGAACTAGTTTTATGTAAACAGTTTTTTGGTTTTTTTTTTTTTTTTTTTTTAGTAAGGAAGACTTTGAGGGGCTAGGAGATTCACTCTACAGGTTTCTAGGCTGTAAATAAAAACACAGGTCAAGAAAAGTTCGAAGGAGTAGTCACCACTTATTCCTTATTCGTGAGCCATTTGTAAGTGAAGGCAATCCTAGCTTATAAACATGGTTCAGAGTCTGTGAGATTCTCTCTCTCTCTCTCTCTCTCTCTCTCTCTCTCTCTCTCAGAAAAGCGATTATAATAGCCCTCTGAAGGCAGTTGAGAAATTCTTGACAAGATACTCAAACAGACTGCTCAGTAAGCAGTTCTCTCCCTTTCTCTGACCCCTTAATTTCCCCTGTATTTCAATCCGACCCAAAACTGAGGTCTGCTTTCCACATGGCCTTATGGGAGATAAATGCCAGAGCTGCAGTACCGAAGATTAGTCGTTCTGAAGATATGTTAAAAATAAGCCTGTCTGGGAAGGGAGAGGCAAAGATTAAAACAGAGACTGAAGGAACACCCATTCAGAGCCTGCCCCACATGTGGTCCATACATATACAGCCACCCAATTGGACAAGATGGATGAAGCAAAGAAGTGCAGACCAACAGGAGCCGGATGTAGATCGCTCCTAAGAGACACAGCCAGAATACAGCAAATACAGAGGCGAATGCCAGCAGCAAACCACTGAACTGAGAATAGGACCCCCGTTGAAGGAATCAGAGAAAGAACTGGAAGAGCTTGAAGGGGCTCGAGACCCCAAAAGTACAACAATGTCAAGCAACCAGAGCTTCCAGGGACTAAGCCACTACCTAAAGACTATACATGGACTGACCCTGGACTCTGACCCCATAGGTAGCAATGAATATCCTAGTAAGAGCACCAGTGGAAGGGGAAGCCCTGGGTCCTGCTAAGACTGAACCCCCAGTGAACTAGACTATGGGGGGAGGGCGGCAATGGGGGGAGGGTTGGGAGGGGGACACCCATAAGGAAGGGGAGGGGGGAGGGGGATGTTTGCCCGGAAACCGGGAAAGGGAATAACACTTGAAATGTATATAAGAAATACTCAAGTTAATAAAAAAAATAAAAAAAAAAAAATAGGTTGGGGATTTAGCTCAGTGGTAGAGCACTTGCCTAGGAAGCGCAAGGCCCTGGGTTCGGTCCCCAGCTCCGAAAAAAAGAAGAAAATCCCAGAGAAGCTTACAGCTAATAATTATTGATTTTGACTGATCTGAGTTTTCAGACACCTGCAAAACAAACAGCAGTCCTCTCTGAAGGAATCTATCCTCATCTGAAGCCTTAAAAACTAATGTCAATACAAGTCTGAGAACCTGCTTACATTTTAAAAATAGTAAGTATAAAATAAAGTAGGAAGCTGCGCTAGCTTAACATTCACTTAACGGAAGCTAGAGTTGCCCCAGAGGAAGGAGGCTGAGGAAATGCCTCAATAAGACCAGGCTATCAACAGACCTGGAAGGCATTTTATTAAACAGTGATTGACCCGGAAGGGCTCCGGCCATTGTGGGTGGGGCCATCCCTGTGCTGGTGGTTCTCACTTCTATGAGAAAGCAGGCTAACTGACCAATAGAGATGCGGATGCTCAGATGCTTGCGGCCAACCATCAGACTGAGCACGGGGACCCCGGTGGAGGAGTTAGGGGAAGGACTGAAGGAGCTGAGGGGGATTGCAACCATAAGAAGAACAATAATATCAACTAACCAGACACCCAGAGAGTTCCCGGGAACTAAACCACCAACCAAAGAGTACACGGGGAGGGACCCATGGCTCCTGCTGCATATGTAACAGAGGATAGCCTTCTCTGGCATCAGTGGGAGGGGGTGGCCCTTGGTCCTGTAGAGGCTGGATTCCCCAGCACAGGGGAATGCTAGGGCACTGAGGCAGGAGTGGGGGGGGGGTCTCTCATAGAAGCAGGGAGAGGGGGAATTCGGTAGGGAGGTTACAGAGAGGAAACTGGGAGGTGGGGGATAACATTTGAAATGTAAATAAATAATATAACTAATTTTAAAAAAAAGATAAAAGAATGCAGGCTAAGCAAATCATGGTGAGCAAGCCCATAAGCAGGACCCCTCCATGGCTTCTGCATCAGCTCCTGCCCCTAGGTTCCTGCCTTACTTGAGTTCCTGCCCTGATTTCCTTTGATAATGTCTTATGATTTAGATGTGTTAAACACTTTTCTCCCCAAGTTGCTTTGGTCAAGATGTCATTGGAGCAATAGAAACCCTAACTAAAAGAGATACCGCTAGTGAGAAGTCACTCTAATATAAGACGATAATACTAAGAAGGACCTAAGTTATTGGATTTATGGAGGACAAACTGTAAAGTAACAGTCCTAGCATATGAAGGAAGGACAAGTGTGAAGGCTGGGCATGGTGGTTCACATCTTTATCACAGCACTCAGGACACAGAGGCAGGCAGATCTCTGGTTTTGAGACCAGCTTTGTCTACATAGTTCCAGGCTAGCCAGGGCTAAACAATGAGACCCTGAGTCAAAAAAAATTAGCATTATGTGGGGGCTGGAGAGATGGCTCAGCGGTTAAGAGCACTGACTGCTCTTCCAGAGCTCCTGAGTTCAATTCCTAGCAACCTCATGGCAGCTCAAAACTGTCTGCAACTCCATTTCCAGGGAATCTGACACCCTCAAACACCAATAAAAAAATAAATTTTAACACCAATGCACATCAAATAAAAATAAATAAAATTTAAAAAGCATTATGTGAAGAAAATAATAAACTGTAGTGGATGGTATTTAGGAAAGAGTTTTTTACTATGTGTTTTGAGATAGTATCTCTCAATGGCCTGAGGCTCAAGAATTTGTCTAAACTGTCTGGACATTGAATCCCAGGGATCCGTGTGTCTCTGACTCTCCAACACTGGGATTATAATTGAGCTTTTTTTATATTTGGGTCCTGCAGATTGATTTCAAGTCCTCATGCTTAGTATGACAAACATGTCACCAATTGAGCTATCTCCGAAGTCTGCTTAGTAGAACTTAAGGGAGTGAGAGATAAGCAATATTTTAAACATCAGTGGAGACGTGTAACAATCTATTTGACACAGCTGAAATATGAGCTGGAAGACAGAAGGTGAAAGTTTCAGAGTATAAGGATCATTCTTGCAGAGGACCTGAATTCAGTTCCCACCACTTGCCTCGGGTAAGTACCAATCACCTGTGACTTCTGCTCCAGGGCATCCATCACCTCTGGCTTCTGATGGCACCTGAAGTCACACACACACACACACACACACACACACACACACACACACACGCACGCACGCACGCACGCACGCACACAGAGAGACACACACGCACACTCATGCGTGCACACACAGACACACACACAGACACACACGCACACTCACGCATGCATGAACTCACGCAAACACACACCCAAGCATGCACACACACATCCATTGCTACACAAATACACACTCACACACGTATGCATACACACATACAAGGGCACACACACATGCACAAGGATGCGCATGCATGCACGCATGCACACACACAGACACAGATGGGTAAAGAAAAGGGGTTTTTTTATTTTAAATTAAAAACAAAAAAGACTTCTTTGTAACTATTTATATGAAATACGTATGACAGAATCTAAGTGACAATTGAAGACATTGTAAGATTTAAAATAAATCTAATTATGGCTTTGAAAGAAAAAGCAAAAAGACAATAAGCAATTTTGGACAAGATAATGGTTGAGAACTTTTCAGAACTGATGATAGATGGCCAACCCACAGACTTAGGAAGCTGTCCAAATCCTAAGCAATTTGAAGAACAATAAGTCCGCACTTAGATCCACGCCAGTTACGCTGCAGAATGCCAAAACCAAAGGGAAAGCCTTTAAAGTGCCGAAGGAAAGAATATGTTTCAGCAGCAGCAACAGAACCCAGAAGAACATGGGATGTGCCCAATGGGCTAAAAGAAAATGAGGATGGGTGTTGTGAAACATGCCTGCAATTCCCAGGATTCAGTGACAGAGGAACAGAGGCAGGAGGATTTGCAAGGTGGAGGCCAGCCTGGACTACATAGTGAGTTTGGGATCAGCCTGTGATTATAGGGACACTGATCACAAAACAAAATCCTGTCAGCTGTAATTCTAAGGTACAGGGTGAAAAGCTCTTTCAAGAATGAGGCTAGTTGGGTGTGATGGCAGAGGTGTATAACCCCAGTGATTTGAGAGATCGGGGCAGGAGGACTTTAAAGTCAAGGCCCTCATAGGCTACACAGTGAGTTCAAGGCCAGCCTGGGCAACTTAGTTAAAACCTGTTTCAGAATAATGATGACAAGGAGGAGGGGGAGGAGGAGGAGGAGGCGGAGAAGGAGGGGGGAGGGGAGGGGAAGAGGAGGAGGAGGAGAAGGGGAAGAGGAAGAGGAAGAAGAAGAAGAGGAAGAGGAAGAGGAAGAAGAAGAGGAAGAAGAAGAAGAAGAAGAAGAAGAAGAAGAAGAAGAAGAAGAAGAAGAAGAAGAAGAAGAAGAAGAAGAAGAAGAAGAAGAAGAAGAAGAAGAAGAAGAAGAGTAGAGTTTCGGATGTGGCTCAGTAGTAGAGCACTAGACAAAAGTAGAGTAGCCAAGCCCTAACTTCTACTGAAAACAAAGACAAAAAGCCTCATAGTACAAAAATTAAAAAGTATTTTCAAGAAAGCAAAGGCAGAATTTGCAGCAAAGTTGCAAATGTGGGCATTAATGGAATACCTGAGGAAATTAGTTTTTTGAGTTAGGAAAACAAAAATCCAAATAAAAGAACAACAGACCCTAGGGTTGAGAATAAAGTGTTATAGGTGGCAGTTTTTTTTTTTAAAGAGTTGGGGCTGGAGAAACGGCTCGGTGGTTAAGAGCACTAGCCGCCCTTCCAGAGGACTCGGCTTTCATTCCTAGCACCGAAGTGATGGTTCACAGCTGTCTGTAAACCCAGTCCCAGGAGATTGAATTTTTCTGGCCTCTGAGGATGCCAGACATGCCTGCTACCCATATTTATATGCAGGCAGAACATTCGTTCATACAAATAAAAATAAATATTTTTTAAATTTTACATGTCTTTTTTTTTAAGTATTTTGAGATAGGGTCTTACTATGTAGCCTTGGCTGGCCTGGAAATCTCCACTTTGACTGGACTGTCTTTGAACTCATAGAGATCCACTTACCTCTGTGTATGCTACTATACTCCATATCCAGCTTTATAGATTTAGATATAGATGATATAGGTATAAAGATATAGATATGTTAGTGGCTGTTTATAAATATTTCTTGCAGTTTTCCTATCGGCACAGGTAGCTCCCAAATAATTGAGAGTGGATTATTATTTTACTTAACAAACTTTAAGGGCACAGTAACTGAGCAGTATTATTTTATTTCAATCCTCTAATCTGCCTACCCTCCAGTCAAGATGCCAATGACTCTTGCCTTTTAGTACTGATCTGGCTCTCTAGGCTCCAGGTGTTTTTGGAGGTGTCTCCTGGACTCTCTCCCTACTGCGAATCCCCACTTCCTCTCTCGGCTTCCGACCTGCCCCTGTCTGGAAGGAAGTCCACCCCTATTCTCTCCCCTGCTCAGTCATTGGCTGATGACAGCTTCTTTATTGACCAATCAGGGAATAATTGGAGAGCGATGTTTTGCAACCAGAGATTGGGCCCAGAAATCAGCATTTGAATAATTCAAGGATAATCTTTACACAGTGCACGATAAGGTTATGCCTACAGAAATTGGTAGGTAGGTGGGTAGGTGGGTAGGTGGGTAGGTAGGTAAGTAGGTGCCTAGATAGATAGATAGATAGATAGATAGATAGATAGATAGATAGATAGATAGATAGATAGATAGATAGATAGATAGATAGATGATAGGCAGGCAGACAGTCAATCAGTCTTAGATATTCAGGCTGACCTTAAACTCATCACGAAGTTTAGAGAGACCTTGAACTTCCGACCCTCCAGTCTTCCAGGAGAGCTGCTATTACAGGCACTTACACTATGCTGAGGATAGAACCCAAAGCTTCGTGCTCACTAAGCAAGCGATGTATCAAGAAATCTAATTCACACCGACAATATCTGTAAAACTCTAAAAAGCACTCGCTGTATACAACCATAATATTGTTAAAGATTAGTTTATCGACAATTTCAAAAGAATAAAATAACATTTAAAGGGATGCTTAATATCAGAAATATATCTAACCAGATTCCACTTCCTACCTATTGTCAAACTGACCTCATCCAACTAGTTTGCATTTGTGCTATCTGCATTTTTATGCCTCAAAAAGTGAAAATGCTATGCATAGCCATGTGGGGCAAAATTACATTAATATTCTCTAGGTGTTCTCTTTTGAATAACTGTGCTACTCCAACAGTTTAAGTGTTTTCCTTCATGACGACGTTCTTATTTTAAGTTTGCACAGGGTACCAGTGGAGATGATTTATTATACAGTCAGTAATTAGTATATATTTAGGAGCTGATGATCTAAAGCTATACAAATCAGAATTACATGATTTCCACATAAGCCTTAATGATGCCTACCATAGAAGTCTAAAAATGAAAATTCATCATAACAAATTACATAATTATGCATTCACAGTTTCAGAACAATTAAGTCCTATTGAAAAGCCCTGCCTACTCTTCCCACCCACATTGCCTATTCAAAATTAGGTGCTATGAGTTTTAACAGCTCACCTAAAAATAGCTAGAAAATCGAGGCTCTAGATGCAAGGATCGACTCCTGATTTTTAATTCAACTCACAAAATATCCTAAACCCAAATTCTAAAATGAATAAGAAGCCAAGTGTGGCTGCTCCGGGTCTCTCACCCCAGTTCTCCAGATGCAGATTCAGGAGGGTCACCGAAAGTTCAAGGTCAACCTAGTCCACAGAACAAGTGCCAGGCCAGCCAAGGCTATGACGTCAGACTCCATCTCAAATCAACAAAACAAATAAGAATCCATTTTCTTCCGATTATTACATAGATGACATAGGCATTCCCAGTTGCAAATGTGTTTTCCTTCAGTTCTTAGGTGATATGTAAAAAAGCAATTTATTGTAAATGTGAGTAAATATTGGAATATCTCAAAAAAAGAAACATACAAATATCATAACTCCTATTATTTCCTAAGCTGTGATTAACTCTAGCACAGAGAAATTACACTTTGCATTTTTTGAGGGCCTCACTATGAGACCCTGACTGTCTGCAACTCACTTTGTAGACTAGTCTGGCCTCTAATCCACAGAGATCCATCCCCCAGCCTCTGCCTCCCAAGTGCTGAGATCAAAGGTATGTACCGAGACACCAGGTACCCTGAAGGTTTTTAGATTTTACTTTTATTTTATGTACAGATGTTCTGCCTGTATGCATGTCTGTGCACCACATGTGTGCTGTGCCCTGGAAGCCAGGAAAGAGGATTCTATTATCTGGAACTAGAGTTACAGATGGTTGTACCCTATCATATAAATGCTGGGATTCAAACCCAGGCCCTCTGGAAGAGCAGCCAGTGTTCACAACTGCGGATCTGTCTCCCGAGCACCACCTTCCTTTTCTCTTTTCTTTTCTTTTTTCCTTTTCTTAACTCAAAGCCTTACCTCTTTTTCCCTGTATTTCACATAGTTTTCCAAACTTTGCCTAGTTCTTAATACACTGTTGATAAAACCAGGTCTATATTTGCTGAAAAATATTCAAATGACTTTTTTTTCTTTTTGTTTGACTCAGTTTGGTTTTGATTTTTGAGGCAGGTGTCTCAGGTAGCCCAGAAAGGCTTCATATTCAGTTTACAGGTAAGGATGACCTTGAACTTCTGACCCTCATGCCTATATTTTCCAGAGAGCTAAGACTATTGACTTGGATCACCACACACTATTGGCTTATTTAGGTTAACTATCACGCTCGAGGCGTTGTGTATACGAAACAAGCATCCCGCTAATTGAGCCACGTTCCTAGCCTCTCTATCCTTAATACAAATTAAAATGTACATCGTACTCACATTCCGGTCTGTGACCAAGTATACTATTTCAGTCAGTTTTTGTCTAATCTGTGTTTGTATAAACATGTTAGCTTCCTTGAGAAGTCAGTCTCAATTTTATAAGCCATTTCTAATGTGATTCTTTCAACTTAATAAGCTGTCATTTTTACGAGTGCTAGCCTCACCCTAGTCATGCACAATCATCAAACATCTGTAAGTTATTTTACCTTTGTTCTGAACTAAAAGCCAGGCTAGCTAGAGCCCTGACTTTGTAAAGTACAGGAGTTTCAAAGCTCACTTCATTTACGCTGTTGTCGGAGAAGGCGCCATGCATGCTTGGAAAATTACAAGGGAGCAGCCATCTGTCCACATTTTCTAGGGACAAGCCCTAGATGTCTTCCACCAGGTCTTCTAACCCATCCCTCAGGTTTACAAGGTAGAGAACGACAGCTTTATTAGATTTTGTTTACTTTGGGGTGGGGGATGGTACTGCACATCTGTGGAGATCCAGGGACAACTTGGGGGAGTAAGTCTGTCCTTCCAACATGTGGGTCCTAGGGTTCCAACCACGGTCAAGCACCTTGACCCACTGCAGCATCTCACTGGCCTGAGAAAGGGAACTTTATGTTCCAGTGAAGTCCCTTGACTATGTGCCTTCAAGGCTCATCCGTCTGTTCTGGGCCCTGCCCTCTCTGCTCTCAGTCAATCTCTATGGGAGACCTACTTTTGCCTGTAACTCTCACGTGCACAGCTTTAATTAGAGCCCCCATTCCAGTCCCACAGAATCCTTTCTGGAAATAGACAGTGGTTAATAATCACCCTATTTAAAACTCCATCCTTCCTTTGTTCTCTGCTGGGTTTTGCTTTGTTTTCATGTGGCTATGTGGGTGCCTGCTAGAGTCTGTGTTCGTCGTGTACAGGCAGGTGCCTGTGGAGGTCGCAGAGTTGGCTGTCTCCTGGAACTAGAGTCATAGGTAGGTGGTGGGTCACCTGGTGTTGATGCCAGGAATGGAACCTATTTCAAGGGCAATAACCACTCAACTAATGAGCCCTTTCTCCAGGTCCTGTTTTGTGTTTGTTTTGCTCTGCTCTGCTTTGCTTTGCCGTGCTGTGCTATGTTTCGTTTTGTTTTCCTTTGTTTTGTTTTCGAGACTGGTCTCATGTAACTCAGGCTAGCTTCAAACTCACTATGTGGCTGAAGACGACCTTGAGTTCCTAACATTCTTGCCTCCAGCACCCCAAGTGCTGAAACTGCAGGGTGTGGGCCACCATCCCCAGCTCGAAACTTAACTTTTGAATGTCAGCTCTTTTCTAGAGATCCCAACCTCCATGGACATCAGCTCAGTTAGGGTTTTACTGCTGTGAACAGACACCATGACCAAGGCAACTCTACACCTTCATCTGAAGGCTCCTAGCAGAATACTGGCTTCCAGGCAACTAGGATGAGAGTCTTAAAGCTCATACCCACAGTGACACACCTACTCCAAGACCACACCTCCTCCAACAGGGCCATAACTTCTAATAGTGCCACTCCCTAGGCCAATCATATACAAACTATCAAAGACACTTCGTGGTCTTATAGTGTTAAACTAATTTCACTTTCACAATTAGCCAAATCTTATGGATGTCATTTGCCTCTAAACTGCTATCTTTACTTTCTTAATTACTTTTTTACTTTCCTAAATTACTCAAGCATATCATTTGAAAATATCTAAACTAAGAGCAAAGAAAATTCTAGAGCAAAATGACCCTTATTAATTGCAAGTAAAACAGATACAGATAAATCTGAATCGCCAATGTTTGGGAGATTAAAAAAACAAAGATTACTTCAGTGTGGTGATGATAGATGATTGCAAGTTTGTTTGTTGAGACAATGTAGCCTCACACTCATTAAATGGTCTACATAGCAAATTCCAGGTCAGCTTTTGTTATATAATGAGACTCTATCTGGAAAGAAGAAAAGAGAAAATACTATAGGGCTGGAAACATCTCCATTGGCAGAGAACTTGTATAACACGCAAGTGTTTGAGCTCCAGCACCCCTAAACCAGGGGTAGTTCATACCTGTAATCCCAGCACTTGAAGAGTAGAAGGACTACTGCTGTCATTAAGGTAGACTCATCAGACCTGGCAACTAAACACAATGCACGGAGTTTTATTAGATTTGATTTTGTTTTGGATTGCCCTGGTGCTGTTTGTATTTGATGCTAATTCCACTTCCCCAAGAAGGGCTGCCTGCGTCGAGGAGTGAATCATATACTCAGGTGACTTCATCTGAACCTTCTCTCCATTTTAACTTGTGAAATAATGGTGAGAGCCGGTGATTGGGCAGGGGAAGGGAGGGTGGAGCTGAAGAGTTTGAGAGAGAAGGAGAGGAGGAGAGGATGACAGAGGAGGAGGTGGAAGGAAGATAGAGCAGAAGCAAGTGGCCTGGAGAAACCACAAGTGATAAGGAATCTCATAGCTGGAGAATAGAGTAGGGCAGTGGTAGATCTGCCCAATCAAGGCACACGGCTTATACTCATATTAATTAAGTTGTGTTTCTTTGCACGGGCTTATTTGGGTTGGAGTTTTTACAGCGTCACGAATTCAACCAAACTGCTTTTTAGTCATAAATGGTAGCTCTTACCTGTAGTCCTAGCACTTAGAAGACTGAGGCAGGAGGATCACCTGGAGTTTGAAGCCACGATGAGTTGTAAACCGGCTTGGACTACAGATTAAAATGCTATTTCAGAAATAAATAAGTAAAATTATAAAAAAAAATTGATGGACAGTCATGATGGTACTTTCCTGTAATTCCAGCACTCAAACAGTGTTGGCAAATGATCAAGAGGTCTGTTACTCAGTGAGTTTCAGAGGCTGGGGTTCATGAGACACTGTCTTAAAACCACAGCAACAAAGGGGAGGGAGGAGAAGGGCACTGGGATAACTAGGAAGTTTTTAATTGTTTAGAATTAGATGATAGCGAGAAATTACTGAGCCTTCAGTATGATGATGATACATGGTTGCCTGTTTGTTAGGACAGGGTCTCGGGTAGCCCAGGGTAGCCTCAGACTTATTAAGTGTCTGAAGATGAACTTGAACTCCTGATATTCCTGCCTTTATTTCCCAACTGCTAGCTTTAAAAGTGTGTGCTACCACCTCTGATCTAAGCAGAACTACGGAACCTGGGGCCTCATGCGTGTTAGCCAACTAAAATACATTTCCAGCGTGTGTGTGTGTGTGTGTGTGTGTGTGTGTGTGTGTGTGTGTGTGTGTATGTTGTTATTGTTTATTGGATCCCTTACTGAGCGGGGGGGGGGGGGTATGTCAACATATGTCAAATGTCAATTTTTTTTTTGTACATGGAGGTCAGTTCCACAGGAATAAACTATGATTGACGCATATTATTTTTATCCTTAACCAAATATAAAACTATAGAAACCATTGCCTCATTATCTTATCTAATTTTAGAAAGAGTGCAAGCATTGCAGAAGAACTATGGTAGTTGAACATACTCGTGTGCGCTAGGCTACATAAGGCAGCCTACAAACACAGAGTATGCTAGAGATCTGAAGACACAGATGTACAGACCCTTTGTTCACGTGATGTGGCTGCAAATAGAATCTGAACATATTCCAAATGCACAGCTGTCGAATTCATAAAAAGTAGCAAAATGACATCAAGTGGAAGTGTAGACTTCTCCTTGGACAGTTACTGTTGTTTGAAGGGGGAAAATATTCAGTTATTGTTTTATTTTTTCAGTGCTAATATTTGACAAGAACTGTGCACTTTGGTTTTATGCATAGAAGTCCCTGTTGGGTTCAGTGATAAAATGCTGACTCTGCAATTGTTAGGAGTTAAGATTATTAGACCCAAAGAAAAGCTTTTAAAAACTTGTTTTTCCAGTCACTATCATGAAGTTCATTAATGTTTTGTAACCCATGCTGGCAGCCCATACCTTCCATACTCCTGCCTCAGCCCTCCAGGTGAAGTCTGTGACCATAGCCATGTGCCACCACACTTAGGTAATACATGATGGATTGACCGGCATGCTCTATTGTAAAGGAGTTGAAACCCCAGACAGCAGTTAAACACATCTTAGCTCTAATCCTGCTCCTTCTGCTTGCTTGTTACGTCACCTCACCCAGACTTCCTTCTCAAATGTAAAATCAAGGTGTCTTTTCTACTTAAGTACCTACTTCACATGGCTTAAGACACCGTAGGCCTTGTTGGTAAGACAACAGAAAACAAGCTAGAATGGAGCTAGAAATAGCCTCCCAGCTATGAACTTTCCTAGGGCATAAATGTGCTATGCAAGCGACTGGAGAGAGTAGTCATCAGTCTCTTACTCAGCCATGGACTCTGTGTGTTACACTACTGACCAGCCAAGGAGAGTGTGCCCCCTGGAGCAACAGTGGCACGGTTGTTTGGAGTGTAACAAATCACTTTTTGATTAGATTAGAGGGAGGCCTACTCTGGAGAAGGGGATTGATGCTACTGTAATCCAAGTCAAAAGCCCCCAGGCTGGGGAGATCATAAGCAAGTGAAGGGACTGCTATTGCTTTGCTAAATGGATATAATGCACCTATCAGGTCGCCATATGTATGTATACATTCATGTAAGTGTATACACGCATACGCATAGGTACACATACACATATACATATACCCACAGACACACAGACACAGACACAGACACAGACACACACACACACACACACACACACACACACACACACACACACGACAGAGATCAGTATCCTTAAACTCTCAGCTGCTGCAATTACCGGCATAAGACTGGCACAAGAGGGGTTGGGGATTTAGCTCAGTGGTAGAGCGCTTGCCTAGCAAGCGCAAGGCCCTGGGTTCGGTCCCCAGCTCCGGGGGGGGGGGGGGAAAGACTGGCACAAGATTGGGCCTATTATCAGTCTGCCATGGAAAGGGGCGAGCCTTATGAGTCCCCGCCCCTCTTTGAGGATTCATAGACAGTTAACTGCTGCAGGGAGAAGGAGAGATGTTTTTTCTTCAGGGGGGTAGCCACTGTTAAGTTGCGGTGCTCGTGTAAGTAATCTTAACTAATCCCATTCACTCACCATAAAATAAAAAGACATGGAAGCAGAAAGGGGAGTGGCCGGGAAAGAGGCAGGGAGGATCAGTGGGCGGGAGGGAGCTAAGAGAGGGTGTTTGTGGTAACTATAATCAAAGTATGTATATACGTATGAAATGTCATGATGAAATCAATGATTATGAATAATTATGTGCTAATTTGAAAAAAACCAAACTACTGTGTAGTGTGCAAGGCAAAGACTCTCAAATTGTGTATGGTGGCGCACACCTGTCATCCCAGAATGCCAGAGGAAGAGATCCAAAAATCTTCAACGAAATCCCACAAACTGACCCCAACAGTGCATAAGGAGGAGGAGGATTATTATAAGCAAGTGTTGGGTTTGTGTGAGAATCTCAGCGTGTGAAAATCAGACACCGTGGTAACCCACATCAGCAGACCTCCAGAGTGTTCCAGTGAGCAGCTAAAGCCTGCCTGGCAAACTCCATCAAGATAAAAATCCCCGGATCCAGGAGAGATAGAAGGAAATGACCTCAGTATGCTAGAGGTGACATATGAAAAGCCCACCTGAACTAGGCCAGCAAGCAAGGTCAGGACCATCCTGGATTGTGCAGCAAACCCCTCACTCAAAAACAAAGAAGTGGGATGGATGGCTAGACGGCTCAGTGGGTAGGGAGCTTGCCGCAGAAGCCTGACGATATCAACCTCTGTCCCGGAACCCACGTAAAAGGAGAGCTAACTCCAACTCCACAAGGTTGGCCTCTGATCTTCACACAGTACACGGTGGTGCACAAAGTTATAATGAATGAGTGAGTGGGTGAATGAATGAATGAATGAACGAAATGGAGGGCGAGGAGAAGGAAGATTAAGAAGAGAATGAATGAATGAACGAATGAACAAATGAATGAATGAAACAAGGTACTAGCAAATGGGCATGCGTTCCTCTTTGATGGATTTGAAGAGTTAATATTTTTAAAATATCTACCCCACATAAACTGATCTATGAATCAATGCCTTCCATATCAAGGACAAAAAGAGACCTCTCAAAGAGAATGGGTGGAAAGGGGGGAGGGGGAACCAAGAGAGAGAAGGAGGAGAGGATGGGGAGGTGTTAAGTTCAGACACAACGTCAGAAGAATAAAGATCTGGCCAACAGTTTTTATTTCTTCCTTCCTCCCTGGCTCACTCCCTCCCCGTCCCTTGTCCTGTTTGTCTGGTACTGAGAATTGAACCTAGGACTTAATGAATGAATAGTAAGTGAATGCCTACTACGGAATATATCCCCAGGCGTCATTGTTGGAGTTTTTGTTTGACCTTATAAACATCCCACATGTTATCCCAGTGCATATGCAATGCCAACACATTATCCCAAGGTTTAAGAAACATTCGGAACAGCAAACAGATCAGAAAGGAAAACAAAACCATAATGCTTAACACACCATGTTGGAATGTAGGGTTTGAAATGTTCGTCTTCTGTTATACTACATTCTGTTATCGTAGGCCTGGGTTTTACATTTTCTGTATCCCATTTTTTGGAACGATATTTTGTACATAATATGTACTCGGTATTTGTCAGTGATTTATTGTTGAACGCTTCTTGGAGATTAATGTCTTTTGAGTAAAAATTAGGGCAGAGAAGTCGGGAAAGATTGTCGCTAGGAAATGGTAGCATGTAACTTCTCTAGATATTTAAATCTTTTACAATATCTAGATAGCCATCTGTGCATGCCTCACTAGGCAAGCATTCTACCTATAGACCCAGTAGTAGTTAAATTCTCGAGTAGGAATTGGAGAAGTGACTCAGCAGGTAAGAGCGTTTATTGCTTTTGCAGAGGACCTGGGTTTGAGTCCTAGTATGCACGTGTTGGCTCACAACCATTTGTAACTTCAGTTCCAGAACTCTTTCTGACCTCTGTGGGTACTTCATGCATGTGCTGTACAGTCATGTAAGCAAAGACACCCATACACATAAAAATAAGATAAATTCTTAAGTTTTATATGTCGTAAAAAATCTATCTTATATACAGTAAAAACATAATCAGAACATAAAAGAAAGTTCAAAAATATTACAATTATTTCAGCATGTTGGGGATGCTGTAAAAAATATTATCCATTTGGGTTGGGTGATTGAATAGGTTTGGTGACAGAAATTTATTTCTGATAGCTCTGAAAGCTGGGAGGTCCAAGGTCAAGTCAGATTTCACAGGACCTACTTCCTCATCAACAGCTGTCTTCCCATGGGGAGTTGGGGGTGTCTCTTGGGCCTCTTTTATGAGGGTGCCACTGTCATCTATGAGGGCTCTGGCTACATCACGCAGTCACCTCCCAAAGGCATACGTCCTAATGCCAATCGCCATTTTGGAGTGTGTGAGGATTTCAACATATGATTGGGGAGACACAAACTTATCATAACAGCAATGGTTCATCCATTGACACTGATGTCACAGCAAGCCACCGCTCTCCCTCACAGCTCCCGTACCTAGCTCCTCAAATAGAAGGGTTTCAATCAATAATTAGGGAGGAAGGTAAGACCCAGCCCCTTTCTGTTGTCTGTTTTGATTTTTCCTATCCATAATAAATTGTGTTTTTCTGTGTTTCTCATTACACATAATAAAAATATCTGGGCCTAGTCTTGGCCTCTAATATTAATCCCAAGATGTGAGGATGCGAGATATGAGAAACGCCACCAACCCAAATCATCATGGTCAAATCAATTAAAACAATTAAAGCAAGCTTTTTAATTCTTGCACATGGGCTGCCTCCCCCTAAGGCAGAGTTTAAGAGGTCAGACCTTATCTCCCCCATTGGATGTGGGGAAAATTAGGGTTTTTTAATAGCTCAAGGGTAGGGGTTTCCAATTGGGGGATTCGGTAGGCAAATAGGCAAGGTTACAGAAACAGAGCATAAGAAGGTGGTCATAACAATGGGTGGTCATAACAGCCTCCTGAAGCAAAGGCAGGGCTACCATTTCCTGGAACAGACAGTACAGAATCATTTGTAGTTACGGTTACAAGTGGGCCATGACCCAATTGTTCAGAAACAGAGATTTAATCATAAACAGGAATAAACCTAATTTGTCTTTATTATGAGATGGCTCTAAGCCCAAGATGGAGACAGGCAGGTTCACCACTAAGGTAACCTCAGATCTGACTTCTTTCTGCTCTTGACATCAACTGTGAGACAAGCTGCCCCTGCACAAATCTATGTGACATCTGTTGAGCTGATAAGAACCTCCCCCTTTCTTTCTTCTTTCTTTCTTTCCTTCTTTCTTTCCTTCTTTCTTTTTTTCTTTTCTTCTTTCCTCCTCATCTCTTCCTCCTCTCTTCCTCCTCCTCTTCCTCATCTCCCCCCTTCCTCCTCCTCCTCCTGGCCTGGAATTTGCTTTTGCTATGTAGCCTAGGCTGGAACTCACAGTAATCCTCCTGCTTACGCTCCCAGAATACTAGGATCAAAGGCATACACCACCACACCCAACTCCCATTTGCTCTTCATGGTGTTTGTTTTGTTTTGTTTTGTTTTGTTTTTAATGGTTGTAGTTGTACACTGAGTTCACGTTGTTCAAAAGGCCTTATCAGTTAAAGTAGTAAGGTCTTCTGTCTTGGTTTCGTTTTCTGCTTTTATGATTTTGTTGTGGTTGTGACTGTTTTGTTGTTGATGATGTTATGGATTAAATACCATAGTCTTGCACGTGCTAGGCCACCCTTTACCACTGAGCTATAGATCCAGCCCAGTATTTTTCCTTTCATCCTCCTCTTCCTCCTGCTTCTCCTCTTCTCCTGCTTCTCTGCCTCTTCTTTCCCTACCTCATACCTTCCCATTTGAACTCAGATTACAGACAAGACACATGGCAACAGTTATTATCGCTGTGGCTGTGGCTGTGTGTGTGTGTGTGTGTGTGTGTGTACACAAGCGATATACATGTGTGAATACACGTATGCCACAGTGCTTGGGTGGAGGTCAGAGGACAACGTTGTGGACTTGATTCTCTCTTTTCACCTTTACTTGGGTTCTGGGAAATTAGGTTTTCAGGCCTGAGTAGCAAGTGCTTTATCTGCTAAGCTGCCTGGTGGATCCCATTCTCACTTTTTGAAATAGGATTATTATCCACTGGGCCATCTCCCCAGCCTCCTGAGCCCCCTGAAAATGTTTTCCTTTACCGAGAATTAAACCCAAGGCCTTCTTCATGATAAATCAGCACTCTACCACTTAGCTAACATCACAAGACCTTCCTCCTTTTTCTTTCTTTCTTTTTTTTTTTTCTATTTTTTTTTTCGGAGCTGGGGACCAAACCCAGGGCCTTGCGCTTGCTAGGCAATCGCTCTACCACTGAGCCAAGTCCCCAACCCCCCTTTTTCTTTTTTTAAATTTTATTTTGAAACAGGATCTTGCTAAGTTGCCCAGGCTGGCCTTGAGTGTGGCAATCCTCTCACCTCAGCCTTCCAAGCAGATGGCATTACAAGTTTTCCTAGAACCCTGTATGTAAACCAGGCTCTGTGAGCCACAGAGCTCCACCTCCATTTGCCTTCCGAAAGCTGGGATTCCAAGGATGAGCCACCGTGCATGCAGCTAGAGCTCCGTCTTTCCGGGAATCCTCTGCCGAGGAAGGGAAGCAAAGAAGAGAAGAAAGACTTTGGGAACTCGTGTTGGTCTTCTCCTGTCTCATCTGGAAAGTAACATGCGTCAATTCTTGTTTGTTTGGGTTTTTTGGGGGGCGGGATAGAGTGGGGGACGTGTGTTTTTGTTTGTTTTTGATTTTTCAAGTAGCACACCATGTAGTACCTGGAACACCCATGAAGCTGAGAAAGACCATCATGAACTCTTGATCCCCCTGCCTCTGACCTCCTAGATGCTGGGCTCACTGGATAGACACTCTACCTGGCTGATACATGTCAGTTCCACGACATTTCACCTAGAAGCTAAGCCACATAGCTCTATCAGGAACACTAAAAGAGGCCAGCCCACTGCTGGGCCACCAGGGGAAGAGCAGAAAGTCCTACTTAACAAAGCTCAACATGCCTCAAGCAGCTGCTGTCCTCTTTGTACAAGACGAGGAAGTGGAGCATTACATCAAAGCCAGATAACTCATCCAAGGTTGCATACCGGGGGAGCTGGGGAGGCAGGGGGTGAAGCTGTATGATCACCAGAGCTTGTACTTAATCCTCATCCACAAGCACCACAGCGGAAGCCTGGCTGAACCCAGAAACCTCCAGGGATACTTAGTTCAATAATATAAATTCAGTTCATTGTGTGTGTGTGTGTGTGTGTGTGTGTGTGTGTGTGTGTGTGTGTGTGTGTGTGTGACAGAGAGACAGAGACAGACAGACAGACAGAGACAGAGACAGAGACAGAGACAGAGAATGGAAGAATGAGGATGAATGTGTGCATGTGGAAGTCAGGACCTTAGGTCTCACCTTTCACCATATCAGCCCCAGGGATTGAACTTAAGGCACACATCTTGGCAGCAAGCACTGTACCTCATGGAGCCATCTTGCCAGCCTCAAACTCAGTTCAAAAGCCAGCGTACACTTGCTGGGCATTCTTTGTTCTCTAACTGCACTTAAACCTAGATTGGGCTTGGCCATTCTAACCACGGAAAATCATTTTCAGTTTTGCAACTGTGATACAAACAAGTAAAGACAACTGGGATGATTAATTTTGTATACCAAATTGGCTAGGTCATGTTGCCCAGATCTGTGGTTAAACATTGTTCAGGATGTTTCGGTGATGGCTTTTTTTTAGAAGAGATTAACATTTAAATGAGCGGACTTTGGGTAAAGCAGGTTACTCTTCATAATAGGACTGGACGTCATCCAACTGGCTGAACGCCTTATTACATCAAAGACTGACCTCCCCAGAGCAAGAAGAAATTCTGTTAGGACCCTTTGACTCAAACTGAAACTCTTCCACAGGTCACCACAGTCAGGTATGCCAGTTCTTTAAAGCAAACATTAATCTCTAAACATCTACACTTATACATTTTATTAGTTTGGTTTCTGTGGAAAGACTTAAGAATTAGTCTCTGGTGCTTAGGTGGCCCCACACACCTTTAATCCCAGCACTTGGTAGACAGATACAGGTGGGATCTCTGAGTTTGAGGTCAGTCTGGTCTGCACCCGGGGCTACACAGAGAAACCCTGTGTTAAAAACAAATGAACAAACAGGTCAATAACAAAAAACAAAAACCCCACCACCACCAACAACAAAAATTTAGTCTCTGTATTATAAAAGTCAAAGTAGTAGGTAGAGTTGTGGAACAACGTCTCCAAGGCCATGGCGTAAACTCATAGCAACCACGGTTACCTACGTAAGACCTGCACGTGACTGACCCATGAGAGAAGAGGAGCTTACAAGTTCCCATCCCCCACCCCACCCCAGGGGTCAATAGGTAGTTAATGGTTGCTAAGACAGAACTATTCTCTTCCATGGTGTCCCCACTAGAAAGGTGCCCACACTACTGTAAACATACCCTCACCAGTGCCCCTGTAAGCAACACTTAAACTCACTGGGCAGTGGGGGAAAGACACTTGAAAGCTGAGAGAAGACAAGCGGAGCAGAGGAGGGAGATCAGTGGGCGTAGTGGGAGGGAGGGCGGGAGAAAGGGTGGTAGGTCAGATATGATTAAATCGCCGCATTATGGACGTGTACGAAAACATCAAAATGAAACTCATTGCTGTGTGTGATGAATATATGTTAATAAGGACACAAAATAGCCTCCTCAAGGAGGTTAGGAAATGATTCAGATACTTCCTTTTTTTCCCTAAGATTTATTTTTACAAGCCGTCATGAGCCTCCCCACTCCTCGTGGGTGCGGGAGCTGAACTTCAGTCTTCTCTAAACGCACCAAGTCCTGTTCACCTTGGAGACATCTCTCTAGCTCTGAAGCAAATTCAATAGTTTTTTATTAGGTAGAGATAAATTGAATATACCTTAAGTTGTGAGTATATTTAATATACCTAACCTTCTGGTCGTTATTACTTGGCAGTGTATGGAAAGTTTTTGTTACTTACCCCACAGTCGCCGTGTGTGCACCACCAGCCAGGACTGTGTTACGTATCACGGGCTCAGCAAAAGATCAACACTCAAAACCTGAGGCATGGGGTTGTTCTGTTTCTGTGGTGCTGTGGATTAAGGCCAGAGCCTCCTACATGCTAGCACAGTATGGTTCCCTTTCATACCAGAAAGAAGTATGACGTCACACTGCTTGCAGCAATAGCATCCCTCCTTTCTTTCTTTCTTTCTTTCTTTCTTTCTTTCTTTCTTTCTTTCTTTCTTTCTCTCTCTCTCTCTCTCTCAATTTCTCTCTTTCTCTCTCCTTCCCTCCCTCTCTCCTTTCCTCCCTCCCTCTCTCCTTCCCTCCCTCCTTTCCTCCCTCTCTCTCTCCTTCTTCTTTCTCCTCCTCCTCCTCCTTCTTCTTGTTTTTTATTTTGTTTTTTTAAACAGAGTTTTTCTGTATATCCCTACCTGTCCTGAAACTCACTCTATAGGCCAGGCTGGCTTTGAACTTACAAAGATCTGCCTGCCCCTGCCTCCCAAGTGTTGGGGTTAAAAGTATGGGCCACCACTGCCAGGCTAGTCCCATTTTCTTTAACCTTAGAATATGTAGTGAAAAGCAAAACAAGTCTAGAGTACCCTTCAGAAACAAGTCAATCTTTATTATTTTTACAACACAGGAAGTTTAAAAAAACGAATCAATTATAAATACACATAATACTGAAAGCCCAACCCAGGCAGTCTAGTACTGATAGGCCTTAGAGTGTGCTTTTGTAATCTGACTTCTTAGAAGGGAGCTTCATTTACTTTCACAGATCGAACGTGTGAATGTGTGACTATGTCGCCTCCCCAGGAGTTGAGAGTGGGAAGCTCAGCTCCCTGATGGCAGAGGACTTGGCTCCCTGAGTGGGAGGGTCACCTAGAGGACATGGTCACTTCGGGAGAGAAGAAGCTTGACCCCTCTTCTTTAAAGGCTAACCTGCCTTCAACTTGTAACTGAGGCCACACCCAGAGAAAGGCATAGAGCAGATGACATGGGGAGTGCACCTCTGGGTTCCTGAAGGAGTAAGAAGGACCAAGCCAGAGGATGCAGTCCAGTGATGGCTGAGTGGTCACATGACATATAGATTGTATAGTTGTGTATTGGTCAAGCAGCAAAAACTTTAACTTAGCTCTCTTCCCTTTTGTTACAGAAAGTGTCCCCTTTAGTGGCTTTTGAAGGATGAGTAGTGGGATCTTATAATAATCTTAATGGTATAAAGACATAATTTGGTTCCTGGGCCATGTTAGGCTCAAATAAGTAGCAACAAATAGGGAAGAAAAGGAAGAGGAAGAGGAAGAGGAAGAAGAAGAAGAAGAAGAAGAAGAAGAACAACAACAACAACAACAACAACAACAACAACAAGAACAAGAAGAACAAGAACAAGAACAAGAAGAACAAGAACAAAGGGGTTGGGGATTTAGCTCAGTGGTAGAGCGCTTGCCTAGGAAGCGCAAGGCCCTGGGTTCGGTTCCCAGCTCTGAAAAAAAGAACAAACAAAAAAAAAAAAAAAAAAAAAAAAACAAGAACAAGAAGAAGAAGAAGAAACAACAAGCTGAGTTTCTGGATGCCATATCTGGAAATGGGTTGATGAAGTCTTCCTACTGTGTAGTGAGTGGGTACCATAGTAGGACAAGTAACTTGAATCCATTTTCTTCCCATCTCTAAATGTCCTGGACCACATGTAACTATGAGGAAGAGAGCTCTGGCAGGGTCCCATTTGGGCTGCCTGGACCCCGGAAGTGTGCAGAGCATGTGTACACACGCATACATGGGCCATGTGTGTACATGTGTGCATATGCATGTGTGTATGGACTTCGATATCTATGGTGTGTCTCATGCTGGATGATGTTCCACTTTCAGAATTTTTGTGTTTGTGTGTAGAAATGGGTTTAATAACTCACCATGATTCCGATTTGTCTTCTAGTCATTTCTTGAAATTCTTGTTTTTATAATAAAAATAAAATAAAAATAAAAATAAAAGCGAGGTACACACCCGTGAATGAAAACCCAGCCCCAGCAGTCTAGCACAGACGGCCCTTCGAATGTGATTTTATAATCTGTCTGCTTAAGTGTGCTCAATTATTTTCACAGATTCAGAGTGTGAATGCATGAGTAGGTGTTAATTACATTTCAAAGGCTGTCTCGCACAGTGCAATGCCATCAAGCAATCCCAATTTTAATTTTTTTCTTAACACAGGATGCTTTTTTCGAGTATTTAGTTGCCCCCTGCTGGCTATATATTTACAGAATTCCTTTTTTAAAAATCCCTAATAGATTGATTATATGTGATGAGATAGGGGGTTTATGGACGGGAAACTGGGAAAGGGTAATGTAAATAAAACATTGAAATGTAAATAAAATATATCCAATAAAAAGATTTATTATATATAATAAGGCCAAACTTCTGAAGAGACATATTTACCTTCTAAAAATCATGTTATATATATTGAAGGGATGGAAAGATGGCTACTCTTTCCTGAAGACATGGGTTCAATTCCCAGAACCAACGTGGTAACTCACAACCATCTCTAACTCCAGATCTAGGGGATCTGGTGCCCTCTTTTGGCTTCCATGGGGGCATCAGGCAAGGACATGGTGCACAGACATACTTGCAGGCCAAAGAGCAGTAATAAAATAAAAATACATATTAAAAAACAAAAACACAAAGGCTAGGTGCTCACTTTGACAGCACATGTGTTAAAATGGAAACAATAGATTAGCTTGGCCCTTGTACGAAGAATGCATGCAAATCTGAGGAGCATGTCTTATTTTTATAGTACACATCACTTTATTGTAATGAGTAAAAATATCGCAAGTAAAAATATCACACAGCAGGGGTTGGGGATTTAGCTCAGTGGTAGAGCGCTTGCCTAGGAAGCGCAAGGCCCTGGGTTCGGTCCCCAGCTCCGAAAAAAAGATCAAAAAAAAAAAAATCACACAGCTAGATTAATGAAATCACAAATGCAAATATCACACAGCTAGATCAGGGCAGCTACTCAAACCAACGGCTGCCCAGACCAAACTCTTTATCTCAGTGAACTTCTGTACAGTTAGGATGGCCACTGGGAAGCAAGGGCTCTTCACCTGGGGTTTTACATGTTCGTGAACAGTTTAGTTACATTTTACATACTCACCCACCACAGAAACAGGAAAACCCAATGACAGAGCTGAGACCAGGAACACAATAGCTTTACATCCTCTCTTATGTGCCCGTCCCTTTCGCCTCACCCAAGGCTGCCCTTTCTTGGTCTCCTTTCTAAATATTCCAGTATCAGTGATTCTCAACCTGGGAATCAAATGAGCCCTTCCCAGGGTCCCAGAAGACCATCAGAAAACACAGATCTTTACATTATGACTCATAACAGTAGCACAATGACAGTTATGAAGTAGCAATGAAATGTTACGGTTGGGAGTCACCACAACATGAGGAGCTGTATTAAAGGGTCACAGCATCAGGAAGGTTGAGAACCACTGTACTATATCCAAACTGACAACACCCCCAACAGACACACACATTATAAGCTAGGATCCATGTTTGAGAGAGAACGTGTTCTTTCGTTCTTTCTTCCTTCCTTCTAGAACTGGGTGACCTCACAACCTCACTTATATAGTCTAAGTGCATTGATTTTCCTGCAGACTGTGTGATTTCCTTTTTCTTTAGAGCTGAATATTGTTCGCGCGCGCGCACACACACACACACACACACACACACACACACACACACCACCACCACCACCACCAGATTGATGTTATCCAACCATCAGTTGATAGACATGGAGCTCGGTTCCACCCGCTTTGTTGTAAGTAGAGCAGCAACAAAGCTGGACACACAAAGGGAATTCCCTGAGTGATAATGCCAGGGTCAGAGCAATTCCACCATATGGCACTTATGGTTTTGTGTTGAAGAAACCTCCACATTGATTTCTATAATGGCTGTATAACCTGTGTTCTCACCATCAGTGAGTAAGGGTCCCTCTTTCTCTATGTCTAAAAATGTGTGTGACTATTGTTGTTGTTGATGCTTAGAGACAGGGTCCCACCTACGTCAAGTTGACCCCCAAACTGACTGTGAAGCAGACAGAGGCTGGCCTTGAACTTCTGACCCTCCTTCCTCGACCTTCCAAGTTTAAAGATTATCAGCAAACACTACCGGGCCTGGAAAATTTTTTATTTTTGTTTGACTTGTTTTGAGAGAGAATGTTACTCTGTAGCCCAAGCCTCCCAGGAACTCTCTTAAGTAGCCTAAACTAGTGACAAACTCGCAGCAGTCCTCCTGCCTCAGTCTCCTGACTAGGATTACAAGTCTGATCTGACTCCTCGCTTTAGTCAATAATCTTTAAAAAAGCACATTATGATTATGCTGGGGCGTGGTTTAATTTTTTTTTTCCCCTAGCACGCAGGAGACAGAGGCATGTGGATCTCTGTGATTTTGAAGATACCCTGATCTACATAGCAAATTTCAGGCCAGTCAAGGCTACAGAGTGAGACAGTGTCTCAAAACAAAACAGAACAGATTATTATGCTGTGTCTGTTGCATCTAACTAATCTTGGACAAGATCTTTAAGGTTTTTCTTTTTCTTGTTTGGATTTATTTATTTTATTTTACCTGTATGAATGTTTGCCTGCATGTGTGTGTACCATGTAGACGCCTGGTCTTTAACTTTCCTTACCTTCCCCCCAAAATGAGGTGTGATTGATAGGTTTGGTGTGCACTGTGAAATCATCCCAACAAACAGCACCATGGTGGGCACATTTATCATCCCCCGAAGTGTCTACCTGCCACTTTGGAATTCCTTTATCCTGTCTCTTTTGGGCCTCTCCCACTCTTGAGTACCCACTGATGTGCTGTTTGTATCGGCTGATGAGAATTGAATTTTCTGATAAAAACAAAAAGTAACATTTAAATTCAATAGGTTAAGATTAAGACAAAAGATGGACCTAGCCCCAGTGGCATAGGCCTATGATCTGAGCTACCAGGGAGACCGGAACACAAGGATCAGAAGTTCAAGGCCAGTCTGGGCTACACAGTAATTGAAATATAAATACTCATTTACATGCTTTCAACACACACGATATATACACACATATATATTGTACATAATATATGTGTATATCTCAGTAATCAGGCTTTCGTAGCCCCCCACCCCCACCCCAAGGCAGCAGTATAATCTGTGGTTAAAAGCTTGAGTTTCTGAGTCATTGGTCATAAGCCTGAATCTTAGCTCTGTCATTTACTAGCTTCGTGACTTGAGGCAAGTTATTCAGCATTCTAACTGGGCTGATAGTTAGTTGCCCTGGGCTTCAGGAAACTAATAATAGTATCTGGTCTCATGAGGATGTTGTGAAATGGTGTGCCAGTGCTTCCTTGAGACTGGACCTGTCACCCGGCCAGTAGTCACCACCTGTCTTCAGCCACTTTGAAGAGCACCGTGTCAAGTCTAAGGAAAGAAAACGAGAGCTCCGATCATGAAGCCAGTGTTAAGCACAAGGGGGACATTTCTGAAACACTGGTACCACCCATCTGTTTGACATGGTGTCTAGCGGACTCTGACGTGGGTCCTTGTCTTGAGCACCCCAATGGATTTCCTTTCTCACAACCCTTTCCCCAAGCATCATACTCTCTTTTTCTTTGTAATCCCAACTGTTAAATGTAGCACCTTAGCATCCATTCATTTTACCCTGGTGGTCTGATGAATAACTCGGCCAGAGAAAGCCACAGTAACTCAAATACATGAGGGAGAAGCATCGTGGAAACTCAGACGTCTTAGTTAAGGTTTCTGTTGCTCTAATGAAACACCATGACCAAAATCAACTTGGGGAGGAAAGGGTTTATTTTGCTCACAATTCCATATAACAAACCATCATCAAAAGCATTGGGGAAACTCCTTCAGGGTAGGATCCTAGAGGCAGGAGCTGATGCAGAGGCCATGGAAGGTGTTGCTTACTGACTCACTCCTCATGACTTGCTCAGCCTGCTTTCTTACAGAACCCAGGACCACCAGCCTAGGGATTGCACCACCCATAGTGGGTTGGGCCCTGCACCATCAATCACTAATTAAGAAAATGCCCTACTGGTGTGTGAACATCCTCATCTTCTGAAAACATCTTCTCAATTGAAGTTCTTTAGCTTGTGTCAAGTTGACATAAAAATCAGCCAACATAGCAGATAACTGAAGAAAATAGTATTTTTAATGGTAGTATTCTTTTTTGTTGCTGTTGTTGTTGTTACTTTTTTGGGGACACAGTCTCATGTAGCCAACTCTGAACTCATGTAGTTTAAGATCGACCTCCTGCCTCTGCCCGCCATGTGCTGGGATTCTAAGCATCTGTGGTTTGTGATACTCTGTAACAGTTCTCTATACTCACTACGGTTGCTACTCTTTGTTGAATCACCAACAGCTGCCTAGCTGGTGCCAAACTTGATAATGCTCTCTCCCTACAGCGTAAACCACTGGAGTTCTGCCTGCCAATCTAGCTCAACCAAAGTTTAGAGATAGGAACTGGATAGAAACGCAGACTAAATGCTTTCTGTGCAAGCATGAGCAAGATCCTCAGTTCAGATCCCCAGAATCCAAGTAGAAGGACAGAAATCGTGGGGTGTGTGTGTGTGTGTGTGTGTGTGTGTGTGTGTGTGTGTGTGTGTGTAATCCCATGCTGAGAGACAGAGACAGGAGGATCCCAAAGCCTCCTGGCCAGTCAGCTTAGCCAATCCATGGGCCCTATGTTCAATGACATAATCTTGTCTAAACAAGACGAAGAGCGGTAGAGGAAGATTCCTGATGTCAATCTTTGGCCTCCATAGGTGTGCACACAGGTATGTACACACACACACACACACACACATACACACACACACACACACACACACACCATATGCACACTACTCTAACCTCAGTAGGCTAAATGAATACATAAAGGTCGTAGTAGAAATCACCAAGAATAGGCTGCATGAATAAAGAAGAGAGGAACATTTATTCATTGGTTTCCTTCCTCGATCAGTACATATGACAGACAGCCTCTAAGATAACTGCCAGTGGTCCTTTGTTTGGGGAGACTAAGGTCTTTAAGCCCCACTCCCTGAGTCTGGGTGGGATCTCAGTTGACTGACTAGGACCCAGGTAGTAAGACTTCAGTCCTGTGGTTACATCATGGCACCTGGCCATGGGGTGGACAGTCACATTATGTAAGAATGCATCTCACCAGCAGACTCTCACTTTAACATTGACCTTGGAGAAACATGCTGCTACGCTGTAGCCTGCCTGGGGAGATGGCCACCTGGCAAGGAATTCAGTGCCTAGAAGTTCAGGTCACCCCAGAAACCCTGAAACTGCTATCTCTGTGGCTGTTTTCTTACAGAAATATAACTGAGCCTATTGGTATGTCCTGCTTTGGTTTTTGTTTCTTTGTCTTGAGATAGAATCTCACTCTATAACCCACGGTTACATGCCTTTCCTTTTGCATGAAATGGATCCTTTTTGAATGAATGAATGAGTGTAGAAAATGGTTTCTCTAACCATTTGATCATAAGTATCTGTTTCACTGAGAAAAACTTTGGTATGTATCAGGAAAACATTATACATTTTATCTCAAAGAACTTTTTAAAAAAATATACTCAAAGTTTAAGACAATAAAAGTATTTCATTAAAAAAAACTTTCTGGCACAATCTTACTATGAATTAGTGATCTTCCCCCAAGAATTGAGAGTATAGGCATGTGCCACCAGGGTGGGTTGCAAAAGTTCTCTCTCTCTCTCTCTCTCTCTCTCTCTCTCTCTCTCTCTCTCTCACACACACACACACACACACACACACACACACACACACACACACATTATGGAATAAACATCAATGCAGTGAGATACATTATATCCTATGATTATTGTAAAACGTGTTTTGACTTCATAGAGACTTGAAAGGCCTTTGGAGAGTACTGGTGTGGTAGTTTGAACTCCATGTTCCTCAGTATCCATCATTTGAATACTCATCCTCAGTTGGAGGCACTGTCTGGGTGGGATTAGTTGTGGCTTTGCTGGAGGAGGTGTGTCAGTCGGTGGACTTTGAGTTTGCTCTCTCTGCTACCTGCTGCTCCAGTGGCCATGCCCATCTGCTGCCGCACTTGTGACACACTGGTGCTGGACTCATCTCTTTGGAACTGTAACTCCAAACAAACCCTTCCTCCTTGCCTCAGGCATGATGTTTTACCACTGTAGAAAAGTAATAAATAATGCACTTGGATTCTTCAGACTTTTTAGACAAGGTCTCATGTATCCCAGGCTGGCCCTGAATGTAACTCAGGATAACTACTGATCTCCTGGCCTCCACCTCCCAAGTGCCATGTCCAGCTTGTAGATCACTTTTTAAAAGTTAATGTTTGGGGTTGGGGATTTAGCTCAGTGGTAGAGTGCTTGCCTAGCAAACGCAAGGTCCTGGGTTCGGTCCCCAGCTCCGAAAAAAAAAAAAAGAAAAGAAAAGAAAAGAAAAAAAAAGTTAATGTTTGTATTAGCCATTTGAGAATTTCATATGTGTATGCAACGGATTCTGCAGCTGACTTTCTGGTAACTTTTGCAGAACGTTTTGTTTCTCAGATCCTCTGATCAGGGAAAGTTTTAGGAGATAGTAGTACATTTTTTCCACAAAATGGCCCTCTGGGGAAAAAATGTCTGCAGTTTTATAAATAACTCCAGCTTGGGCCAGCATGATGGTACATCTGGGATAGTGCTTACTCTGCAAGCCTGAAGAACTGCATTTGATCCCTGGAAACCACGTGTTAGAAAGAGAGCACCAACTCCATAAAGTTGTACTCTGACCTCTACATGTGAACATGTGAGTCGTGGCACATGCATACACACACATGCACATGCATACACACACACACACACACACACACACACACACACACACACTGTCAGGATTGGCAAGCCCCTTCACTGTGCTGAGTCATCTCACTGTGCCCTTATGATAAAGCTCATTGATTTGATTTTAATCTCGTTATTGTAATCGTCCATGTGAGAAAGGTACCCACAAGCATACGCATGAAGCCTACTAAAGTATAACGAGCCCTTCATTAGCTGGTGACCAAGTCTCATGCCTCAAGGTCTCTTGGTGTGGAAGCTCAGAGGCCCAGTGTTTCTAAAGGGCAAAAAAATCACAAAGACCACAAGTAACACCAACGTTAGATGAGGGGTCATAGTAACCTTGAAGCTTTCACTCTGGGTCAAGCATAATAATTATTTCAGACATAACATGGCAGCTATTTTAACTTATACCTTCTTCAGTAGATTCAGTTTACACTAATTATTTTGACCATCTGGACCATGGTCAAAGTCATAGGAATATCAAATGTGTTGCCAAGGCAGACATGACTGTTGTGGGATAGAGGGCCCAGAACTAAGCAAACTCAAGTGGAATCTGGATAAGATGCCGTTACCTCAGTCACTTCCACACCTTACCCTTCATGACAGGATTTTGGTTTTTGATTATTCTTACATCTGTATATTCATTTGAATTTATCAAAGCCAATTTCTGCAATTATTTTATGTCTTCCTAGAGAAAGAATTGACCTCTAGTCTTAAATGATGGCATTATTTGTACAAATAAAATGAGCTCAAGTTTTAGAAAGCATAATATAAAATAGTAACATTTACAAAAGTTAAAAATATAAGGATATTATGAGACTGGGAGAAGCTCAAGTTCGAGACCAGCCTGGGCTATAGAGTGATAGCCGTTTCAGAAAGCTATGAGGTGTGGGGTTAAGGCCATCTCATAGAAGTGTTAGCCAGAACAGAATGTTGTTTTGTAAAATCCCATTTTGATGGAATTGTGGAAATTCCATTCCAGTATCTGCAGTAGGTTAATTTCTAGAAATGAATTAACTCGTTTTTGTAGATGCTGGACTGCCTTGTGGACCCCAAGTCCTTGCCAGCCAGGGAACATGTTTGTGGATCACCTGACATTCTTTAACTGACTTCTCACCCACTACTCTTAGAAAACTCCATCCAAAATAGAAAATTTTAACCTTCTTTCCTGCACCCTACCCCTCCCCAACTTCTGCCCTAGCTAAGTGGGCAACAGATTACAATTCTTATAAAAAGCCCTCCGAGTCTCTGCCCCCCTGTCAAAGCCCGTAGTGCCCTGAGTCGCTGGTTTAATTGTGTGTCTTCCTTTCCAGCTGGCATTTTGAGGAGATGTTGAATAGTCCTTATTAGACACGCGGTGGGAGCGACTGCAGACAACTGAGCGGATGCCGAGATGATGTGAAACGGACTAGGGCTCTTTGGCATCAATTCAGTTTGATGGGAAAAAAGAGAAAGTCGAAGCAAAAAAGCCAAGGTGGAGTCCTGAACTAGAGTCGTGGCCAGAGAAACGGAGAAGGGCGGGAGCAAGTTTTGAGAGCAACCTCGAAGGTCAGTAGCTGACAAGACGGAAGTGGTAGGTCAAAAATAATTAGTGTTTCAACCATGAGTTACTGGGAGGCAGTCATACCACTAACAGGAATCAGGAAGGCAGAAAGAGGAAGTCTGTGGATTCAGTCCTTGGCCTGCTGGACATTTAAGTGGCTATATTGAAGGAGGAACTATATACAATTTTAATAACATTTATAAGAAGTGTATCCTCACAGACGATAGAAGGTTGAATTTACAAGGCTGGGGACAGAGATGGTAGGAGTCATGAATGTAGTCCGTGGACAGAAGATCTATCTTCCTAGCATGCATGAAGCTCCCTGTCTGGCTGGGTTGGATTTAGTACCACATAAACGAAGCGTGTGGTACAGACTTGTATGTCCCAGCTCTGGGAAGGTAGAGATAGGAAGACCAGAGTTCAAAGTCAACTTGCGAATCTGGGCAGGAGATACTATCTAAAAGAAAAAAAAAATGTGCTTATTTGGAGTATAAATGCCGAGGTCATAAAAAAGGAAAGCAATATTTTAACTCTAGGTTCTCTCTACTCGAATTTAACAGTGATCTATAGTTATCAAAAGATGGCTCTAATAATGTAAATATTTATCATATGACTCATTTGTGCTAAAATTCAAATATTTCATGTTAATTAATCTTCTTAGTGTTGTTTTAAACCTGGGACAAGCGGCTGATTTACAAACATATTGAAGCAGACCTGACCTCCAGGTTCTCCCAGCATCCCTCAGTCCCTACCTGTTACAGTGTATGGACGGCATACTCCACCCTCTACCCACTCTTCCCTGAACAATCCAGATTGCTCTTCCCTGAACAATCCAGATATTTTTATCACCCACTCTTTGCCCCTTTTTGCTCCTTTTGTACCCTTGGCCTCCTGGCCACTGTACTTGATTCCCCTCTCTCCCTCTCCCTCCCCCTCTGCCCTCATGGTTTGGAGTCATGACTACTCTGGACTCTCCCATGTATCTGTAATACACTTCCTGCTTCCCTAGGAGCAGTTAGCGTCTCTCCTTGCCTTTATTTTTTTATTTTTCTTTTTTCAATCACTTAGCAACTCAGACATCATCTTGATTCTTAGGAGAGAAAGTAGTGAAGAAAAGCCCATTGATAGAGACTGGGAAAAGCAGTCTCTCATCCCCACCAGGAATTTCCCCAAGCATGGAATCCTGAAGTTCTAACCAGGGGTTGTTATAGGTGACCCCCACCCTCTGCACAAATGAGAGTGGCTCAACCAACTCTTCCTCTCTCTAGTCTAAATGGTGAACTCACTGCTTATATAAACTGACAGCATAACCACTGCATTGTCTGGGTATGCAGAGCCCAGTCCAGATGGCCTGGTGTACACTTCCAGGAGGTGAGCTTGAGTTACTGCGCACATAATTTCCACTGGGCAACCTTTACCATGCAAATGGGGGCCATGCAAATCAGAGGCATCCAAATAAGTGCAGTCCTGCTCAATCAGAGTTGGGTCCCGGTCAAAGGGTCAGAGCACAGGGTGCATTTGCTTCAGCTGTATGGTGTTGGGGTATATCGTTCCTCCAAAAACAGTCTGAGATTCCCAGGCCACATTTGTAAAAATCCCTAAGGGGGTTTACCTCCATTTTCTGATCTCTTATTACCCACATTCCTCCACTGCGTGGGGTGTAGTGACAATTTTGGAATTTTGGTGTCTCTGAAAAACAGAGACATATGCTAAGATTATGTTTACATTTTTTTCTTTTTTTCGGAGCTGGGGACCGAACCCAGGGCCTTGCGTTTGCTAGGCAAGCACTCTATCACTGAGCTAAATCCCCAACCCCTATGTTTACATTTTAATCCAAGGCGTGGGATATGGGGCTGCTTCAGATTGTGCATAGCAGTCGACTGTGATTTGCCTCGTGCTCTCTCAGGGGCATGATTTTGCCACCCACAGGTAGTTTCTGTGATTGTTTGACCTTTGGAATTCTGGGGACTTTTTAGAGGGTATGTAAATGCTAGGGCCTTGAGAGGTGGGGTGGGTTGTTGGTGGGCTGCTATTGGTCAAGGTTTGTTAAGTAATCATGCGCAAACAAGAAACAATAAGGCAAAGAAACTAGATATCCTGATAGAGAAGATCAAAGTTGCCCCGAGAAACTTGACACCCCTAGTCCACAGAAAGTACTTTAACGATAACGTCCCCCCATTTCTGACCCGTGACTTTATTCAGGGGTCCCCTTCCTCTCTTGTCTAGTGTTAGAGAATTGAAAGGGTGTTAAATGGGTGGAGAGAAGAACCCACAAAGTAGCAAAAAGGCAGCTACGATGGGGTCTGTGCTGGCTCATTTTATGTCAACCTGATGCAAGTTGGAGTCATCTCAGAGGAGAGAACCTCAGCTGGGAAGTTGCATCCATGAGATAGAGCCGTAGGAAAACTTGCAGGGCATTTTCTTAATTCCTGGTTGATGTGGAGGAACCCACCTCACATTGGGTGGTGCTGCCCCGGGGCTGGAGATCTTGGATGCGGTGAGAGATCAGGCTGAGCAAGCCACAAGGACCAGGCCAGGAGACAGTGCTCCTCTATGGTCTCTGCATCAACTTGTGCCTCTAGGCTCCTGTCTTGTTCTCTATCATTGGCCTGTGATTCAGGATACGTAAGCCAAATAAATTCTTTCCTCCCCAAGTTGCTTTTGGTTTTGGTGTTTCATCCCAGCAACAGTCATCCTGACTAAGACAGGGCATGAAGAGGTCATCCGACTTCCAGGGTCAACCAGGAAGTGACGGAATGAGATTTGAACAGGGTTCAAGTGGTTTAAAAGTCCCAATTCTCTTTCTCTGTCACTTGGTTTATTTACTTTCCTATCCTATCTTTTCCACAGAATGAAAAGGGAAGAATGTCTGTTGATACAATACTTGATCTTAATTACATGTCTGTGCCCAGGGACTCTTGTGCTACCCTACTAGAAGTAATCCGATCAGGAAAGTCTTGTCCTTGGGAGCTCTCACTGGGAAAACTGCTTTCCCTGTGACTGATAATTCACATACTTCAAGACTAAGAGAGTTATTAACTAAAAAATTTAAATTTAAATTTAAAAACTGCCAGTGAAAATGTACCCTTTAGAAGGAGCAGGCAAAGCCATGCTGCATGCCTTTAATCCCAGCACTCAGGAAGCAGACAGAAACAGTTGTGTCTCTAGGGGTGAATTTGAGCACGGTCTAGTTTACAGAATGGGTTCTAGGCCAGCCAGAGCTGCACAGTGAGACCCAGTTTCAAAAAAGAGAAGGAAAAAAAGATAAGACTGATAAAATACTGGGATAGGGGACGTGACTAAATTTTATTATAGTACTTGTCTGCTCTGCACAAAGCCCTGGGTTTGAACCTCAGCATCAGACAAAATGGTCATTGTGGCGCGCTCCGGCAATCTCAGCCTTGGAAGGCAGAGGCAGGAAGATCAGTAACCTCAAGGTTACCTTATCTTTGTCTTCAAGGCCAACTTACTCTACAGACGGTGTCTCAAATTTGAGCTTAATCCCCAGTGTGGAAAGAGAAATGAGATGAACAGCAGCAAGTACCTTCCCATGGAGCCTGACCAGGAAAGTCTGGCCACTTCCTCAGAAAGGAAGAGGGAGGATGAAGGATCCTGGAGATTAACATTATAGGTAGAAACTCCCGCACAGAGCGAGGACACCTGTGCCGCATGGACCACAGGGCACCCACCAAAGGAATTCCTGTCCTCTCCTCCTCTTGGGTTCACAGTCTTCCTTTCAGAAGACTTCTTCTTCTTCAACCACTCAGCTGTGATGAGAGGACCCTTAAGTGTAGCGGCTTTGTGTTCTCATGCTAATTATGTTACCCAAAAACCTGTTTGCAGGGTCCTGTTCGTAGAACTAAAGGAAGCCTGTCCCCAGTTGGTTTTTGACTGGTCAATAAAGTTGCCCGCGGCCAAAGGCTAAACGGGAAGACAGAGGCAGGACTTTTAGGATTCCCAGAAAGAGACCAAGGAAGGAGGAAGAGGGGATTCTGCCATGGTGAGGGGTAGGAGATGGACCACACAGGAAAGGTGCAGGAAGGAGAGACAGCCGACCTGTAGGTGCGGGGGGAATCGGTTCCAGGAGGGCTGCCTAGCAGGATCCAAGGCATCAAAGATAAAATAGAGATTTAGTAAGTATTAACTCAGGAATTCAGGAGGGGAGCGTGTTAACCACAGGGAGTTAGGGAGTGGTCCAACCATTGAGCTGTTTAAGGTATTTTAAACTATAAGACTTACGTGTGCGCCTTTCTTTCTGGAACCCAGATCATGGGACGGCAGCGAGAAGTATAGGGCAGATTAACGTAGTACCGCTACAATTAAGAACAGTATTCCCGGGTTGGGGATTTAGCTCAGTGGTAGAGCGCTTGTCTAGCAAGTGCAAGGCCCTGGGTTCGGTCCCCAGCTCCGGGGGGGGGAGGGGGGGGAGCGGCGGGACCAGCATTCCCTCACTCAGGACACTTTCTGGATAACACAAGTAAACTTTCCTGGTGCAGTAGCTAAGGATGGTAATGTCAGTCCCTTTGTGTTTAGAATCGCGTGAGAGACACATTGTACCGCAAAGGTTCGTGAGTCGTGCAATTTCACAGTTACCAAAGGACAGGCCAGAGAGAGCCTCAGGCATGAGGCGAACCTTAAGGACCGGCAGGATCGGATCGGTATAATTCAGAAACGCTCTGCTGGCCTACCAGATGTGAAGAAAAGCAAAACTGAGGCTGGGAATAAGCTCAGCTGGAGAGCCCTCTCCTAGTGTGCACGAAGAGTAATCCCCTCTACCAGGCTAATTGAAGGCGGTGGCACACAATTGAATCCCAGCACTCAGGAAGAGGAGGCAGGAGGCTCAGCCGGTCAGACTCCGCTCCATAGTGATTTGAGACAATCCCAGGCTACATGAGACCTAGTCTCAACATGTGTGTGCATGCGTGCATGCATGTGCGTGTGTGTGTGTGTGTGTGTGCATGTGCGCGCTAATCACATCGTAATCACATCCTGACAGCCTTCTACCGAACTCTAATTATTTCCCCAAAGTCTCTTCCCAAAATACCACCAAATTGGGGGTTACAGCTTTAGCGTGTGAGTTTGTTGGCAAACAAATATCCAGTCCATGCACTGTTTATCTTAAGGGAGTAAATAGAATAAGCTCTTCTAATTGCCTTCATACAATTCCCTATTAAAAAAAATCAACAGAGAAGCCCAGTGCACTCCCATAAGCCCAGCCCATGGGAGTGTGTCAGGAAGATCAGAAGTTCGATACCAGCCTCAGTTACATGGCAAGTTTGAGTCCAGTCTGGGCTGCATGAGATCTCATCCCCAAAAACCAAGCAAGAAAACAAACCCAAACAGCTACAGAGACCCAAGGTGGTATTTGGGTAATCCAGGGTACCTGGAATCAAATTTAAATAGACCTGTATTAGATATAATACCTACACGTCATACCTAATATCTACACTGTATCTGTTTATTCGACAAATGTCTGAAGTCACTATTTTATGCTAGGTATGAAGTCACCGTGTTGACAAGATAGACGCGACTGCTGACCTCATGGGACTGTGCAATCCCTGCGGGGGTGGGGGTGGAGGGCTAACTGTTTTTTTGTTGTTGTTGTTGTTGTTGTTGTTTTTGGTTCTTTTTTTCGGAGCTGGGGACCGAACCCAGGGCCTTGCGCTTCCTAGGTAAGCGCTCTACCACTGAGCTAAATCCCCAACCCGCTAACTGTTAATAATATCAGATTTAATGCATTTTTCTTGGTGTATTAGTCAGGATCCTCTAGAGTCATGGAGCTTATGGAATAATGTCTCTATATATTAAGATAAATTATTGGAGTGACTTCCAGTCTGTAGTCCAAACTAATCCAGCTATGGGCAGCTATGAATGGGAAGCCCAAGGGTCTAGCAGTTGCTCAATCCCACGAGGCCGGTCGTTTCACCTGGTCTTTTGTATAAGCTGGAATCCTGAAGAAGTAGGTTCCAACGGATGTGCTGGCAGGTAAGTGCAAGCAGGTGGAGAAGAGTGAGCCTTCCTTCATCTGGTGTCCTTGCGTAGGCCTCCAGCAGAAGGTGTGGCCCAAATTAACGGTGTGTACCACCAACCTGGACCTTTTCTTTACTTGGAACTTTCTCTGTCCCAGGATGGTCTCAAGCCCAGAGATCTGCTTGCTTCTATCTCTGGGATTAAAGGCCTGTACCTCCTTGCCTGGGCCTAAGTATTTCATAGCCACTGTGTCTCAAAATCTGGATCAAAAGCCTGTGCCTTCCAGCCTCAAGATCTGGATCACAGGTGTGCCCTCCATTTCTGGATTGTGCATTCCAGATGTAGTCACGGTGATGACCAGGAATAGCCACCACATTTGGTAACTTTTTTTTTTTTTTTTAGATAGAGTCTCACGTAGTCCAAACTAGCCTTTGAGCTTCCTATGTAAACGAAGATGGCCTCAAATTTATTTACTATCTTTGTCTCCTCCTCCAGGATGCTGGGATTGCAGGTGTGCCAGCCACCATGCCGAGCAGCTTAGGCAGGGGTAGGGATGACACCAGGGCTTCATGGATGTCGGGCAAGCACTGTCCCTGCTGAGTAACGATTTCCCAGCAGCTCTCACTGGCCTGAAACTCACCGCGTAGACCAGCCTGGCCTCAAATCCGTGGCTCTTGGGATTACAGGTGTGAGCCACCATCCTATGTCCAATATTGCACGTGTCCAACCCTGCCTCCTTTGCCACCGAGTGCCATTTCTGACACCATGCACTCTCCCTCCGTTCCATTTGCACAATTATTGAACATTATCACTCTGGCCAGGGAAGGCAATAAAGGGACCTTTAGAGTCAGCGTTGAAACAGCTCTCATCACACACCTCGGCAGACAGGAAACAGAACCCCCCAAACCCCATTTTAGCCAGAGAAAAGCTGCGTCGTTCTTTGGCCGGAGAGTTTATGGAGCCCGTGAGGTCTGAAAAGCCTGCTTCTGAAGATGACCCACTGGAGGGTGGAGTTCAAAAACCTAATTCAATAGCTGGCGGCTCGCGCTTTTCCTTTTATGTTAATAAAAGATCTGCCTTTTTTTTTTTTTTTTTTTTTGAAACATGAACTCTCGCAGGTTTATGGCTCAGGTTCCTTGGAGGAGATAAAAACCAGACACAAGGATGAGCGCTGATTGCACTGCCCTCAAAAGCACGGGAGAGGCTCTTGCTGAGTGGCCAGACGGATACAGTAAGAATTTCCGCAGACCAGCTGTGTCTCAGGGCACGCAGCTGTCCAGTGAGTCCGTACAGAGTTTTCAGAGCTTTGGACCTACTTTGGGTAATATGATGTGCTTTCATTGCAGCTCTGAGCATTACATCTGCCAGATGTAAATGCAATCATGTGAAGCAAAGAAGGGCAGGCCGACAGGAGCCGGATGTAGATCACTCCTGAGAGACACAGCCAGAATACAGCAAATACAGAGGCGAATGCCAGCAGCAAACCACTGAACTGAGAATAGGACCCC